>NC_041386.1:380939415-381072332 GCF_002162155.2 Triticum dicoccoides
GGGTGCGTTGCCGCGTGCGGCGAGCGCGTGCCCCTGTCCTCCAGGCGCGAGGAAGGGGACGACTGGCGCGACCAGCTGGGCCGCACAGTGCCAGGCCTCAGGTGAGCCCAGGTAAGGTTTTTCCTTTTTTGTTTTTATTTTCTATTTCTATAATTTGTTTTTTGATTTAGTAAAATACTAAATCAATTTATTTTCTTCTGAAATTTATTGTAGGAGCTAGTTGAAATATCCGAGAGCCCCTCACATAAAAATCAGAATTATTGGACATATATAAAAAATTATTTCATATATATATATGTATATCCAATGCAAATAATTATGCATTTATTCCAAATGGCCAAAATAAATATTTATGAGCTCAATAAAATATTGGTTTGAATTTTACCTCTGACCAATATTTTCAGAGAGCATCATGAACTTTTTCTTAGACCTTTTTGGAAAAAAATTTATCTGGGTTATTTCGATAAATGATTTTTGAGGCTTTCACAAATCCCCATTTAAATTTTTAATGAAATTTAAGCATGATGCACACACATGGCTAGCTCGTATAGGTCATACCAGAACTAGGGATGTGACACCCGTCAACTTAGTAGGCCCACAAGTCAGCCTGCCACTATACTGGGTCCCAGCTAACAGGGGGAGTATTCATTTTTTTGTGCGTAATCAGGAGGCACTTCCTTACGTGCGAAGATATAGCTGGTGGGTCCGAGCTGTCAGCGGCTCTAACGTTTTTTCGCGAAGTACAGAGGCCGTTTCGGTGGGTCCCTGATGTCAGGTGTAGGAATCATTATTTTGCGTGTAATAAGGAGGCATTTCCTTGCATGCGGCCATGGACCCAGCTGTCGGCCTCTCCACGTACACTCCACTTCAGATGCATGTCGGTCGTTGACCACGTTGACCAGGCCGCGTCGAGAGCACCAGGGCGATGGACGACGGCGAGGCCTAGGAAGGGAACGACACGGAGGAAGGGAAGACTCGGCAGTTGTTTCCGACGCGGAGGGGAGTACGACTATACGAGGGTTTACTAGTTCGTCTGCCGTCACTGGAGAATAACAGAAGGTGTGGGTGAGTAGAGGGATGGCTAGGCCAGCGATGGGAGTATGGTGGGGCGGTGAGGCCTGCGCGGCAGCAGAGCCGGCCGCGGGGAGGAGGGAGCAGGCAGTCCTGACATCGCTTGTTTCAGCCGCTGGAGCAGGAAGAGCAGAGATTGAAGAAGCACGACGGCCGTTGGATGGCCATTTGACAGTCACTGCTTGCGCGCCAACCTTTTTTTTAGGAAAGCCTCGAATCTATGGAAAACAACATACATCCCATCTGCCATTATTTCTAATAATTTATAGCCCATTTGCAAATTATTAAGGTTTTTTTGGAGCCCATATTCTTTTTGTTAGCATTACAGCCCATATTGTGGCCACGGTTAAAAAATTATACGAAATTTTGCATATTTCGGTGCGGTCCGAACTGTTTTTAATCCCGAAATTTCGACTCACATTCAAACTGATTTTAAAAATAAATGTATATCAATATAAAATCCAACAAATTCTCCACGCATAAAAATTAATGTAATTTAAGATCTCGAAATAAAAAAAGATATTGGAAACTAATTGCCGGTTTGATGTGGTTTAAAAATGTACAGCCCATTTCTCATTACTGATGGGCCATTTTCTCGGCCAGCCGAATGAAAGCTCTACTCGTCTTGAAAGATTTGCAGCCCAACAGGCCTGACAAAGTGACTTACTTGGCAAATCACAAAAAAATTGGGCTGTGGCCGTGGACCCAGCTGTCAGCCTCTCCACGTACAGTACTCTTTCGATGGAATGTCATTGACCACGTTGACCACACCGCGCCAAGAGCACCAAAGCGGTGGACGACGGCGAGGTCTAGGAAGGGGACGATGCGGAGCTGGGGAAGACATGGCAGTGGATGCCCACGCAAAGAGGAGTACGAGGGTTCACTAGTTCGGCTGCGGTGTGAGGCTGCTATCGCCGTAGGGCCTGGCTAGCGGCAGGAGTAGTAGGGGGCGATGGGGCCTCAACGGCAGCACAGTCGGCCACTGGAGGCAGGAGCAGGCGGTCTCCCCGGCGCTAGTTTGGGCGGCTGGTGCAAGAAGAGCAGCGATTGAAGAAGCAGCAGGACCGTTAGATTCAAATCCAACGGTTACTACTGCTAGAATCGTTTATTGACTAAGTTGACAAGCCCTGCGTACGCGTCAACTTAGTAGGCCCACAGGTCCGCCTCCCAACCGGTGCGCCCCAGATGTCAGTGGGAGAAATCATTTTTTCGCGTAATAAGGAGGCAGTTGATTGCGTGCGGCCAGGCCAGCGGAGGGAGTAGGGTGGGCCGGGGAAGCCTGCGCGGCATCACAGCGGGCCATAATAGGAGGGAGCAGGCAGTCCCACCAGCACTAGTTTAGGCGGCCGGATCACGAAGATCAGAGATTGAAGAAGCACGTCGGCCGTTGGATGGACATCCAACAGTCACTGCTGCTAGAATCATGTCTTCACTGACAAAGCCTTGCGTAAACAAGTCAGCCTCGAAGTCTGTGGCGTATATAGCCCATTTGCTATTATTTTTATAATTTTTAATCATTTTCTAATTCATATGGAATTTATTGTAGCCCGTTTTCCATTTTTAGAATTGCTGGCCATTTTCTGGTCAGTACCAGGGTCAAAAAATTAACTAAATATGTGGGAAATTTTGAAAATTCGCAAATTTTTGCTGGGGAGCGATATATTCTTAATCTAAAAATTAATAGCCATACTAAAACAAATTTAAAATTAAATTAGTACTATGTCATGTTAAATCCAATGAAATACGTATAAGATATCAATGACGAACAAAAACAAAAAAGAAACTTATATCCCATTTGCTATAAATTTTTTGGAATTAAAAAACCCCTTTTGATATTACTTTTAACAGACATTGACCATACTCTTAAGCCAGGCCAGGATGCATCCCTCCTCGTCTTGAAAGATTTGCAGCCCAGTAATTCGGAGAAAACAAATAGGCCTAGCTTGGGTATTCTTCAAAAAGAAATACTGGGCTACCTATTTTCCCAGAGAATCGGTGCATGAGCATTTAGCTTTATTTATTTACTTATTTATGTTTAGGGGACCATGAGCATGTACCTGGGCCGGATTCATGTGAGAGCCTCCCTTCTAGTTAATTATGGGCTTCTCTATTGGGCCTTCATCAGTGGCTGCATGTTATCAACAAGTGGAAAATGTGTTCCATACGAAAAATAGTTTGCGCTACGTACGGTATGGGGCACTAAAGGATCGAACCATGCAACGAATTCCAAAACATAGTGTTCATCGTTCTAACAACACATTTATTCAACCAACAGACAAAATATACTACTGATTGTACATTGAAAACAGCAGCAGCAGCAACAAGGGCTAGGGGTGCAACAGAAGCAGTAAGCAGGCGAGAAGAGTGAAGACGTAGCTCTCTCTTCCAAACCAAACATCAGCCATCATTACAAAAGGGCTACCAAAAAAGAACAAGTGTAAGCATCAAACTAAATAAAGATCCTACTACACCAAGTGTACGCATCTAACTAACTGGCTCAGTTAGATGTTACTGTTTATTAAGCTATGCAGATTGGTTGACGGCTTGAACCAAATGTGTGCCTGACGGGGGAAACTCCAGCCAGCAGGTCGAAGTATGATACTTGCGACCCTCTCTCCTACTTTGGGCTGCAGAGCGTGGTAGCACATATCAGGGTATGGTGCATGCAGAGACGCATGGTACGCTGTGTACACACAGTTTTGCCTGATGAACGAAATCGCGCTGCCATCATGATCCTTGCTGTCGGTTATCTCCTGATTAATCGAATAATTTAGTCCGACAAACAAAGAGCGTGTACCAAGGCTAGTTACCAGCCTCTAGTCAAAAATTCCTAAGGCCCAGAGAAGCTGGGATCCTGCTCAAAGACCTTGCAGTGGATGTGATTTTATTCCGCAAAACAACACGTCTGGTACGTGCGAACGATCATCAATCTTTCACCGTCGTTTGATCGAGCCAGGAACCACCTGCAACTGCCATGCCGCTTTTCTTTGAAAGGTTCTGGGATTAGGAAGGGTAGGGACACCAGGCGGCCTACAACATCATATCAAGTTGGAGTCAAATAAAAAAGGGAGCAACCCTAGTAAAGCAAGTGCTCAGGCCCCTGCGTCCATATATAGTGGAGTGATTATATTTTTTCTCTCCACAACAAGGTTTCAATTTATGTATGTGGCATTAAAGAAAAGAAACTCTCTATTTAAGGTGACTATTGTACGACTCCTACTTACTACTAGTAGTACTATAGTATTGTTCACTTGTGCTCCCCGCCCCTCCATTCATTGAACAACACCACGGGTGAATAAACATACATTAAGTACCGTATTTATATAGAACAAACAAGCTCGAACTATTTTCGCGTAGTTAAAAGTTGAGGGCGGGGCTTTTCCCGGGTAGTACGCGCGGCAGTTTTCGGGTAGGCGGTTTGACAGAGAGGCGAGGAGGGTGAGCGAGTGGGGCTATGTGATTTGATGGCGCGTTACTACTGGAAAGACTTGTGATATGACCACTCACTATACTCATGAATTACTGGCGCTCCGACCAGGGTGATGCCCCCCTTCCGTTCTGCGCTCTAATCTGGTGCATGACACATCGACCCGGATGCTGGCTCTCCCACATGTCGGAGTAGTAAGAAGGAGCAAAGAATGATGTGGTATATACTAGTACTGTACTACTCCCTCCTTTCCTAAATATAAGTCTTTGGAGAGATTTCACTATGGACCACATACAGAGAAAAATGAGTGAATCTACACATAAAATGCATCTATATACATTCGTATGTGGTCCATAGTGAAATATCTACGAAGACTTATATTTAGGAACGGAGGGAGTACTACTCAGGTCGGAGGAGTGCGAACCACGGCAGCCCAGTGAACCAGCAGTGCGAACCACGGTAGCCCAGTGAACCAGCAGTAGAAAACAATGTGGTGATATGGCTATAAAAAACAATGTGCTACTGTCCTCTTTGTTTGGATCCCTGAGTTAGAGCTAGTTTGGGTTGAAATAGCCTCAAATTATCGAAACAAGAGGGGTTAGTTTGAGCTAGTTTGCTCTAACCCAGCTAAAAAAACTAGCCCGGTGGAGAGGTTCTAATTGGGTTAGTTATCCTTGGGCCCACTAAAAGAGAACTAAAAAGCCTGTCCTCGTTTGCGAGCAACCACGCGCATGGGTGAGGGAGAAGGCGTGTAGTAAAATCAAGCTTTTCCTTGTTGTATGAGTTGACGCAACACATCATAGCACTGGGCCCACATTCTTGCCTCTAAACTTGGCTGAAAGACCCGCAGTGTACAATATATTTGCTACAACCTCTAACATTTACCCACCACAAATTAAAATATATGTGGACGTATGCATCGTTCTGATGCAGAGGCCGGGGAGTCCCCCCTTTTCTAAAAAAAGAATTTAAAATATATATTCCTGTCTTGACCAGATGAGCGTGCAAACTACAATCACCAGGGTGTCAGGTAGGGCCAGAAGACTATTTTAATTTTTTTAAACTTCGAGACGGCCACATAGCATGGAGCTGACCCCAAGATTTTAAGCTTACAGGCACGATACACGCTATCCTAGACTACTCTACACATGAAACTGCGACACGAGTGTCTGGGCTGCGCTTGGCTCTTCGCCTCTTGGGAAGTCGAACAATGATGGAGTACTACTGCACTGAAGGAGTACTACAGTACGCTTCTGCCATTTGACATCGATTGAACTGCTGCATGTCCACCGCGTGCGGGAGGGAGAGCGTGTAGCGAAAGCTTCTCCTAGTCTTGCCAGCCACCACGTTCATGGGCGAGGGAGGGACACTCCTGCCTTTGCGTGTATGACGGGTGGGCCCGACAGGTGTGTGGCCAACCTGTCATACAGCCAAAGGCAGGTGCAGTTAAGTCCGTGAGGGAGAGGATAATCAAACTTCTCATTGATGTATGAATTGACGCGACACATCAAAGCACTGCACTCGATATATTTCAATAATTTGCGTTTGCCGATGCATTAATTACAACGCATGCATGCATGCCGTGACTCTCCTTTTGATACTTGCATGTGTTGATTTAATGCACCTTGAAGTAGTATAAAATATGTGACGGTAAAGCTTTGTAATACCCCGGCCCAAGTAGAGAGATGGTTGTGCATGAGGAGGGCGAGATCATGTAGACTGAACAGAACCCGACGATGGAGCTCTCTAAGGTCTCGACGGACCTCACCGTGCTCCACTGCCCCTTGTGCCTCCGCCCCTTGACGCCTCCAGTGTACGAGGTTCGAATACATCTCGTCCGTTCGGTTGATTGAGCAAGGTGCAGGTTTCTTGATTGATGTGTTGTTCAATTGTTTCTGCAGTGCAACGGAGGGCACCTAGCCTGTGCGGACTGCTGCGTCGAGCACCCCGGGAACCAGCGGCAGTGCCAGAAGTGCGAGCACGGCAGTGGCTTTGATGTGCGGAACACGGCGGTGGACTCCTTCCTTTCGTCGGTGAGGGTGGAGTGCCCACACAAAGTCTGTGGGCTCTACGTCACTTACCACAACCTCGCCGATCACCAGAGCATCTGTCCGCTCGCGCCCTACAAATGCCCCGTGCCCGTCTACGGCTACGAAGGCCCGCCTCTGGCGCTCTACCACCACATCAACACTTCACATCCCATGCCCGTGCACAGGATCCAGTACGGCAAGGTGCTCCAGCTGCAAGTGCCACTGTCGGAGCCACAACTCTTGCTGTTTGCAGAGGAGGACCGCCACACGTTTTTCTTGGTCAGTGGCATTCTCGACATCAGCGCGCCTATCGCCGTGTCGGTCGTCTGCATCAGAGCAGGGGCATCCCCACTGTCACACTACGTGGCCAAGCTGTGGGCGAACGGCCTGCCGGGGGAGCCCAAAGGCACGACCGACGCCGTCAAGGTGGAAATGGAGGTGATAAGAAGCAAAGAGCGCCAAAGGCTGGTGGAGGAATCCGTGGATGTTCTCAAGCAGCGTCTTGAGGACACGAAAGAGCTCATCGCTGCTCGCCGCAGAGACTAGTTCCCGCGGCCTGCAGCAATGCATCAATAAAGTAGAGATCAGCGAGCCAGATCCTTGTCTTCCTTCTTCTTTTGCCCTTGTGTATTTCGGGCGTAGCCGCATGTGGCTTTTTTAATTATCTTTCTAATTATGTAAGGCAATTAATCGTCCTTATCTTTCTGTGGAAGATCAATGTTGTGAGGCTGGAATGAAGAAAACTCTTGCTGTGGCGACCCTGGTGTTGTTGTTCTTCTAGTTGCTGCTGGGCTTCCTTCAGTTTCCTGGTTTCTTTTGATGTAATAATCGGTTTAGGATGTGGATTGTGTCGTCGGTTGTGAAATGTTGGGTTCTAGCGCGAATGTTTGGCCTTTGTTGGCCTCTTGGGATGTTGCGATTTCAATCTGGTAGCTTTTAGTCCTTCGTGTTAGGCTGGAGTTGTGCTGAACTTCTTGTGAATTGTGGTGGTTTTTAGTAATGAAAATGGGAAGGGGCAATCCATTCTTTCAACAAAAAAAAATAATCGTCCTTATATATTCACCAGTCTTACTAATAAGTCGTAGTAGATGCTATATAGGTCCGTCAGATCTTACATCAAGATCCGTGCTGTTAGATTTTCCTTTTTCTCTCTTAAATCTCTGTCGAGTGAGACATAGCCACGCCGTTAAACAGAGGCTCGGGCGCCATTAATGGAGACCTTGGGAGAGAGGTGGATGGCGGATGGAGGTCAAAGGGCTCTCCTCCCGATAAGCACGCGCACGGGTCTGAACGCACGCCTCTCGTACTCAAATAGCTACCCTGCACGGCGCCTCCTAGCTAATAAAAAACGGGGACGCGTGGCGGCACGTAAATGGTACTAGTAAGTAGAATGCCCACGGTTTCAATAAATACTTGTGTTTCCGATTGTAACATGACAGCACTTGTTCCAAAATGACTTTGTTGATTGTTAATGTGTGCGCCTTCGCAAATCAGACTGCAAATTTACCACAGCATGTTGGTGCCATGTCATGGCACCAAGCCAAGTTTCATTATTTTCATGCGTGTTTTGGATTTATAGGAATTAAAAAACTAAGTTTCTCAATGTTTCCAACCCAGCGACGACGCCCAGAATTTTGAATTTCATTCCCGTTTCTTGCACGGAACCTAGAAATTTACCCGAGGACACACATGTGATTTTCCAACCAACTTTGGTGCACTGGAACATGAGCTTGTATTTCAAATTTGAATTATGCACACAAAGGTGACACGTTCCCTCCCAGAACCACGAGCCTTCTTGAGAGAAGCTTTGATTTGCAAGAAGCTTATACCAAAATTTGTTCCTATTCGACCAATTTGTTTTACCACGGCATGGTACTACCATGACATGACACCATGCCAAGTTTCATGATTTTAAAACTAAGTTTCTCAATGTTCTCAACTGAGCCACGATGCCCAAATGTTTGAATTTTATTCTCATTTTTTGCATGGGACCTACTCCTTCCTTCCATCTATATAGGGCCTAATGTGTTTTTCAAGACAGCCTTTGACTATTGACAAGATTAATAGCACCTGACATGTATACTATGAAAATTATATTATTGGAAGCTCCGTTGACATACAAATTTGAAGGTATGCTTTGTGTAAGTTGTATGCCATATATTATTGCTCTAACGTTTGGTCAAAGTTAGCCTCGAAGAATGCATTAGGACCTATATACTGGAAGGAGGGAGTAGAAATTCACCCGAGGACACAAATGTGATTTTTCAACCAACTTTGGTGCACGGGAGCATGTGCTTGCAGTTCAAATTTGAATTATGCACATTAAATGACCAGAAACTCAATTAATGTGTAAATAAGGCCAAATGAAGCCGGAATACTTCGAAAATTTAACAGGGCACTCATGTAGTGGTATGTTGCCTTTGTAAATTTCTAGGTGGCACGTCCCCTCTCAGAAACACGAGCCTTCTTGAGAGAAGCTTTGGTTTGCAAGAAGCTTATACCAAAATCTGTTCCTATTCGGTCAATTTTTTTACCACAACATGGTAGTACCATGACATGACATCCATGCCAAGTTTCATGATTTTCAGACGTGTTTTGGATTTACAAGAATTTTAAAACCAAGTTTCTCATTGTTCTCGCCCGAGCCACGATACCCAGATGTTTTAATTTTATTCTCATTTCTTGCATGGGACCTAGAAATTCACCCGAGGACACAAATGTGAATTTTCAACCAACTTTAGTGCACGAGAGCATGTGCTTGTAGTTCAAATTTGACTTATGCACATTAAATGACCAGAAACTCAATTAATGTATAAAAACGACAAACGAACCCGGAATAATTCCAAAATTTAACAGGGCACTAATGTAGTTCTATGTTGCCTTTATTAAGAAACTCAAGGGGGGGCAGCGTATATCATTTCACACTCAAAGGTGGCACGTTCCCTCTTAGAACCACGAGCTTCCAAATCGGCCCAATTTTTTACCACAACATGTTAGTGCCATGACATGACACCATGCCAAGTTTCATGATTTCCCAGGCGAGTTTTGGATTACATGAATTTAAAATCAAAGTTTCTCGATGTTCTCGGCCGAGTCATGATGCCCAGATGTTTGAATTTCATTCTCATTTATTCCATGGGACCTATAAATTCAACCAAGGACACGCATGTGAATTTTCAACCCACTTTGGTGCACCGGAGCGTGTGCATGCAATTCATATTTAGATTATGCACATTAAAAGTCCAGAAGCTCAATTAATGTATAAAAAGGCCAAATGAACCCGAAATGATTCCAAAATTTAACAGGGCACTCATATAGTTCTATGTTGCCTCTATAAATAAAATCAGGGGGGAGGTAGCGTATATCGTTTCGCACACAAAGGTGACACGTTCCCTCTCGGAACCACGAGGCTTGTTGAGAGAATCTCCGGTTCTGCAAGAGGCTTATACCAAAACTTGTCCCAATTCAGCCAAAAATTATACGTATGAAAACAGGGTTTAGATTATCCCAAACATCTCGCTACCTAGACCAATAATGTACTATGATTTGAATTCAACATAAAATTGATACAAATATTTGAATTGGAGAGTGTATGGTACATGCAGTTCATAGTGAAATATGATTATTGCTATATGTATGTTTTTTGTTATCAAGATAATATTTAAATTATTGTATAACTTGACAACAATCGTATTCAAATAAGGAAAATTGATTCAAATTTAGTCCATATGGTAGACGACAATATATATGTTCACATGGTGGAGTAAAATGTTCATATATGATGGAAGATCAAAATGTACGACTACATCAATTATAAACCGCAAGGTCACCTAACGATATATTCAAATTCAACATCACGTGGATTCAAAAATTGAAATTCGAGATCACGGTATCTGTAATCATATAAAAAGGGACATTACTCTTTCTTTGGTGGGAATTGATTTGTTTTTTGTTGTTGTTGAGGGAAGTGCGAATCGATTTGGTACTGTGCAGGGTAATCTTGTTCTCCTGATTTTTTGACATTTTTCTTGTAGTTTTTTCAATGGCATCTATAGAAATATAGTAAAAGGGGACATGACTCTATTGTGTCTTGTACGAATTGTTTTTTTACACGTTAAGTTTGTTCTGCCGAACAAGGAATTCGCACCTTGTTATCCCGAAATTTTCAACCTCGAGTATCTTTTGTCTCACCTGCTTTGAAACTCCCGCTTCTTCAACCCGCGCCGCGCCTTGTTATCCCGAAATTTGGACGCGCGCGAGAACTCCCTCCCCATCCAAAATCGCTCCCGCAGCCCAGACACGCGAAATGCCCCTTCTACCCCTCAGCCGGAAATGAAGCTCCACGTCGCGGTGTCAAAACCGGTGGGGGTACGCTGGTAACTTACCCTACATTTCGGACAAGCGCGTCCCTAAGCTTGGCTCCCCCTCCCCCTTGGCCCCCCATTTATACACCGAGGCCGTCAAAACCCGCGAAACCCCACGCTCCTCCGTCGGCCTCCCGACCGCCACCTAGCCGGAGGCTCTTCCCCGACTATGTCGTCCACCGCAACAGCTCGCTGTCCCTCATCCACCGCACCGGATGAGGATCCTTTGTCGATCTTGCCGTCCCGCCGGATCAGTAGCCCTGTCCTCCACCTCCAAGGAGCTGCCCCGACGTTCACCTCGTCTATCATGCCACCTCAATCCCCACAGTGCCGTCTTCACCTGCCCCACCGGAATCGTAGCATCCTCACCAATTCCTCCAATGAAGTCGAAGCCAACTCGGCGCCACCAAGGAGGTTCTGCACTCACCGCTACATTTTATCTTTTATTCGATATCACGGGGCTGCCGGTGCTCGATACCGAGCAGACATGGCGTGTCTCGATCGGCGACGCCGTCGCCGGCCACATCATCCACGACGTCTCTCCCCCATGTCGTTGCTTCCTCGGCAGCGACTTCCACAATGGCACTAGCTGCAGCTGCTCCGGCTCCCGCTCGCGCTGTGGCTCTATTCTTGCTGTCGGTCGCACTGTTGCATTGCTCCTGCTTTCGTTCGTGCTGTTGCTCTGCTCTTGCTCTAGCTTGCGCTGCTGCTGCTGTTGCACGACCTCCGGCAGCTATAGGAGTTGCTGCTTTAGCACCCGCTCGCGGTGCTACTGCATGACTTGCTCTTTGCTAGTGCGTTCCCTGCTCGAGCGTCTGCTGATTTAGATCACTACTTCTCTGCTACTAGTGCTCGAACGTCCTAAACATCTATTGCAGTGCTCTATTACTAGTTCAATCAGTTTCGACAGTAAAATTCAGTTTCGACTGTGAAGTTCATTTTCTTCAGTTAAGTTCAGAGTGAACAGTACTTACAGCATCTGTCGGAGCGGCCATGGCGCGGCTGATGTGTTTTACATCTAGCACTTTTTGGTGATGTATTTTACATCATCTATTGCAGATGATATTAGGGTCCCACTTTAGATTAACGTTGTATGTCTTGTCATGCTTCAGCCTCGTCGCCATACACCTTAGTGGAGCTGCTCCAACGACGGAACTGTCCATCACAGCGGAGCAGTACCCTCGGCGCCGTTTCCAGAGGCCTCGGATCTTCTTCCACACCTCCGACAGTCACACCAGCATCATCACGATCCTCCACGTCCAACCCAATGATGCTGAGGTCCACAAGGCTATGCCAAAGAGGTTGTACACTTGTCGCATCACTTTGTTTCTCCATTCCTCTATTCTTCCAATTCATGTGAGCCAAACACCCAGGTTGACTGAAATCCTATGTTTCCAAATGCTCTATTTTTCACGTGCATTCCTATCCTATTCCTGTGTTTTCCTTTCCTTGCATTTATAGAATCCTCCAATTCCAAGGAGCCCTTACAGATTTACTTCAATTTCAGATATGCATCAAAGAAAACTCTGTGAGTTATGTCCTGCTCCTGCTGTGCTGTCATCCACCCCACCTTAGGTGCACCATCGACAGAAGCATTCACTGCAGTAGAGATCCCCCTGTAGACTTCCTTTAGCCGCCTCAGATCATCTTCCCCGTTGCCGGCAGCCACGCCAACTGCTTTACCATCATCGACTGAGCAGATGAACCTGAGGACTATACAGTTTCGGAAGAGAGGTCACAGTCTTTCGTGCTTGCTTATGTTATACATCGGTTATTATTACCTGCTAGTTTATCGTTCAATCTTGAGTTTTGAATTGCCCATGGGTCTCATATCGAGCCAGCAACGAATAGTATCTATCTACTATCTAGTTCATCTGGGGTCTTCTATGTGGTTCATGTTGGGTGGGCAACAAACAATAGATGACCCATTGTCTATCTTTTTAAACTGAAGCTATAATCTACCTGCTATCATTAGTTTTGGATCCATCCACTCGTTTGCTACCATCAGTCTTGATTTTTGCATGCACCCCTTAGGACTTACAAAATCTAACTATTTTTTTATTATGGATGTCAGATATTGTACACAATCATACTGAACATGTAGAGAAAAAGAGAAGACCGTTGCGTGTGAATATAATGTCATGCAGACGCCGCTCCATGGTGGGCAAAGTGGCCCCCCCCCTCCTGCATTTCTAGATTGTATTCCAGAGGAAGATAACTGTTCAGATGGAGATTCAAAAGGAGCCGACCACGCCTGTTTACCACCTGAGGTGTTTGCTCTAACTTGGCATGCTGATGTTGGTCATATCATGCATATGGCGCCTTGCATTTCTTACATTATACATCTTATATGTCATCAGCTTAGTTTAGATATGCTTTGTGTGAATGCCACCTGTTTGGTTTCTATATCATACTGCCACCATTCCTAAATATTTGTCTTTTTAGAGATTTCAACAAGTGACTACATACGGAACAAAATGAGTGAATCTACACTCTAAAATATGTCTATATACATCCGTATGTGGTAGTCCATAAAAAGACAAATATTTAGGAACAGAGGGAGTATATGGGAATTATGCAATGCCATCTTCTTTAGCCAAGCATCATGTACGTGAATCATGCAATGCCATCCGGTTTAGCTAGTCATTGTATATGTGAATTTTATCGTGCCAAATTTTTCCATAATGTATTCCATTTGTCAACAATGTTTATACATTCATCTACTCTTCCTGTGCATCAGCCATTTGAGTCGGTCATGGGAAAATCTGAAGTGAAAACAAGGTCTTCTGAGCACTCAGTGCTACCTGTCGATGTAGATTTCTTGCCGGTTACAGATAGCTCCTCAGAAGAGGATTCAGAGAGAGATGACCAGGCGTATTCCACCCCCGAGGTGCATGCTCTAACTTGGATGGGTTATATTGCTCATATCATGCATATGGTGTCTTGCATTGACATGACATCTGCTTAGATTAGATATGCTTTGTGTGAATGCCTCATGTTTGCTTTCTATATCAGATATGTGAATTATGCAATGCCATGTTTTTCAGCCAGTAATCATATATGTGAATTATGCACCGCCATGGAGCTAGGCATCATATATGTGAATTATCTCATGCCATCTTTTTTTCATTACGTATTCCATTTGTCGACAATCTGCGTATATTGAACTACTCTTCATGTGTATCAGCCATTTGAGCCAGTTATGGAAAAATCTGGAGTGAAAACAAGGTCTTCAAAGCAGGCAATGGTACCTGTTGAAGCATATATCTCGATGGTTACAGGGAGCTCCTCAGAGGAGGATTTAGAGACAGATGACCAGTCCTATATCCCACCTGAGGTGTATGCTCTAAGTTGGAATGTTTATATTTCTCATATGATGCATATGGTTTCTTGCGTTGCTTAGTTTAGACATCATATGCACAATATTGAATTCTATCTACTTAGTTTAGAGATCATACATGCGAGTGCCAGCTGCTTAGTATATGAATCAATTATGTCAATTATATCATGCCATCATGTATACTTAGACAACATGTATGTGAATTATTTCATCCCAACCTATTTTAGAAATACATCATATAGTTTTTTCATGTCATCCTGTTTAGGTACTCATCATATGTCAAATTACGCCATTATATCCTGTTAAGTTATCCATCATATATCTGAAACTCTATCATGCTATCCTGTTTAGTTAGTCATCATATATGTGAAATTGTGTCATGATGTCCTATTTGGTTAGACAACATATATGTAAATTACCACATCTGTCTATCATACAATGTCTGTACGTTCAATTTCTTTTCTTGTTTATCAGCCATTTGAATTGGAGGGGGTGATGGCAGTATCTAAGGGAGCAAAAACCCGTTCTTCAGAAAAGACAGTGCTACCCGTCGATGCAGATAGAACCATGGTTGTACTGGCCCACAAACTAGCCCCGCCACACATAATCGAGACTCTTCCAGATTGCGCACTTACACCGTTGGGCAGAGAACCAGCTACAACCCATCTAACCGTAACCCCAACGGATAGTAACCCACTTATAGTTGACAAAGCACCATGTCCACCATAGAGTTCCCCCACACGAGCAGTTTGTAAAGCTACTGCAGTTCCCAAAGCACGAAGACCACCACAGCTAACCCAAACTCCATGTTTAAAGCAGAAGAGCAACTGTTCTCAGGTCAGATTCCGTAGCTATGGTCCATACTCCTTTGCTGTTGCATCACTATATTTACTCATACCAACTACTTTCCAATTTGAAGGATCCAATTGAAACTCCAATGGCGCAACAGGTATGTTTTAAACCTATTTCTTTAACTGGATTGCTGTTCTAACTTCTTGCTCTATGTTGATTTCAGTTTAAGTTGTATAAACAGTTATGTTCTCATGTGATGCACATTACAAGTGCTGCCAATGCTGTGTAGTTTCTCACACTTATATTCTGTCTATGTTGTTGTGTCTTAAAAATATATGAGTTGAACTATGTCTCTATCTTGATTAGGGAACATAAACTAGAATGATATGGACAATACAGTGACCATAGTACATCGATATATGTTTGTTTCATGCTCTTATCCTGTCCACCTTACTACTGAACCGGTTTACCAAAACGAGTTTCGTATACTACAAACTAAACCTGTGATGTGTCTTCTTGTTTCTCTTGTAGTATGCAAACAGAATATTCGAGAAGAGCACCCCACTATGCAATGGTAGAGAAAGTAATGCAGATAAGGTTCAAGATAGTGAGACAACCCTGTTGGTCTCCAGGAGAGGTTATAAAAACGATCTTGTAGACAGTGAGAAAACCCCATAGTCATGCGTTGATGTAGTGTTCGAGTTACTGGACAGTACCGCTGGCACAAGCTCTTCGAACTTGCTGCCTGAATCACTTCGGCTTCTTCAGTCTCAGCTACAAGCTGAAAGGCATCAGTCAGCTATGCTGCGGTAAGAAGCCGAAGGACTGAGGAAGTCCCTGCAGAATTCAGATGCGTACTTTCTTGTGCAACAGCAAGCGCTGGAGGATTTAATCGCCAAACAAGAGAAAGTTAATAAGCTTGCTAAGCATCTTGCCAGCATTATGGGTACCCAGGATATTGTTTCTTGAACTCTTCTGAAGTGGTTTCAGTTCTGGACTTGTTTTGCTGCGGCGTTTATATGCTGATTTCTTCTCTATATTTGCACTGGTGGCGAACTTTGATGTCCAGTGGATGTAATATGTGTAATAGCCGTGATAGCCTAGCATAAGTTGCTTCCTTATTTATTTCCTTGTTGTCTTGTTTATTTGTTTGCTTGTAGTCAGTGCAGTTCTTTTTCCGCGGTTTGCTAGTGGCTACAATAACCTATTTTTTAAAACTAGGCCACAATAACCATGGGCTAATATTTACTGTAGTGACACTGGGCCTCCTACGGGCCATAGAAACAGTGGGCCTTCTACGGGCCGTAGAAACAGTAGGCCTTCTAAGGGCCGTAGAAACAATGGGCCTTCTATGGGTCGTATCATCAATGGGCCTTATACGGGTCATATGATCGATTAGCCAAACATGGGCCAATAACAGGCCGCACTATGGCCGTAAACGGGCTAGAGTTGGAATCGTCCGTTCATGGGCCGACCATAATGGGTCATCGTTAATAGGCCGTATTTGATGATGCTATGAAAACGGCCCAACGTATTAACGGACCACAAACAGGCCGACTGTAACCATAGGCAGAATTTGGCCCACAAGCAGAAAATGACAGTAACGGGCCGTAAGTAAACGAATGCTGGAAATGAGCCCAAGAATAAATGGGCTCTTTGAAGGCCGAAAGATAACATGGGCTAGAAATGGCCCAACAGAATAATGGGCCGTTAATGGGTATAAAGTGATACACTGTTCATTACGGGCCAGTTTCACCATGGGCCGTTAATGGGTGTAAAGTGATACACTGTTCATTACGGGCCAGTTTCACCACGGGCCGTTAATAGGCCAAGAGTTACATAGGGCCTCATATGGGCCGAAAAACGTCATGGGCCATACATGGGCCAGAAGTGAAAACGGGCTGGAATCATATTGGATGGCCCAGATGACGCTAATGGGCCTAATTCGGATAGGGCGTAATGGACCTTGGGTTGGCGGGCTATAAATTGGTTATATGCAAACATGCCGTTAACAGGCTTTCCATGGGCCGGCCCGCCACCTTTTGACCAAGTCAAATGGGCCGACCTTTTCACAGGAATGGGCCTCTGTTGGGCTGTGCCACGTGTCGACGTATCATAGGCGCCTTCTGTCCAATGAGTGGATGACATCTATCCCAACGATGAGCCAACACGTGTTTCCTCCAGTCAATGATGATTTTACACGTGGAAAATCCCCATTGGTCGGGGTTGTTAATGGGTTATCGGATCCAAAACCCGACCCGATAGCTTAACGGCGTTCCGTTACGGTGGATGCCACGTGTCAGTCACCCTTGACGAAAGCACTTCTGTGACGCGCGATTTATCGTCATGGAAGTGCACACTTCCGTGATGATAATTTTGGTAATGTCATGGTACACTTCTACGATAGCACATGTATGACTATCTTGATTCTGTCATAAAATCGTCATGGATGTACATGCATGACAAAAAACGCGACCTACTGTGACAAGCACGAATCATCATGGAAGTGTATTTTTTTGTAGTGTATGGGTTTTTAAATGATAGAGTAGTGATTTTGAGCCCAAGAATAACATCTTCGCGGCATCAGGACACGCATACGCACACATGGTGGCCTTTGGCCGCCACCTATCCTCATAGGAGGGTTGCCCAATAATGCATGGAGTCCATAATATGTGTGTCTAGTTTCTAGTCATGTGGTATCACCTCTGTCTGGTTGCCCATATATTTATATAATTCACCTGTTCTTACCTTCTGATTCATCTAGTACCTTCTAAGTGCTGTATTTACAAACTTTTTGCCACCGATCGTCCGACAATTGTTGGACATCCAATGACTCACAGCCTTCGGCTGTCCTTCACTACTTGGTTGTCCGGTCGCTGTGCAGAAATCATTCACAACCCACTTATTCCCCAGGCCTCGGACGTCCGAGGTTTTCCGGGCATCCGTCACCTGGCACTCACATTAGTTCCCAAATGTCCTATAGATGTCGGTCGTCTGGCAATATCCGCGGCCCATATAAATTTTGCAGACGGGATTCACCAGGCAGTTGCCCTATTTCCTTTCCACCCCTCCCCGCGTCTGTGGCTGCTGCTGCGTTGCCTGGGTGTTGATCTGCCACACCGCCGCCTGGGAGCTACACCACCTAAGGGATTCCTCCCTCTCCGTTGATCTAGCCCCCTCCTTCATCGATTTGGCTTGGTACTCCCTCCATTCGTTCCTCTGTTCCTCTCATTGTTTTGTATCCATGCCTAGTTGTGATCCCCTTTTTCTCTCTTGGATAATCTCTTCGGTGTGGTTCTCCCGATGATGCCAAAAATCAAACACACTACTCACAATAATATCGGGGGTGTCTCTGCTCACGGTAATTTTTGCTTGACCCGTTCCATTGTTCATCTTTCTGGTCTCCATTTCTAGCAGGGGCTCATTGTGAAAATCTCCCAAGTCCATGTCTTTTTTGTTTGAGATTCTCATCGCGGTTGGTCTGATGACTCCCAAGAGCATCAACATCTGCGCAATCGAGCTGGGAAACGTCCTGTGATCGAGGATACCACTTCTACTCTGGGCTCTGACTATGAAGAGGAGTTGGAATATGAGGAGCACCCTGAGTATGTGGCTATTCTAATCCGGCCTTTAGGTTCTCGATGGGCCACCTACATGCCTACACCTCCTGTGATACAGCCGAATGCGGATGGTCGACGCATATCTCTTGAGGCTACTGAGCTTCATGGGCGTGCCCTCAAGGAATTCACCAAAGTGCCCAATCCTGCATATCTTAAGTTCCGTCGTGACGTTGATCAATTCGAGGTGTTTCAAGACTCTCTAGATCAACGTTTCCGCACCAATGTTCAGGCAGACATCTACACCTCTGTTGTCCTCCCAAAGGGACTCTCTCTACACCACTTCATTGACTTGGACCACATTCGGGCTCATCCCGTGAAGTACCTAGGTGCTATTGAACTCATTGAGTCATCCGGTCTTGCTGCTCCATTTGCATTTCAGCATGATTTTAACCATGCTGCTTTACATCAGTTTTATGCCACATGCTTCTTTGGTCCTAACAAGACTGTCACCCGGATGACCTCCAGACATTGGATTCAGGATCCATAAGGATGACCCAAACCATAAACCCAAAGCTCTTGAGGCTTTTAGCTATCTTCTTAAGGACCTGGATGATCTTTCTAAGGAGGATAAGATGAAGGACCTGAATCAAGTCTCTATTTGGAGATCTCCTTTCCACATCATTTATCAATGTGTCATTCGCACCATCAATCCCAAGATGGGTGACAAGGGATCCTACAATAGTTATTGCATTGATCTCATGTCTCGCCTCTATGAGTCTCCCAAAGGGAAGATTAATGTTCCTCATTTTCTATGGCATGAAATCTGTCTTGCTAGCTTTCAGTACAAGCGGGCCTTCCCTCATGCTCCATTCATCCAGGCTCTCATAGAGAGTGTGGCTCCATTTCCTCTTGAGCGGACTCATGTGCATGAGAAGTGGATTATTCCTCCTCACATGGTGAACAATTGGGCTCCCAAGGGTTCCTCCAAGTCTGCCCCTGCTCATAGTCTGCTGCTAGGTACCATCCTAGCACTTCTAACTCTGCATCTATTGGGTGTCTTGCCCATTTTCTCGGGAAGGGCCACTCTGGCATGATAAAGGCTTTTACCTTCCACTTCACACAAAACCATGATGTTGTCACCCGCATCATCACCTCCAAGAATGCCTTGATGTCTCGTCTGTGTGTCTCTGGGCTACCGATGTGAGTGATGATGAGCGTCTTCCGGCGGCTCCTCCTTCAGATTTTGGCTTTCCTTCTGGGCCTGAGTGGGCTGATTTCTTCGACGAGGCTGGTGGTAGTGGAGCTCATGCCGATGATGATGATGATCTGTGACTTTTTCTCTGGTCCTCTTTGTCCCTTTTGGGTACTTGATGCAAAGGGGTAGAACTAGTTATTGTTCTATCTATCTTAGGTCTTGTTTTGCTATGTTGAACCAACCATGTTATGGTATTCATGTCTATTGAACCATTATGTTTTTAAGTGGGTGTATGACTTTACCTACAACTTTATGTATGAGGAGATATTATGATATTATGCCTTCATGGGTTCCTTCATGATTAGATGCCTTTTTTGTGTTAGCTTTGCGTATCCAAAAACATTTTTCTCATATGATTATAATGGTTATTACTGTGAGAGGGAGCTCTCCATATTTATGCATCTAGGCTTTTAAATGCTCTTCGACAAATCTGTCCTAAGTATAGAACAATCTTATCATTTTTACTATGTGTATATTGTCATCAACTACAAAAAAGGGGGAGAATGAAAGTGCAATCATTCCCTAAATCATATTTTGATGTAGATGACAATCTACACATAGGGGACTAACATGTTTGTCAAGTGTATCTCAGGTTTAGTCCCTTCAGGATCCTGTCTGTGTGGAGCATGACTATAGAAAATACATATTTCTCAAGAATGAAGAAACAACACTACTAGCTTACGCTCTTTATGTTTATTCTTTAGTATAAGGATCCCGCACTTTTAAGAGGGGAACATGGGGTCTCGCGAAGGACTTGCTCAATAATCATCCTCCCATTTGATCATCTGGTCTCTGTCACTCATAGACAATCAATACCTATCAGACGACCGGTACCCACCGGACGTCCGTTACTTCTTACACAGAGCCAAAACGTCAAATTTCTGGTCTTCTCCAGAAACCTGGTCTATCCCGAACAGAGCCAAAACGTCAGTCTTCCAGTCCCTGTCAGACGACCGACGTACACCAGAAATCTGCTACTCCTATCCCAAGCCAAACTGTCGGATGACCGGTCTTTTCCAGACATCCAGTACCATTCAAAAAAAGAATATCTGTCGCACGTCCGGTATTGTGTCGGCTGTCCAGTATCTCCCAAGATGTTGGATGACAGGTATGCCTCGGACGTCCAACAACTGCTGCACTCAAGTGGCTCCAACAGCCACTTATTGAGGGATACTATAAATGCCTCTCACCTATCCTGTGGGAGCTTTGACCATTCACTTTGAACATCCCCAAGAACACATTTCACTCTCCCTCACACACTCATACACCAAATCTTAGATCCCAAAGGTATTTGAGAGAATTAGTGAGAAGTTGTCCAGTTAAGTGATAAATCCACTCCTTCCCCCTCTTTGCACCAAAGGAATTCATGATTTGAGCAAGTCTTGAGCTTTTCCCCATTGTTCTTGTTACTCTTGCAGGTTGTAGACTCCTAGGCGGTAGGAGTACTCCGGCTAGGAATCGTTCATTGTGATTACCCCCGGAAAGTTTGTGAGGGTTTGGAGACCAACCCAAGGTCTACCACTATTGGTTGGGAATCGCCTTCGTGGTGATATCTCAAAGAGAGTATAGGGTGAGCCTTCGTGGTGTTGGTGTGCCTTCGTGGTAACACCCACTGAGGGAGTTCTGGATTAGGGGGTGTTCGGATAGCTGAACTATACATTCGGCCGGACTCCTGGACTACAAAGATACAAGACTGAAGACTCCATCCCGCATCCGGGGGGGACTTTCCTTGGCGTGGAAGGCAAGCTTGGCGATACGGATATGAAGATCTCCTACCATTGTAACCGACTCTATGTAACCCTAACCCTATCCGGTGTCTATATAAGCCGGAGGGTTTTAGTTCATAGGACGACATACACATCAACGATCATACCATAGGCTAGCTTCTAGGGTTTAGCCTCTTCGATCTCATGGTAGATCTACTCTTGTACTACCCATATCATCAATATTAATCAAGCAGGACGTAGGGCTTTACCTCCATCGAGAGGGCCCGAACTTGGGTAAAACATTGTGTCCCTTGTCTCCTGTTACGATCCGGCCTAGACGCATAGTTCGGGACCCCCTACCCGCGATCCGCTGGTTTTGACACCGACATTGGTGCTTTCATTGAGAGTTCCTCTGTGTCGTCGCCATTAGGAAGGATGCCTCGCCCCGTCTTTAAAGACGACACCGTTGCTAAGGGAGCTTTGGCTGTCGGCTAAACCCTCCGGTTAGGTGGCTTTCTTATGACCGCCTGTTCGACTTCTGCGCCGACGATGACCTCTCGAGTCATCGAAAACAATCTTTATTTCAACTCGGAACTCGCCGACCAGTTAGATCCAATAGAGCTTTCCTCCATAAACGAGCTCTTGGATCGCTTCGCCGCCCTGGGAGTCGCTACGGATTACGACCAGATTGGGCCTAAAACCGATCTGAGGGAGATTAACTCTCCCCAAGTCACCCATCACGTTGTCGTGGTAGAGGGACAGTGCGGCGACCCCTCATCTATCTTAAGGACTCGCTACGTCCGGACTCCCGATCCCTCCGAGCCGGATACCCACAGAGGGGAGGATATCACTCAAGACCTGAACTTAGAGTCAGGCGACGGGCTGGATTCATTAGACAACATCCAGGAATCCAAATTGTCGAGTTCAGAAATTCCTCAGCCTCTGAGCCTTAGATGGGGTGAGGCTTCGGATTTAATTCCACCCACCCACCCCAACATATGCGATCTATCCAAAATCATGCAAGACCCCGACGATACAGTACATCATTACTGGGCCAGTTTCCTCTTAGTTAAGAACAGGCTAAGGGACCGCCGTGAGGAAGATGCAATCTAAATCTTCTGCGAAAATTGCATGGACAAGGGAATACTCAACGCCATAAGTCGCCGTGATATTACACGCTTCACTAACTTGGCGTCCATTGTACGAAATTACTATGCGATGGAAAGCACCTAGAAAACCAAAATAAAATTTTGGGACAATCCGGCCCTGAATATAAACCCAGTCCGAAATAAAAGGGTGCATCATCACCAATCACCCGGGTCAAGCACTAAAAAACAAAAACCCTCTACAGGGCATGGAACCGTACTGGAAGGATGGCTTAATGGACCCTGTAAAATTCACAGTACAGAGGACGCCACACCAACTCACAGCCTCAGAGCATGTTGGATACTCCGGTAGGTGGCCAAAATTGGCGAAAATCTCCTAATTTCGGAGGCCACAGAAAGCCACCCCAGAGACACCAATACGGTATTAACAGTCTTCGAGACATTTGCATCAAATAATATGCGAAAAAGGACACTCCGCAGCCTTGCCGAAGTCTACCAAGTAGCAACAATAAACCCATGGAATGACACAGCTATTACCTTTAACGCAAGTGATGAACCTAAATTCCGAACAGCCCGAGCACCAGCCGCATTGGTCCTCAGTCCAATAGTGGACGGCTTTCGTCTTACTAAGGTACTCATGGACGGTGGCAGCGGATTGAACCTCATATACGAGGAGACTCTTCAAAAAATGGAAATAGACTGGAACCACATTGAGCGAAGCAGCACAACCTTTCAAGGAATAATCCCCAGTCGGGAAGCGCGCTGTACAGGAAAAATCACGCTAGATGTGGTGTTCGGCACGCCAGATAATTACAGGTCCGAAGAGGTCATGTTCCAGGTGGCTCCGTTCAGCAGCGGTTATCACGCTCTGCTAGGGCGGGAAGCATTTACAATCTTCCAAGCAATACCCCATTACGGGTACATGAAGCTCAAGATGCCCGGGCCTAACGGGATCATCACTCTCGCTAGTGATCCGGACATAGCACTCCGCGCCGAAAACAAGACAGCCGCACTGGCCCTTGAGGCACTATCCGAAGCCCTAGCGGCTGAGGAGCTAACTGCGCTGCGCTCTACGGTGAACAGGGATGATGTGGTACTCGACAAAAGATCCAAGTCCACCTCCTTTAAACCGGCGGATGAAATAGTCAAATTCCAAGTCCATCCAACGGACCCCAATAAAATAGCTTCCATTAGGGCACAGTTAAACCCTGATGTCGACGCCGCATTGCGAGAGTTCCTATGAGAGAACTAGGACATTTTCGCCTGGCACCCTTTAGACGTGCCAGGAATCCCATGTAGGCTGGCTGAGCACAGCTTAAATATCCAAGCAGGATTCAAACCTGTCAAACAGGCTCTTCGGCCTTTTTCCGAACCTAAGAGATAGGCCATGGGAGAGGAGCTAGCAAAGCTATTGGAGGCCGGATTCATCAGAGATATAAAACATCCGGACTGGCTAGCAAACCTGGTGATGGTACCAAAGAAGGACAAATCCTGGCGCCTGTGTGTTGATTTTAAAGACCTTAACAAGGCTTGCCCAAAGGATCCCTTCCCCCTCCCCCGCATCGACCAAATTATCGATGCTACCGCAGGACATAATTCATTGTGTTTCCTCGACGCATATTTTGGCTACCATCAAATCAAGATGGCAGAACCAAACCAAGCCGCAACAGCATTTATCACACCATACGGGCCATTCTGCTTCAACACGATGCCCTTCGGGCTAAAAAATGCCGGCACAACATATCAGCGCATGATTCAGACATGTCTAGCAAGCCAGATCGGCAAAATAGTGGAGGCATATGTAGATGATGTGGTCGTCAAAACAAGACATGTTGAATCTCTAGTAGACGATTTGAGGCTCACATTTGATAACCTCCGAACATACGACATCAAGCTCAACCCGGAAAAATGTGTTTTCGGCGTTCCAGCCGGAAAGCTCTTGGGCTTCATTGTATCCGGTAGAGGAATTGAAGCAAATCTAGTCAAGATCCGAGCTCTGTCGCAACTGGATATCCCAAAGGACCTCAAACAAATACAAAAGTTAACCGGATGCGTGGCGGCTCTAAGCCGCTTTATCTCCCGCTTGGGAGAAAAGGCCCTACCCCTTTACCGCCTCCTTCGGCGCACCGAACACCTCAAATGGACAGATGCAGCCACGGCTGGACTCGACGAAATAAAAGCCATACTGGCAACAAACCCAGTCCTGGCCGTACCAAACATTGGCGAACCAATGCTATTATACATTGCAGCAACACATCAGGTTGTAAGCGCAATGCTCGTCGTCGAACGAGAAGCGGACGGACACAAATTCCCTCTTCAAAAGCCGGTCTACTATGTGTCCACCGTCCTGACTCCCTGCAAATCACGGTACCCACATTATCAAATGATTGCTTACACGGTATTCATGGCGTCCCGAAAGCTACGACACTACTTTCAAGAGTGTTCAATAACAGTAGCCTCGGAAGTACCACTTAACGATATTATAAACAACCGTGATGCAAAGGGCCGGATTGCAAAATGGGCCATTGAGCTCCTCCCATTCGACATAACTTACAAGCCACGACGAGCCATCAAGTCGCAAGTCTTGGCCGACTTCGTCGCAGAATGGACGGAGGCCGAACTCCCTAAAGAATACGGCACATATTCCAATTGGATCATGCATTTCGACGGCTCCAAGATGTTGGCTGGACTGGGGGCTGGCATCGTTTTGACGTCCCCCACAGGAGACACAGTTCAATACGTACTACAGATTATGTACACGGACTCCAACAGTGCAGCCGAATATGAGGCCCTTTTACATGGTCTTCGCATGGCAGTATCCATGGGCATCCAACGCCTAGAGGTGCGTGGGGACTCGAACCTCGCAATATCCCAAATAAATGGAGACTTCGATGCCAAGGATCCAAAAATGGCAGCTTACCGCAACACCGTCCTAAAAATGTCAGCTCGGTTTGAGGGGCTTGAATTTCACCATATAGCCCGAGAAAATAATCAGGCGGCAGATGTCCTGGTACGCATCGGCGCAAAACGCGATGTAGTCCCCCCCAACATCTTCTTGGAGAGGTTGTTCAAGCCATCCGTCGTATGGGAAGGGGAGCCGAACAATAGCATCCCGGACCCAACCGCACTGCCCGACACCGAGCATTTTGACACAATCGGAGGCTCTGCCAATGAAATAACACCCTCAGCCCACGTAATAATGGCCGTCATCACCCCGTGGACAGAACCATTCCTCGCCTACCTTACTAGGCAGGAACTCCCCGAGGACCAAAATGAGGCATGCTGCATAGTGCGGCGATCCAAAGCCTACAAAGTCCACGAGGGAGAGCTTTATAAGAAAAGCACTACCGGAGTCCTTCAAAGGTGCATCTCCTAAGAGGAGGGGCGGAACCTCCTGGCTGAAATTCATGCCGGACTCGGCGGTCATCACGCTGCAGCCCGGTCCCTTGTAAGCAAGGCCTTCCGTACGGGCTTTTATTGGCCGACGGCCCGGGCAGACGCTCAGGACTTAGTCCAACGATGCACCGGTTGCCAGCTCTTTGCAAACCAAGCCATATGCCACCGACCGCCCTCAAAACTATCCCCATTACTTGGCCCTTCGCGGCCTGGGGGCTTGACATGGTCGGACCCCTTAAAGGCGGAACTTGCAAGCAAAAATACTTACTGGTCATGGTGGATAAGTTCACCAAATGGATAGAAGCCAAGCCTGTTAAGACGGCCGAATCCGGACCGGTGATAGACTTTATATCCGGGGTTGTACACCGTTATGGCGTCCCCCACAGCATCATCACTGAGAATGGCACGAACTTCATGGCTGACGAGGTAAAACTCTAGTGCAAAAACATGGGCATCAAGCTCGATTATGCTTTCGTCTATCACCCACAAACTAACGGCCAGGTCGAACATGCAAATGGTCTTATCATGAGCGGCATCAAACCCAGATTAGTGCGGTCCCTCAAGGAATCTAACACGCACTGGGTAGAGGAGCTCGACTCCGTACTCTGGGGGCTGCGGACCACGCCGAATCGCACCACCGGATACACACCATTCTTTATGGTGTACGGCGCAGAGGCAGTTTTGCCTTGCAACATAATTCATGACTCACCTCGAGTGCGCATGTACGAAGAAAGAGAAGCCGAGCTCGATCGGCAAGACAACTTGGACGCATTGGAGGAGGAGCGTGATGTGGCAAAATCCCATTCCGCATTCTATCAACAGCAGGCTCGAAGATACCAAAGAAGAGATGTACGGGCCAAAAATTACAACGTTGGCGAATTAGTTCTACGACTACCGGACAAGAAAAAGGACAAACTCAAGCCCAAGTGGGAAGGTCCCTTCATAATTGACCAAGTCCTGACTGGTGGAGCGTACCGCCTGCGTGATGCATCGGATGACGAACTCGAGCCAAACCCATGGAACGCAGCCCGTCTCCGAAGATTCTATGCCTAGCGCCGGACTCTGTGTTCGTCTCCTTCCTCTGTCCATTTTTTTATATTTTCTCTCTCTCTCTCTCTCTCTCTCTTATAGCCTCTAAAGTCTCATACAGTGATGCGCTATCCGCGCTCATTAAACCCGGGGGCTTCTTTAAACAGAAGCTTATTCTTGCGGGCTTCATGCCCAACACATGTGTCACACTTCCGCATGTACCTTTTATTCACCATTATATGCATCGATATGACTTAAGTTTTGGCCAAGCTGGGTTGCCTGGCTCCTGTGCTTACCCCTACGTTCCTGATTGTTCGGCTAGGTGTTAAAGGGAGCACCTCTGCGATTGTTACTGCCGGGTCAGCCGGACGTGTACCTCAGACTGGGTGAAGCTGAAAGCTAGCGTTCTTAAGGGAATATTCGGTCAGTGAACTAAAGATGATCCTTTTTATTTTTATCTATACGCCCCCAGATGTTTTTCCTGCGTTTCTTTTCGCAGCCTGGACATGCACCTTAGGGCATGCCTCCCAGGGAAAGGAACCCCTAACGGAACTATTCTCCCTGGAAGATGTTTCTTACTAACCATGTAATATAACATACCTAGTCGGGCACTTGTCTGTTCACGCCCTAATGACCCCTACGCCTGGTCTCCATGCATTCCCCGGTTCCTATATAACCGCATGGGAATTCGGACACACTCCGGACATTCAGGTCCCGAGGCTGAAGCAAAAAGGTCGGCCATGACAAATGATCTACAATCCGGCTAGAAGGCATTATAAATGTTAATTAAATTACATAGTCATTTTGACTGGTTGTATTCCTCTTCAATACCATCTAACAGGCTGTCTAATTTACAGTCCTGCTGGGAATACTTTGCGGCCAACTCTACTTGGCCGTATACTAAGCTTACAGGGATCTCCTTCCCATCGGGCCCTACAGGACCGACCTCGGCCATGTGGTTGGGGTCAGCCTTTGCGTACCGCGTCTTTACCATGGCCCAGGCCTCCCTAGCGCCTTGACGGCAGGCTATATCTTCCACAATCGGAAGCGTCGTCGTGCTCCCTTTAGCTGCTCCGCAAGCTCTCCAAGACCTTCGGGCATGGAGACGGATGGCCACAGGGCCTGGGCGACGCCTCGCATCGCCTGCCGAACTCGATTGAGCAGTTGCGAGAGCTCGGGAAGAAGGTCACCCGTCGAACCGGGCATCTCCTCTGCAGGACGACCTGTTAGCATACCTACAGACATTGCTCTGTTAGTCGACTTCCCCACCGAAGTTTCTTTCAAAAGGTTCGTTCAAGAACTTATTAAATATGCCGCGCCGAAGCCGCTGATTCTCCTTCACGGAGTCTGACAGCTGGGCATGAACATCTTTCAGCTCGATGTCCAGCTTGGTGTTGGCATTTTGGAGATTGTTCTTCTCCCCCATCACCTTTAGTAGCACCCTCTCACCAGCCTTTAGCTAGCGTAGGAGGTGTTGCCTTTCCGGATTCAATCCGGTGCCATGTGCAATTTATTTGTCAGATTCACACCAAAGTCGTGCTTCACAAAATACCTATCTTTCGAAGTGTATATTACCAGAGGGGGTCTCCTTAGGCTCCCCTGCCGCGGCTAGTGCGGCCTCAAGTTGGGCTTTGCACTCTTCTAGCTCCTTGGACAGTAGGGAATTCTTTTCCATAAGAACCTGCATCACAAATGATCCTTAAATCAGTTATTCTAACTGTTTCAAGTCTCGGGGGCTACTTGTATCTATATATATAATTACCAAAATTTTCTTACCCGTATGTCTTTTACATATTGCTCCGTGGATCTGGCTAGACCATCTTGAGCGGCACGGAGGTATGCATCTCCCGACTTGAAGGCATCTAACGCCTCTTGGGAGAAACAAGCGTCGTGAAGAATTGTCCGGCGACACCTGTGGTTCATGGCACTCTCCACCTCAGAGTTGGTGGCAGACAATCCGTCAACATCATCCATCGGAGGAGCGTCCGGCGCGTGCCTTCTGTTCGGCCCCGCTTCCGGGCCAGGCTTTGGAGCCTGGCTGGTGGAGGCGCGATTGGTGGTCTCTCCGAATATAGTTCGGCGAGGTCTCTTTGTCCTGAAGAGAGCACAAGTGTTAATATGCCTTGAAGGTATAACACCTGGAATAAGGGGGTGCGCCATACCTTTGCGCTGACACCCTGGTCCAGACTACACCTCTTTTCTGCCCACGGGGCCCTGCGGCCCCTTGTTGGCTTGTCGCCGTAGGTTCGGCCTCCCGTTTCTGGGAGGCCGGAATTAGCCCTCGATAATCAGCCGTAATGGCCACCAGGGCGTTGTCCTTGCTCAATTGATGGAACACTCCATCAATCAGATCCACCGAAAGGTCCGGATCCTCTTGAGAGTCCGGGTCGAGGGACCGTTCTGGGTCCTCGGGTTGTGGAGGAGGGATGTTTATGTCTTTGACGGCTTGGCGCAGTTCCTGCGTCGAAATCACTAAGATTGAATATTTAACAATGGGGATATAAAACGGATGGGCAAGACGTGACCACTCACCCAGCTTGGAGGATTGTACATGGAAAATCCACCCTTTGGGTCGACGCGGAGAAAATCCTCCTCTTCTCTCTTGTACAAAGTGGACAAGGTCTTTATTAGAGTCGTAGCCGAATCTGGCCCCCTACGGCCGTAGCGGGTGGTGTCATCCTCCCCGTTGAAATCCCACATGGGGTGGCTTCTATACTATAGCGGCTGCACCCCTCGCATGATGCATGCGGCCATGACCCTGATCATGGTTAGTCCGGAATGAGCTAACAATCTTATTCGGCCCATCAGGTAAATGATGTCCCTGTCACTTTCCCTTTGAGGGCTCCGTGGGCGCCAGCTCAGGCGCTACTTTAAGGGAGCACCGTTGAATTCAGGGAGGCCGATCTGGACAGGATCCGACAGCGGGACATCTTCTATATAGAACCATTCCGAGGGCCAGTCTTCGGACGCCTTCTTTGGGGTTCCGGACAGATATCCGGTCCCGGCGATGCGCCACACTTCGGCTCCGCCCACTTGATACATTGACCCCTTCTTGGAACGGGGCACGAGGCAAAACAGCTCCTTCCACAGTCTGAAATGAGCTTCAACACCCAAGAACAACTCACAGAGGGCCAGAAAGCCCGCAATGTGCAATATTGAGGCAGGCGTGAGATGATGTAGCTGGAGGCCGTAGAACTCCAGCAGCCCCCGGAGAAACGGGTGGATTGGAAATCCGAGCCACCTTATTAAGTAAGGGACAAGGCGCACCCGCTCTCCTTTGGTCTAGAGCATCACTAGCTCTCCACCGTTGTAGACGGCAAGACCGGCTCGAACTGGGACCATAGAGGCCGGGGGGAGAAATCCCTTGGTCTAGAGCATCACTAGCTCGCTATGCGGGGTTGAACATCTCTCCCAATATCCAGGCTTAGGGCTGGAAGGGCGAGGGGAGGAGTTGCGACGGCTGGCCATGGTGGAATGGACCTTTGTCGAATGCGCTCTGATGAACACTCGTGGAAGGGAGGAGGTGTGGATTGGATCTAAATCCTCGTCCCCTTAAATAGGGCGGCTTGTTTACGCGGCTAGGGGTGTGAATGTAAAAACACTCAGACTTTTCATATTCGTTTGACATCTGGGAAGCGGCCATTATTGGGTGTAGAAGCCGAGGAGCGCAACATCTACAAGAAACCGTACTTTATTCAAACAGGTGCACGGAATTTGGAGGAGAACCCGCCTTGCAATGCCGAAGACAATCTACGCACCGGACTCATCGTCATTGAAGCCTGGTTCGGGGGCTACTGAGGGAGTCCTGGATTAGGGGGTGTTCGGATAGCCGAACTATACCTTCGGCCGGACTCCTGGACTATGAAGATACAAGATTGAAGACTCCGTCCCGCGTCCGGGGGGACTTTCCTTGGCGTGGAAGGCAAACTTGGCGATGCGGATATGAAGATCTCCTACCATTGTAACCGACTCTATGTAACCCTAACCCTATCCGGTGTCTATATAAACCGGAGGGTTTTAGTCCATAGGACGACATACACATCAACGATCATACCATAGGCTAGCTTCTAGTGTTTAGCCTCTTCGATCTCGTGGTAGATCTACTCTTGTACTACCCATATCATCAATATTAATCAAGCAGGAGTTAGGGTTTTACCTCCATCAAGAGGGCCCGAACCTGGGTAAAACTTTGTGTCCCTTGTCTCCTGTTACCATCCGGCCTAGACGCACAGTTCGGGACCCCCTAACCGAGATCCGCCGGTTTTGACACCGACACCCACCTCTCTAAACGGCGATGTAGCTTCCCTCCAAGGAAGTGAACATTGGCACGTATCCTCGTCTCTCGGAGTTGCGGTTATTACTAGTACTAGCTCCCTACTTGTGGTTACTTGTCTCTTAGTCTTTACTTGTCTTATTTTGTGCTTGCTTACTCATATACTTGTGGTACTTGTTTACCTTACTTAGCTCTTAGTATCATACGGGCAATTGTTAGGCTCACCTTCATATTCCGCATTATTGCCTAAAAATTGCTAAGTAAGAATTAAAATTTGTAATTGTACAAATTCACCCCCCTTGAGGGAGTCCTGGATTAGGGGGTCTCCGGACAGCCGGACTATCTCCTTTGGCCGGACTGTTGGACTATGAAGATACAAGATTGAAGACTTCGTCCCGTGTTCGGATGGGACTCTACTTGGCGTGGAAAGCAGGCTAGGCAATACGGATATGTATATCTCCTCCTTTGTAACCGACCTTATGTAACCCTAGCCCCCTCCGGTGTCTATATAAACCAGAGGGTTTTAGTCCGTAGGACAACATACAATCATACCATAGGCTAGCTTCTAGGGTTTTGCCTCTCTGATCTCATGGTAGATCAACTCTTGTAATACTCATATCATCAAGAACAATCAAGAAGGACGTAGCGTTTTACCTCCATCAAGAGGGCCCGAACCTGGGTAATCATTGTGTCCCCTGCCTCCTGTTACCATCCGCCTTAGACGCACAGTTCGGGACCCCCTACCCGAGAGCCGCCGGTTTTGACACCGACATTGGTGCTTTCATTGAGAGTTCCACTATGTCGTCACCATAAGGCTTGATGGCTCCTTCGATCATCGCTAGCGAGGCTGTCCAGGGTGAGGCTTTCCTTCCCGGACAGATTTTCATATTCGGAGGCTTTGCACTGCGGGCCAATGCGCTCGACCATCTGGAAAAGATTGAGAGCTACGCCCCTGGCCATCAGGTCAGATTTGGAAACTTGAACCACACGGCCGATATCCGCGGAGACTTGATCTTCGATGGATTCGAGCCCATGTCGGATGCGTCGCGCAGTCACGACGAGCAAGACGTAACTCTACCATCGGACAGTGTTCGGGAGATCGCATCCGCAGCTACTCTGGCCTTTAATTCGGAGCAAGTTGCGCCATCCGAGAGCGGAGGGATGGACCCTGCCATGGAGGCCACACTCTCAGTGGCGATAGAGCCAGATACTGACTTCACCCCGTACGAGAGCCGTGTCGCCAAACCACTAGATTTATCCCCGTCACGGACTCTGAGCCGCCTACATCTATGCCTGTCGAAACAGACGGGGCACTGATCATGGAGTTCACCTCCGCGGATATCTTTCATCACTCACCTTTCGGAGATGTGCTAAATTCATTAAGGTCTCTCTCCCTGTTCGGAGAACCCTGGCCGAACTATGTCCGGCTAGAATGGGATGCGGACGACGAGGAAATTCGCTGCCCACCCACCACCCACTTAGTAGCCACTGTCGATGACTTAACCGACATGCTCGACTTCGACTCCGACGACATCAACGGTATGGAAGACGATGCAGGAGACGAACAGTAACCACCGCCCACAAGGCACTGGACCGCTACTTCATCACATGACGTATCCATGGTGGACACCCCCAGAGAAGCCAACGGCGATAAGACAGCGGAGGATGACACCTCCAAGAAGCAACCCAAGCACTGACGTCAACGGCGCTGCTACAAGTCCCGCCATAGCAAGAACAGCGATAATAATAGTTCACGCGACTCTGGAAGAGACGACAACTGCAGCACCCCGGTGGCAGAACACGATCAAGACACAAACTGCAAACATAGTACGGATCCGACGTCCGAACACAATGACGCCAAAGATAAGCCTCATTGATCCCCGTCTAGGGAAGAAAACAGTCCGGACGAAGATGCACCCATCATCCCGGAAACACACTTGGAGCAAAAGAACCTCCGCAGAAGGCTTATTGACACATCGAGAAGCCTGAAGAAATAGAAGCAACGGCTCAAGGTCACATAAAATAGGCTCAACAGCAAGTGGAACAAAGTAACAAACTATGGTGGAAGTTACCATCCAAATAGCTATCCAAAGCGCAAGCTATTACCGCAATTCGACGATGAGGCCTTAGTGCCCTACAGCCGAAAAGCGATACGGCCAACCAGCCGGATCCACCACCCTGTGAACGCGATAGACCGCCTAACAAAGTCACGCATAAGTCAACACACGATCTACGTGAGAATTTGCGTAAAAAATTCGGCGCGACCAGATCTATCTATGGATCTAGGAAGCGCGCTACGGTACACAACCACCACCGAATACTACAACCGTCTGAACACCATGGCACATCCCAATACAGGGGTGCCGCTTCACTAATGAGGTGCTGGATCACAAATTCCCAGAGGGATTCAAACCGGTGAACATAGAGGCGTACGACGGAACCACAGACCCTGGAGTCTGGATAGAGGACTTCATCCTCCACATCCATATGGCTCGTGGAGACGATCTCCATGCCATTAAATACTTACCCGTCAAGCTTAAAGGGCCAGCTAGGCACTGGCTGAAAAGCCTCCCCGAAAACTCAATTGGAAGTTGGGAGGAGCTCGAGGACGCTTTCTGGGCCAATTTTCAAGGGACTTATGTCCGACCTTCGGATGCAGACGATTTAAGTCATATAATCCAATAGTCCGGAGAGTCCGCCCGAAAGCTTTGGAACAAGTTCCTCACCAAGAAGAACCAAATTGTTGACTGTCCGAACGCTGAAGCCTTAGCAGCTTTCAAACACAGCGTCCGAGACGAATGGCTCGCCAGACACCTCGGTCAAGAAAAACCAAGATCAATGGCAGCCCTAACAAGCCTCATGACCCGCTTTTGTGCGGGTGAGGACAGCTGGTTGGCCCATAGCAGCACGAGCAACCCAAGCACATCCGAAGTTAGGGTGGCAATGGTAAACCACGACGCAACAAAAACAAGCGTCGAAATAAAGAAGGTAGCCCAGATAACATGGCGGTAAACGCCGGATTCAGGGGCTCTCGACCAGGTCAGCGGAAAAAGCCTTTCAAAGGCAGTAGAGAAGAACAATCTGGCCTAAACAAAATTATTGACAAACTCCGCCAGATTCACGGCACCCCAGACAAACCTACAAATCATACCCACAGAGAATGTTGGGTCTTCAAGAAGGCCGGTAAGCTAAACACCGAACACAAAGGGGAAGAGACACCAAGCGAAGACGAGGATGAACGTCGCCAGCAAAGCGCCGGAGGACAGAAAAAGTTCCCACCAGAGGTTAAAACAGTAAACGTGATCCAGGTGACAAAGAGGAGAAGCAATCACGCACTCCGATGCACACGCGCCATAGAGCCCGTCACCCCTGGTCGGCCCGCCCGATCACTTTCGATCGCAGGGATCACGATATACATATCCGGCGCGAAGGACTAACGGCCTTGGTGTTAGACCCAATAATAAATGGGTACCATTTCACATGGGTCCTCATGGACGGCGGAAGTGATCTAAATCTGATATATCAGGACACAGTCCGCAAAATGGGTATAGACCCGACACAAATAAGCCACAGTAATACTACCTTCAAGGGAGTAATACCAGGCCAAGAGGCCCACTGCACGGGCTCTCTACTACTAAAGGTGGTATTCGATTCTCCCGATAACTTCCGAAGCGAAATATTAACTTTTCACATCGCCCATTCCGAAGTGATTTTCAAGCACTACTCGGAAGGGCGGCTTTCGCTCATTTTAACACAATACTGCATTATGCTTTTCTCAAGCTCAAGATGCCCGGTCCAGGAGGCGTCATTACAGTTAGCGGAAATACCTACCGTTCTTTACGTACGGAAGAGGACGCGGTGGCTCTAATAGCCGCACACTAGACGACCTCACCAACCAGAAAAAATGGCAGGTCATCAAGACCACGGACATGGTTAGACGAGTCCGGCGTTCCATCATACATGCATGAGATTGGTTTTCGAACCCTCATAAAACAATACCAGGGGCTTCCTGCGTGTAATCAGGGCCAGCCCGGCTCAACTAGGCCTCTCTGGAATTTTGATAATTCACTCTTCTTTGTGGCACGGCAACTTTCACCTAAGTTCTTTCTTTTTGCAGGTGACAATCGTGCTACACCCATCCAGGACACGGCACAACGGAGACACAGGCGTAGACGTGCAGCAGGGACCCACCCAAGGGTTTCTTTTTAGATTAAGGCCATGCGTAAACCTATTTTACTGTCTCTTGTTGCTCACATCCTCCGGATACTCCACACAACCGAGAAAGGATGTCGGCGCTATTGGCATGTGGCCACGCCAGGATTTTGCATGTACCTGGACACATGGGGTTTCTTATAAAGGGCATTGTTTAGCCTGGTATATGTTATAAAGACCAAACACCTTAGGGAGTGTTCGGCATTGCGAGTTTGGCCCTATATGCATCAGCTCTGAATCATGTCTTTGGTCAAATGTTGGGTTTGCCCGGCTCCCACGTTTTGGTACCTTATGTTCCGTTATATAGGCTAAGGTAGCACTCGGAGAACTACTGCGATTGTGCCCTGGTTCATCCGGATGAGCAACTCGGCAGAGAAAGCTGAAAACTGACTGTCATGATACAGGAAGAGACTGGTCAACCACTCGATGACTAATCAGAATCTTCGGGGTTCCTCCACATTAACAAAGGGCCGTTTCCTGGTCATGTACGTACACGCCCCGTATTTGAACGAGCGCAGAAGTACCAGGGGCTATATAGTAGCCCCACTGTCAAACTCATATGGCTAAGTGAAAGTGTTAAAGCAATATAGTCCGATTGTCTCGTTCGCTATGCTATCACCTCCTTAACGGACCAAGACGTTGAATCAAGTGTGAATATGCATCTTTTGCGAACACGCCCGCATTATATGCGTGGGGGCGGAAGCCGACGACTGCAAACTTTCAGGTTATATACATATATACATAAACGGCCGCATAGGAGGCATCATAGTACTTTTGGGCAAAAGTATAAATACAACCTTGATTAATTCAGAAAAACATTGTTTGTACAATGGGACTACATGTCACTGGAAAATAATATTCTTCGAGCACCGAGCCTCTTTCGAACGAGCGCCTTCAAGGACTTCTTTAAAGTAGTGCTGGTAGCCACTCGGCCTATGGCCGAACCCTGTGCCGCAACAGTGGTAGCCTCCATCTCCGCCCAGTATGTTTTGACATGAGCAAGGACCATCCGCGCACCTTCTATGCATGCCGATCTCTTTACAGCATCGATGCATGGCACAACATCAAGGAATTGTTGCACTAAGCTAAAGTAGCTATTCGGCCTTGGCACTCCCGGCCACAGGTGATCCACAATGGACCTCATGGCAAGTCCGGACAACCTATGGAGCTCGGCCCAACCAGTCAATCGCTCATTCAGCAGCAGCGGACGGACTAGAGTGTGAAACTATGACCAGAACAGCTTTTCCACTTCGGGACCTCTGTGATCCTTGAAGTACTCGGCTGCATCAGCAGCACTTGCAGCCAAATCCATGTACGCGTCTGCAGAACTCCACAACCGGTCCAGAGGAGCATACTTCGGATCTCCGAACTTAGTCCGCAACAAGAAGGGCTTCCCAGACACGATATCTGTAGCTTGATTCAGCTCCTCCTTCGTCATTCTAATTTTGGAGCGGGCTTCCTTGGCAGCCACCTAGGCCTTCTCCAGGCCCGTCGCCTTCTCCCAATTTTATTCTTCAAGAAGCTAGTAACGGTCAGCAGCATCTTTTAACTCTACAACCATCTTGGCTATTTTTTCCTTGCTCTCGCAATGCGTGGCCTGCTTTGCCCTTAACTCTTCGGCTGCCTTTAAAGCGGCCGCATTACTACTCCTTGCTTGTTGCTTGGCTCGGGCAAGCTCCGCCCGAAGGGTCTCCACAGTGGCAGCTCCATCTGCAGTCACAACATATTAAAGATACTGGCATCATGCTGCTCTTATTATGTGACGATCACTAGAAAAATCACTCACCCTATGCCTCGTCAAGCCGCTTATTGAGAAGCACGATGTCAGCATCTGCCGCATCCAGTTGCCGCTTTAGTTCGGCAAACCCATCAGTCCGGCTAGCCACCGAAGCTTCAACCACCTGCACATAAAGGCAGTCTGGTTATTACCTGGGACTATGATCCTCTGTTTTTCGCCGTTTTTTATGACAACCAGAGTCTCAGGGGCTACTATCTGCATGGGCATACCTAACATATGCGGCACTGTTAAAAGCATACATTATTTCACGTACCTCAAAGCCTTTCAGCAGACTCATAAAAGCTTCATGCAACCCGCTTTCAGCGGATGAAATCCTTTCAATTACCGTACCCATTAGCGTACGATATGCTTCAGAGAGGGCAGCTTGCCTCAGAAGATCCTTCAGCGCGTCTGACCGCACACTGTACGGACCCTTGCTGTCGCTCTCCTTAAGAGCCAGATACTGGAGATTCCGGGCAGCCAAAGGGTTATCCTCTGGCCCTAGTGGATCCGGAGATACCCTTCATGACGACACTTCAAGGTCGCCCGCTTCTTGAGCGGGGGAGTCCAGGGGAGGCATTTCACTCTCCATCATCTCCTGAAGAAGATCCCCCGAAGATGAACTCTATTGGGAAGGGCTGCGATCCGGACTACAATTTATAAGCATTGGTTATTGTCTTCGGAAGTAAGGTAGGATATCTTCACTATTAATTACTTTTTGATTACTTACAGCTCGGTAGAGGGCTGATCCCCGTGCAGACATTGTGCGGCAAGAATACCCTCCGAGGCAGGACCCTCTGGCTGAGATTTCTTATCCCGTTTGGAAACCTTAGTTTCTGGATCTTCAGAGGTAGTCCTCTTCCTTCCCGGGGGAGAGAGAATGTCAGATTCTTCCCCTTAGTTATCCTCCCTCGCGGAGGCGCTCATTCCCTCGATTGGAATAGGTAGTGAAGGAGGCCTTCTTTCGCCCTCTTTATTCCCCCCTTCATCTTGCTTTGAGGGCACTAGACAAGGCGCAGGCTCGAGCATCTTTTCCAGCACCGGATTGTCCAAGCCTTAGGAAGGGGGGCCGAACACCGAATCATCTTCGCCTTTGTTATCCAGTCCTGATCAAAGAGCGATTCTTCAGAGTGATGTCATGATAAATAAAAGGACAGTGTATTCGGCCATGGGATTACTTACTTGGGCAGCGGGGCGGTACGATGGAACCACAGACCCTGGAGTCCGGACACTCTATTTGGGGTTCGAAGAACGACATGTACATCTCCTCGTGCGTCATGCCGAGGATATGCTGAATAGTGCACGGTCCTTCCGGGTTGAATTCCCACATGCGGAGGGGTCGGCGTTTGCAAGGCTGGACTCGACGAACCAGCATAACTTGCATTACCATATCCAGATTGAAATCTCCCTCGAAGAGATATCAGATACGACTCTACAGTATTGGCACGTCCTTGGCTGGACCCCAGCTCAGCCCCCTGCTGATCCATGACATCAGTTGTGGTGAGCGGCCCGAGCGAAAGGTGGGGGCAGCTACCCATTTGGCGCTTCGGGGAGCTGTGACGTAAAACCACTCCCGCTGCCACAATCGGGACACCTCTGGAAAGGAACCCGTTGGCCATGGAGTGTCAACAATTTTGCTTATTAAAGCACCCCCATGTGCTGCGTACTGCCCTTCGACCGTCTTCGGCTTCACATTGAAGGTCTTCAGCCACAGGCCGAAATGAGGGGTAATGTGGAGGAAGGCCTCACATATGACAATAAATGAAGAGATGTGAAGAAGGGAATCTGGGGCTAGATCGTGAAAATCCAGCCCGTAATAGAACATAAGACCCCTAATGAAGGGATCCAGAGTGAGGCCTAGTCCTCGCAGGAAGTAGGAGACGAACCCAATGCTCTCGTTGGGTTCGGGAGTAGGGACAACCCGCCCTCGGGCGGGCAGCCTATGAAAAATTTCGGCGGTCAGGTATCTGGCCTCCCTCAACTTCTTGATGTCCTCCTCCGTGATGGAGGAAGGCATCCACCGGCCTTGAAGGCTGGATCCGGACATGATTGAAGGTCTCAAGCACCTGACCTGAGCTTTGGGTGTTCGAGCTCGAGGCGGGGGAAGGATTCGATTGAGCGCGGGCGGGAAAAAAGAAAAAGCCTTGTCCCCTTTATAAAGAGGGTGAATATCAAGCGTCCTCCTCGTGTCCGTTTGAGACTTACCTAAGATCTAGGAGTCATACCAATAGGCACGGTTGGGTTACCCACGTTTGTATTGATGAGAATCCCGTGATAAGGGGAACACGATCTCTGCTTTGACAAGATGTGTCAAGGAAACCGCCTCGCGTTATGTGTGGGGCTGGTAAAAGAAAAACGGTTCAAAAGATTACCGGGCAATGGCGTGATGTCATGCTACCAAAACCTGTCAGCAAATTAGATTTGTGGAAATATTATTCTCTCTACGGTGGTATGTGGAACTTATTTTGTAGGGTCGGACACTATCCTTGTACTCAAACTCTTCCATTGTGAATTTGGAGGAGGAACCCCCCTTGCAATGCCGAAGACAACACTGCGCGCCAGACTCATCGTCATTGAAGCCTGGTTTAGGGCCTACTGAGGGAGTCCTGGATTAGGGGGTCTCCGGACAGCCGGACTATATCCTTTGGCCGGACTATTGGCCTATGAAGATACAGGATTGAAGACTTTGTCCCGTGTCCGGATGGGACTCTACTTGGCCCGGAAAGCAAGCTAGGCAATACGGATATGTATATCTCCTCCTTTGTAACCGACCTTATGTAACCCTAGCCCCCTCCGGTGTCTATATAAACCGGAGGGTTTTAGTCCGTAGGACAACATACAATCATACCATAGGCTAGCTTCTAGGGTTTAGCCTCTCTGATCTCGTGGTAGATCAACTCTTGTAATACTCATATCATCAAGAACAATCAAGCAGGACGTAGGGTTTGACCTCCATCAAGAGGGCCCGAACCTGGGTAAACATCGTGGCCCCTGCCTCCTGTTACCATCCGCCTTAGACGCACAGTTCGGGACCCCTACCCGAGATCCACCGGTTTTGACACCGACACCCCTCTAGGTCCATATCGATCCTTTCAAATAGGCACTAGATGCTTTGTGGGGGGAGAAGAAGGTGAAGGAGATGAGAAAGATACACTAGGGCGCGCCTGGGCCCTTGCTCATGTGCAGGTGTATCGTGCTCACCTTGAGGCCCATCTTCGCGTGAAACTGATGCCAATAAATCCTATAAATATAGAAATCTCCAGAAATAACCTTAGATCAGAAGTTCCGCCGACACCAGCCTCCATAGCCATGAAAAACCAATCTAGACCCTATTCCAGCACCCTACCGGAGGGGGGAAATCATCACTGGTGGCCATCTTCATCATATCGGCGGCCACCATGATGAGGAAGGAGTAGTCCACCCTCAGGGCTGAGGGTTTGTACTAGTAGATATGTGTTTAATCTCTCTCTCTCTCTCTCTCTCTCTCTCTTGTGTTCTTGAGATGTCACGATCTTGATGTATCACGTGCTTTGTTAATATAGTTGGATCATATGGTGTTTTCCCCACTCTATCTTGTTGTTATGAATTGAGTTTTCCCTTTGAGATTTCGTTCTTATCGGATTGAATACTTTTATAGATTTGACAACACTTGATGTATATCTTTCTATGAATACTTGTGGTGACAATGGGGTATCATATTTTTTCACTTGATATGTATTTTGGCACTCAACTCGCGGATTCCCGAGGTGACATTGTGGCAATCTATGCATAGGGGTTGATGCATGTTCTCGTGTTTGTTTCTTTGGTAGAAATCTGGTGGCACTCTTTGAGGTTCTTTGTGTTGGATTGAGTATTATGAATTTGAAATTTTTTTCGTGTTATTTTAGTATGAACTCTTGATAGACCAACCGGAGAGAATAACTTGGTGTTATTTTATTGCGAACTCTTGATAGATTGATAGGAAAGAATAGCTTGGTGTTATTTTTGTACGAACTCTTAGATAGACCAATCAGAAATAATAGCTTCGAGGTGGTTTCGTACCCTACAACAATTTCTTCTTATGTTCTCCGCTTGATTCTTCATTGCACATTGAGGGATGGTTATATGATCCAATTATATTAGCATTGTTGAGAGATTACACTAGCGAAAGTACAGAACCTAGGCCTCATTTTCAGGCATTGCAATACCGTTGGTGGTCACTTTTGTTACTTGCTACCTTGCTGTTTTTTACTGTTACTAATACAAAAATCAATATCTACCATTATTACTATGCTTGTATCACCATCTCTTTGCCGATCTACTACACGTATGCAAATTATCATTGTATTTGGTGTGTTGGGGACACAAGAGACTTTTTGTTATTTGGTTGCAGGGTTGTTTGAGAGAGACCATCTTCATCCTATGCCTCCCATAGATTGATAAACCTTAGGTCATCCACTTGAGGGAAAGTTGCTACTGTCCTACAAAACTCTACGCTTGGAGGCCCAACACGAGTCTACAAGAACAAGTTGCGTAGTAGACATCAAGCTCTTTTCTGGCAATGTTGCCAAGGAGGTGAGTGCTTGAAGGTATATCTTTAGGTCTTGCAATTGAATCTTTTAGTTTCTTGTTTTATCACTACTTTAGTTTATAAAACGAAACTACAAAAATTGGAATTGAGGTGGTCTCATATTATTCATCTTTATCATGTCTTTATTGAATACTAATGAAATGGTAAAGATTTCTAATTTCCATCCTATTGTTTCTCATGATGAAATAGGTGACAAGAAGGAGCTCCCTATTCAACCATTCTCATCAATAAGAAGCTCGGAGAAATTAAATAAACCCATACATGTTGTGGTGAAGAAGAAGAAAACAAGAATGAGTAGAGGTAAAAATGTATCTCTCCCAAATAATGTTGCTCCTATTATTGTTGTGCCTCATGAAAATGAATCAAAAATAATTGTGGAATCTGATGCACTTGATGATGACATTGCTTCTTTGTCTTATGACACAATGCCCGAAAGAACTATTGATGATGATTTTGTTATGCCTATTACTTGTTGTGATGACTATGATTGGGAATATAATGATACTTCTTATAATCTTGAAAATATTTTGGGCACCTACTTGGGAAATTATGATGATAATAATTGTTATACTATTGGTGTTATTCATACTATTAAAATGAAAGTGATTATGCTTATGATATGCCAAGCCACGAGCTTGGGGATGCTACTTTTGATGAAAATGACATGTTTGAGAATTTATTTGCTGCAATTAATCTTTCTCCCAAGCTTGGGGATGTTATGCTTAATGAAGATGACCTTTTGAGCCCCCCTACTTTGAATCATCAAATTTTCTATGATGATTACATGCCTCCTATTTATGATGATTGCAATATTTATGAAAGTGGGTTTGGAAGAGTGTCAACTTTAGATAATATTTATCCCACTATTTTGGAGGGCATTGAATCCACTATTTTGGAAGAGGTCATGACTTAATTTAGTATGACTCCACTATTTCGGAAGAGGTTTTAATTGACTATGATGAGCACAAAGTTGCTACTTATAATGCTTATTGTGATGATACTTATGTTATAAAAAGTAGTGATAATTATTGTCATAATTTTCAATATCCTTTTACTAAACATAACTCTCTGAATGTGGAAGAAATTTATAGTATTCGAGTTTCATATGATACTCACACTTTTATGAATGAGAAGAAATTTTCTTATGTGGAGAGTAATAAAAATTATATGCTTGTCGATCATTAAAGGAATGCTTTGTGTGATTTTTATATCGATGAGTCAATTCATCATGCTACTGAAAATTATTATGATAGAGGAACTTATGATTCATGATGCTCTCGTTACGTTTCAATTCTTTTTTTATGCGAGCATCTTTGAAATCATCATGCCTAGCTAAAAAGGAATTAAAGAAAAGCACTTGTTGGGAGACAACCCAACACTTTTACCGGCTATTTTTGTGTGTTCACATGATTAGGCTGCTGTAGTAATCATGTTTTACACCTGTTGTTTCAATAAAGTGTCAAGTAAAGCGTTTGGGATAGTGTGGATGATAGTGGACTTGATACTATGCAAAAACAGAAACTTTTGCTTCCAGTAATAGAATTGTCTTAATTCACTGGAACTTAATGAAATTTTGCATTTTTACAGATAATTTATATACAAATTTCCTACACCTTTATAAATTTTCATAATTCTTGGGGTTACAGAAGTATGGTTAGAGTCCAGATTACTACAAACTGTTCTTTTTTCGACAGATTCTGTTTTCGTTACATTGTGTGCTTGTTTTGATGAATCTATGGATTTTATTGAAGGGTATTAGCCATGGAAAAGTTGGAATATATTCAATATAATGCAATAATAAAATATGAATGGTTTTGCAATAGTACTTAGAGTAGTGATTAGCTTTATTATACTAACGGATCTCATGAAGGTTTTGTTAAGTTTTGTGTGAATGAAGTTTTCAAGTTTTGGGTGAGATCACGATGGCACCCCAAGTTAATATTCAAGGAGAACCAATAAACTATGCTTGGGGATGCCCCGAAAGGTATCCCTTCTTTCTTCTAGCAACAATCAGTAATTTTACTTGTAGCCATATTTTTATTCGTCACATGTTATGAGTTTTGGTGGGAGTGTCATTTTATTTTATTTTGATTTTCTTTCTAATATTTATAATAATGTCTTGCATATTTCATTTCAATAAAAATGCCAAGTATAGCCTTTGCCATGCTTATTTTGCAAGTCTATATGTGGCTGTTTGAAAATAGGAAGTTGCACACTAGTGCGTGAATTCTTGAGAAAAGTAGGAATTTGAGAAAATGTTGATTTTTTTGCAAAATAAGCTATTATATATGTTCTATAATGTGGTAATTCAGAATTTTTTGAGTTAGAGAAGTATGAATTTTCTTGCATTCTTTACAAACTTTCCAGTTTAGACATATTGCTTCTATGTTCGCATTGTTTGCATAAGTTTGCTTGTTTATTGATTGTATTTGAGGATAGGACTAAAAAATATACAGAGGCTTTTAGTATGCAATGTTAAATAATAATTTTAGTGATTTGCTACAGTAGAGAATGATAAGGTTATTACATTGATTTATACTAACTTATCTCACGAGTTCTTGTTGTGTTTTGTGTGGATGAAGTTTCTGAGATTTAGAGAAACCATGATATGATAGGAATTAAGGAGACACAACAGCTCAAGATTGGTGATACCCAAGGAATCCCAAGATAATATTTCAGGAAGTCTCACGCATTTAAGCTTGGGGATTCCCTAGTAGGCCTCCCACCTTTCTTCATCAACAATTGTCGGTTAGTATCGTTTGAGCCTAAGTTTTTGCTTCTTCACATGAGTTGTGCTATTCTTGGAATGTCATTTTATTTTGCATTGTTGTTTTAATAATATACTTAGATCTTAATGTTTTTAAATAAGAGAGAGTCCTCACATAGCTACCCGTTTAGTTAACTACTCGCTTGATCTTCACTTATATCTATTTGGAGTAGTTTGTCGAACACTCTGATGCTTCACTTATATTATTTTGAGAGTTGATACTATTGACGAAAATTTGCACAAGCTTTGAAATTGGTCCTAATATGATGAATATTCAATAAGGATATAATAAAAACTTTCATCTAGATTGTTGGATATGATAAGTTTGATTCCTTACAATAGTTTTGAGATATGGAGATGATAAAATGTGTGTCATGTTAGTGAGTAATTATGCTTTAGTAAGAATATTTGTGTTAAGGTTTGTCATTCCCTATGAAAGCACGAAAGTCAATAGTTATGCAATGAAATTACATCCTATTTGTGGTGCATTATTTAGTGTTAGTTATGCTCAATGCTTGTGTCGGTGTACTAGAGTAGGGGTACCCTAGTATCCCGAACTCGTGCACGGGCAGTCGCAGCGTCCTGCGGCAAGGCTTGCCGGGTGACCGCCAAGACCCTCCGTGGTTCCCTTAAAGACCATTCAAGAACAAAGTACTCAAACCAAGGCCCCGGCAAGAGGAGCTTGCCGGGAAGGCCAACCCAGGCCCCGGCAAGAGGAGCTTGCCGGGAAGAGACAAGACCCCGGCAAGAGGAGCTTGCCGGGAAGGCCACTCAAGGCATACCAAGAAAGCTTGCCGCGATGCGCCCTGCGTCCCGGCAAGGCCCGGTGAGCGACAAACTCCCAAACACGACAAGACGACGACCGTGGCAAGGAGCTTGCCGCGAGAAACCCCCACTTCGTGCCCGCGCTCCAGCACACCTGCTAACGTGTCGCTCTAGGACTCTCCCAAGCACACGTGGCAGGAGGCCGTGCAGCTAGGGGTGCGCGGCGGCAAGCGGAGATGAAGAGAAGGCCATCCTGGCAAACGGTGGCGCTCCTAACGGTCACTTTTTGCACTATTTAGGCAACTCAGACAGGCATTTAATGCCCTTCTCCCCTGCCGTCAGAGTTAGGTAGGGTGCACTGTATCCACAGTAGCGGTAGCTGCACCTACCGCATCCTTTGGCCCAGGCGCAACATAGAAGGGGGTTCGGCCAGTTCGGCTCATTGGAAACACCAGGAACACTCTCACGCTCAGTCTGGCAGCGTCCATCGCTCCTGAGCAAGAATTCAATACACACAAACAAGCAGCAGTAGGGTTTTAGGCATCCGTGCGGCCCGAAGCTGGGTAAAAACCGCTCGCGTGTACTGCCTCGATCCGCTCTTTGTGCGACCTCCGCCCCCCACCGAACCGAAAGGGGCCCTGTCCCCATAGGTGTTGGTGGAATCAGCCTCCCCGACATCTCTGGCGCGCCAGGTAGGGGGCGTCGAGATCGTGCGAACCCGATCCGGCGTGCACGCGAGCTAAATCTTCATCGTCTTCACCGACATGCCACCGAAGAAGAAGGCTTCGGGGGCAACAGCCCCGTCTACGTCACTTCCACCACCTCCGGAGCAGGCGGACGGTGGAGTGGACGCCGGCGGAAGAATGGACATCGACGAGGGTGCCCACAGCGCTGCCAAGTCCAAGGACAAGGCGGCGCAGACCTCGGCGTCCATACGCCCACCGCGCCCATCTCAGGAAGGGCGGGACCAGCAGCGTCATAGCGTTCGCAGCACCATACGTCCGCTGGCCCAAGATCAAGCTGGTGGTTTGCGTGGCGTTCAAGACCAGCATGCACGCCAGCATGCTGGCCCCAGCGAGGTGCGGTCGCCTGGACAGGACACTGCTCCTTCTAACTTGGTTAGGAGTCCGAGCATGTCCCGCTCCTCGCACCGTTCACCTCTGCCGCCCACCACGCCGGTGGAAGCCTTGGCGCGGGCCCAGCTACTCTTGGATTACCCTCCGACGGCGGACAAGACCGACGAATGGAGGGCCACTATCCAGAGCCTCATCGGTTTCGCCAACCGCGACACTGCGCGGCAACCAAGCACCTCGCTGCCGCGGTAGGACAGCCGGACGCGAGCCGATGGCAACAAGACCGGGGGAGGTGCGACTTCCATGCACTCTCCACTACGAAGGCCAAAGTCGCCGACTCGCCGGGTCCACCCCGACAGCGGCTCCACCGCGTCATCGGACCCACAAGCTCGTCGCGACCAGCGCCAAGTTCTCCATGAACGACAACAAGAAGACACTCGAACCCGCATCGAGCGTCAAAGAGAAGCGCGACGTCAATCCAACAAGCGCGCTGGGCCCTCTGTTGACATGCATGCGCCAGGGGAACCAGGCGATCTGCTGTACGCGGTAGGTTGTCCTGCGTTCACCCGTGAGCTGCGGCAAGTCCAGTGGCCCAGCACAAAGAATTTCAAACCAGACGTACCAGAGAAGTACGACGGCAAGACGCATCCGTCGGAGTTTCTCAGCATCTACACCATCGCGGTGCAGGCTGCCGGGGGACGGGACGACAAGATCCTTGCCAACTACTTCCCGCTGGTACTCAAGCCCAATGTCAGATCCTGGCTCATGCACTTGCCGGACAACTCCATATCCTCCTGGGCTGATCTGTGCCATCAGTTTGTCAGCGCCTTTACAGGCGGCCACAAGCCACATGGCCAAGAAAGCGATCTTCATCTGCTCGCCCAGAAGGAAGGAGAGCCACTGCGCAAGTACATTCAGAGATTCAGCCGTGTACAGCACAACATCCCAGACGTCCACCCCGCCGCGATCATCAGCGCGTACCATCAGAACGTGCGAAACCGAAGGATGAGGGAGGAGATGGCGATGTGTAAGATCAGAGACGTCAGCGAGCTTTACGCCCTGGCCGACAAGTGTGCACGCGCTGAAGAGGGGAGGAGGCTCCCCGGAGAGGATGTAGGAGCAGGAGGATCTGACAGTGAGGATGCCGCCCCGGCAAAGAAAGGCCGGCGGCGGAACAACAAAAGGAGGAAGGGAAAGGAAGTGCTAGCTGTCGAGCAGTCCGGCAACGAAGGTGGCGCCAAGGAAGCTAAAGCCGGTGGCTCCGACAAGGAGGCCCAGCCTGTGGCGGCCGCCGACAAGCAGGTCAGCTCCGGCAAGCAGTATTATAAGATTCACCGCACCAAGGGCCACGATCTCCAAAATTGCAAGAAAGTCGAACAGCTTGTTGAGCAACAGAAAGCTGAGTACGAGCGGCGCGACAAGGAGAAGGCCCAGGAAGGAACTGGTGTATCCGGCAAGAAACGTCCCGGCCGAGGGGGACGCCGCGGCAAGATCAAGCAGCGGCAAGGAGATAGGCCTCCCCGCGGCCGCGACAAGGATGAAGATGACAACGACGATGAAGACATGGATGATGACGAGGCCGATGAGCAGGAATTTCAGAAAGCCACAGAGGTCCTGTGCGTTGACGGTGGTGCTTCTCTGTATACTTCGCACCGCCAACTCAAGCAGTGGATGCGGGAAGTGAATGCAGCAGAGCCATCCATAGAGTCACGCAAGCCTCTGAAATGGTCCAGCACGCCTATCATCTTCGACATTGAGGATCACCCTGATCGCGTAACTGTGGTCGGGTGCTTGCCGATGTTGGTCTCACCAACTATCCGCAACCTCAAGGTCACGAAGATGCTAGTTGACGGCGGGGCCGGCTTGAATCTGATCTCCTCCACGGTCCTTCAGAAACTCCAGATCCCTGACAGCGAGCTCGAGGAGATCGGCACATTCCAAGGAATCAGCCCGGGAAGAAGCAAGCCGAAGGGAAAGATCACGCTGCTGGTCACATTTGGCAGCGAGCTGAATTTCAGAACTGAGAGGGTCACATTTGACGTTGCCGATTTCCCATTGCCCTACAATGGGATCCTTGGCCGTCCAGCGCTCGCCAAGTTTATGGCAGCCTCTCACTATGCATACAACATGCTCAAGATGCCAGGCTCGATAAGTGTCATCTCTGTCCCCGGCGACAAGAAAGATGCCCTTATCTGTGCCGACAAGATCTACCGGGAAGCAGCAGCCGCAGCTGATCACAACATACTTGCCGCTGAAGCTCCCGGGGGGAAGAAGAAGACAAAGTCCGGCAAGAGCTCTGATGCCCACTCCGGCAAGCGCACCTCTTCGGAGTGCTGCGCTACCGTCGAGGACGCACCATCGAGCTCCACCGGCAAGTGCAAGCAGACGATGGCAGCTCCACCTGAGACTAAGAAGGTGTCCGCCAAGGAGGACGGCACTGGTGGTACCTTCACCATCAGTGCCACGCTTGACCCCAAATAGGAAAGCGCGCTCGTTGCTTTCCTGCGGGCGAATGTCGACGTGTTTACATGGCAACCGTCTGATATCCCCGGTGTTCCCAGGAAGGTAATCGAGCACCACCTTGCCGTCTGTCCTCATGCGCGGCCCGTCAAGCAGAGAGTTAGGAAGCAAGCAGTGGAGCGCCAAGAGTTCATTGCACAAGAAATCAAGAAGTTGGAACCGGCAGGCCTTGTCAGAGGAGTGCTTAATCCCACGTGGTTGCCCAATCCTGTAGTCGTGTGCAAGGCTAACGGAAAATGGAGACTTTGTATTGACTTCACTGATGTCAATAAAGCTTGTCCCAAAGATCCATTTCCCTTGCCGCGCATTGACCAGATTGTTGACTCCACAGCTGGATGTGATTTGCTTTCGTTTCTTGATGCATATTCAGGATACCATCAAATCTTCATGGCAGAAGAGGATGAGGAAAAAACCGCAATTATCACCCCTTGCGGCACATACTGTTTTGTGCGGATGCCCTTTGGGTTGAAGAATGCTGGTTCAACATTTGCAAGAGTAGTCCATGTCGCTTTTGAGCCACAGATACACAAAAATGTGGAAGCCTACATGGATGATATAGTGGTCAAGAGCAAGGACAAGGCTACCCTGATCCAAGATTTAGAAGAAACTTTTGCAAATATGTGCAAGATCAACCTCAAGATCAACCCCGAGAAGTGCGTGTTTGGAGTCCCTTCCGGCAAGCTTCTCGGGTTCTTTGTGTCTCAGCGGGGAATTGAAGCCAACCCCGACAAGATCAAGGCCATCGAGCAGATTGAAGCATCGAAGCGCGTCAAGGATGTGCGAAGGCTTGCCGGTTGCATGGCTGCTCTCAGCAGGTTTATCTCTAAGTCTGCTGAGCGCGCCCTGCCATTCTTCAAAATATTGAAAAAGGCAGGTCCAATGAAATGGACTCTGGAAGCGGAGGCCGCGCTGCAGGACTTGAAGAGGTACCTGTCCTCCACTCCAATACTTGTCGCACCTAAGCCACAAGAGAAGTTGCTGCTATATCTGGCAGCAACCAATCAAGTGGTTAGTGCTGCGTTAGTAACAGAGAGGGAGGCGAATGATGAGCCAGCGACCGCGACAAGTGAATCCAGCGACAAGCAGGGGGCTTCTCCGACAAGCTCTGGCCCCGACAAAGTTGAATCTGCGCAGACGTGCAAGGAGGTGGAGAAGAAGATGGTGCAGTGCCCAGTTTACTTTGTCAGCTCCCTTCTCCAGGGGGCTAGGTCGAGGTACTCTGGTGTGCAAAAATTGCTTTTCGGCCTCCTCATGGCCTCGAGAAAGCCGCGCCATTACTTCCAGGCACACGAGATCACATTTGTCACTCGCTTTCCGCTGAAGAGGATACTGCAGAATCCAGAAGCAACAGGCAGGATTGTCGAGTGGGCATTGGAACTGTCAAGCTTTGGCCTCAAGTTTGAGAGCACTGCAACGATCCAAAGTAGGGCATTAGCAGAGTTCATAGCAGAGTGGACGCCAACCCCAGATGAAGAAATTCCAGAGACGAGCATCTCCGTCAAGGAGACAGGCAAAGAGTGGCTGATGTACTTTGATGGTGCCTTCTTGCTGCAAGGCGCCGGTGCTGGCGTGCTGCTTATCGCACCCACCGGAGAGCACCTCAAGTACGTAGTCCAGATGCACTTTCCCAAGGAGCAAGCAACGAACAATACTGCAGAGTATGAGGGTTTGCTTGCCGGCCTCAGAATCGCAGCCGACCTTGGGATCAAGAAACTCATTGTAAGGGGTGACTCGCAACTTGTTGTCCGCCAAGTGAACAAGAACTACCAGAGTCCATTGATGGAAGCTTATGTTGATGAAGTGAGAAAGCTAGAAGAACACTTTGACGGCCTGCAAATGGAACATGTTCCACGAGCTCTGAACGACATTGCTGATGGCCTGTCAAAGTGTGCTGCACTAAAGTTACCTGTGGAACCAGGGATCTTTGTGCTCAAGCTGACTCAACCATCTGTGACACCATCAACTGGACAGAATAAGAAGAGGAAGTTGGTTTCTGGTGACTACTTTCCGGCAGAGCTTCCCGAAGCCGCCGCCAGGAAGGTCCCCAAGATCGACGCCAAGAGTGCTGAGGAGCAGTCTGCTCCGGCGAACCTCTTGGTTTGTTCCGTTGAAGCAAACGCTCCCGACAAGTTTTGCTCCGGCAAGCTTGCCGGGGAATATCACGCTCCGGCCGAACCGCAGGTTCTTGCCGTAGAAGCGGATGTTCCCGCAGCAACAGATACGCCTTTAGTCCTTGTTGTCGAGCCACAAGCTCCAGCATAGGCGCAGCAGATTGTCCGTTTCCTTCAAATAGGAGAGCTTCCCGAAGAGCAAGAAGAAGCGGAAAGAGTAGCCCGGCAGTCAAGTATGTACAAGTTTGTTGACAACACACTGTACAGAATAAGACTCAACGGTGTGAAATTGAAGTGTATTCGCCGGGAAGATGGACACCAGCTGTTGGCAGAGATACATGGAGGCATATGTGGTCACCACATTGGCGCAAGAGCACTTGTCGGCAAAGCATTCCGACAAGGCTTCTTCTGGCCGACAGCCCTCCAGGATGCAACTGCACAAGTAACCAAGTGTGAAGCCTGCCAGTTCCATTCCAAGCAGATACACCAGCCAGCTCAAGCTCTCCAGAGGATCCCTTTATCCTGGCCATTTTCGGTCTGGGGGCTCGACATCCTCGGCCCCTTCCCCCGAGCCGTCGGGGGCTTTGAGTTCTTGTACGTTGCAATCGACAAGTTCACAAAGTGGCCGGAAGTGGAAACAGTGAGGAAGGTGATAGCACAGTCAGCAGTCAAGTTCTTCAGGTCGATTGTTTGCCGTTTCGGGGTTCCTAACAGGATCATCACCGACAACGGCATGCAATTTACGAGCCGCACCTTCATGCAGTATGTCCAAGATCTTGGCGCCAAGGTCTGCTTCGCTTCTGTTGCTCACCCGAGAAGCAATGGTCAAGCGGAGAGGGCAAACGGTGAAGTGCTGCGAGGCCTCAAGACCAGAACTTTCGACAAGCTGCACAAGTGCGGAAGAAACTGGATCGAGGAGCTGCCGGTGGTTCTTTGGTCGATCAGGACGACGCCAAATCGAGCCACTGGCCAGACACCCTTTGCTCTAGTCTACAGAGCGGAGGCAGTTCTCCCCACGGAACTCGTTTACGGGTCACCTCGAGTGCTCGCTTATGATGAGCTCGAGCAAGAGCAGCTGCTACAAGATAACGCGCTGCTCCTTGAGGAAGACCGTCTTCAGGCTGCTGTGCGAGCCGCTCGCTACCAGCAAGCTTTGCGTCGCCACCATAGCCGCAAAGTTAAGGCCAGAAGCTTCGAGGAAGGCAACCTTGTTCTTCGGCGTGTTCAGTCCGCCAAGAATTCCAACAAGGTGACCCCGAAGTGGGAAGGCCCTTATCGGGTGAAACGAGTCACTAGGCCCGGCGCTGTCCGCCTTGAGACCGAAGATGGCATTCCGGTGAGCAACTCCTGGAACATTGAACATCTTCATAAGTTTTACCCGTAACGCGCGGTTGCCGGAAGCTTTTCCGGCAACCACCTTTTGTACAAGTCTTGCCGCTGTTGCATGTAATCCTTTGTACAAAGCCGGGCGCAGACCCCGTGCACCAGTAAAGTTCATGTGCCCCACACATCTTGTCAGTTTTTTATGCTATAATCCTTTTTTGCATATGTTATCTGACACTTTGTGCAGCACCAAATCCCGGTAAGCAATAACGAGCCCAAGGCTCCATATCATTACTTTATTTCTCTGTTTCTTTCTCAAAAGAAGAAAGGTTCCCTCGCCCACAAAGTTTACCGGGGGGGGAAGGAGAAGATAATGGTGTAGACCAGGCCGTTCAAGAAAGTTTCTCCTTGCCGGGAAGCAGACGACAGAAAAGCTAAGTTGCTAAAGCTTGAGCAATCAGTTTTTTAAGTTTTTGAGTTATTTTCCTTGAACGACCGTGCTTTGTATGGAAAACCTGTGCGCGGAGGAACCAACTCGTAGCTAGTTGCGCCTTTACTTTGTTTCGAGTCGGCTCAACAACTTAAGTGAGCTGCTAGCGCCCTTACTTTGCTTCGAGTCCGCTCAGCAACTTAAGTGAGCCGCTAGCGCCCTTACTTTGTTTCGAGTCCGCTCAACAACTTAAGTGAGCTGCAACTAGTTGCGACAAGGTTGCTTGTCGGTAGCAACCCCGCCAGCAGGCTGCTGAAGTTCCGCACTCGGCGCTCGCGGCAAGGGTACCTGCGCCGGCAAGTTTCCCTAGAAAGCGTAGGGCAGAACCATACAAAGCCAAGAGTCGAGTAAAGGAAGTAACACAACAATTCTTTGCCTAAGATAGAGTTATATTACAAAAATAACTTGTCGCGCCTCTAATAAAGTGTTCCCATGACATGACTGGCAGCGACAAGAAAATAAGAAAACAGACGGCCTAATCTACGCGACCGCTGTCAACCCTTTTGACCTCGTTCACCCTGTCCACAATGGGTGCGACGAGGGCCTTAAGTGCATCAAGATCAGCGTCCGCCGGCAGCCTCTTGAGGACGTTGGTGAGGTTGAGGCCCGGATTGCGGAAGGCCACCTTCACCAGCACCTTCTCCAGAACTCCGGCACAAATCAAGCGTGACTCGTCGGCCAACTGCTTTGGGATACGCTCCCGGAGTTGCTGGAGCGCCGCCGCCACGCCTTTGAAGAATAGAGTGAGCTTGGCGCTGGGTTGGAGGTTCTCGTCGAAGGAGTACCCGAAGCCTTCCACCCCCAATTGCACCAGCTCCTCTTCGATGACTGCAACAATGTTCATGAGGCCCTCCGTCCAGAGCTCCACAGTATCTCTGAGAAGATTCTGGGTTTCGGCGGCCCTCGCTAGCAGCGCCTCGTTGGCCTCGATGTCCTTCTTCAAGTCTGCCTCCCGTTTCCTGGCGCTGTCCAACGTCTCCGTCAAGGTGGCCAGCTTCAACGTCAGATCGGCGTTGGAATCCTTGGCGGCGCTCAATTCCTTGCCCCTCTCGGCGAGTCGGCCCTGCAGCTCACCGTGGGCAAGGGCGTCCTTCTCGCGCTCTAGCTTGAGGGCGGCAAGCTCTTCGCCACCAACCTTCAGATCAGCTTCTAGCTGCGCCACCTTTGCCTCCAATTCTTTCTTAGCGGCCTCGGCAGCCGCAGCCGCATCCTTTGCCTCTTGGAGCGTCCCGCCAAGTGCCCGTTTGTGCGCGGCAAGCTCCTCTTCATGGCTGTCGAGGTTCACTTTCCGCTGAGTCAGCTCACCTTCTCGCGCGTACAGCTTCTCGCCGGCGAGCCACTGCTGCTCTTCAGCTTCGGCCTTCTCGAGGAGGAAGGCCTTCCGCTCCTCAGCAAGCTGCTCCCGCTCCTCTGCCAAGGCCCGGAGAGTTTCTTGGCGAAGACACCGGAGCTCCTCCGCACGCTTCTCTATGTCCACGCTCGCCCTCACGACAAGCGCTTCCCGGGACTCCAACTTGACTTGGCGGGCGCGGTAGAGCGCCAGTAGCCTCCGCAGCAGCCGCTCCTCCTCGGGCTCTTCACTGCTGCTTCCCGGCGCGTCGACGATCGACAACCCGGCGGAGGCAAGCACCTCCCCATCCAGAGCTTCTCCTTCCATCGGCGCCCTGGAGCTCGATGTCCAGGGGAGCTTGATGAAGATGCCCTCGCCAGCCTTCAGATAGGCGCCGGGTTGGGGCTCCTCGGAGCCTGACACTGCGGCAGCGGCGGAGGGATCGGCGGTCGGTGCAGCGCCTGACGCTCCTGCGGCCTCAGGGCCGTCAGTGCGATCGCCAGATCCCCCGCCAGCTTCCTCAGCGGCAGCCTTGCCGGCCTCTTCGCCGGCAGGCGCGTCAGCACCGGCTCCTTCTTCGGTGGCCGCGTCATCGTCAGTATTGCCACGCGCGTCCTCCTCACCGCCCGCCTCGGTCTCCATCGAATCCGCAGAGGGTGGGTCTGACGACCGGAGAAGAAGGAGAAATCAAACAAGTATCCGAGAAGAGAAATCAGCAGGAGACTACAAGGAAAGTTTCGGGCAAGAAGGACTACCTGTGCTAGGATCTGCTGTCATGACCTCCATCACCGGGGGATCATTGGCGCTGTCCCTTGCCAGAGACTCCCCCCTTGCCAGAGACTCCTCCCTTGCCGGAGATCGCTTCCTTGCTGGAGAACGCTCCCTTGCCGGGGAGTCCGCCCTTGGCGGCATAGTCGAAGCAGACGACGAGATGGAGGAGATCACCACGCCCTCCTGATCAAGCTGTTCTGCTCCTGCACAAACAAACCAGTGATCAGATGTCAACAAAGGAAAAGAGCAACCACGCGCACTCAGAAGCAGAAAGTAAACCACATGCTTACGCTGGGGGCTGCGCTGGGGGCTGCTCTGCGAAGTGATGGCCGGATCCGGCAAGGTGGTCTCGGGCGCGCCTCCTGCCGTCGCAGTGGGCTCATCCTCGATGACCACCACCTGAGCCTTGGCCCTCTTCGCCGCCCTCTGGGCCAGAGTCCTGAAAAGAAGAGCTCAGGGTGGATCAGATCCGATGCAAGACAAGATCAGCAAGTTGAAGAACTACAAGAACAAGCAAGGGAATCTTACTCTTCTTCTTCTTCCTCCTCATCGGAGCTGAGCGCGGAGAGGTCGAAGTTCGGCCCGCTTCCGGCGCGACGAGGTGGAGGGGTGGGATCCCTTGGCCGCTTGGCGGGGACTACGGCGCCAGCCCGAGATGACCCCACCCCAGTTGCTACTGCGGCGGGAGGCGCACCCGCGGCAACCGTACTTGCCGCGGCGGAGCGCGTCACGCGGCGCTGCAACTGTTGACCAGCTTGCCGCCGTGCTGCGTCCCCGACCCTGCGGAGGCGCCTTCTTGGCTGCACTGGGGGCTGCGTTCCGGGCCCTGTTTCCGGCAAGCTCCCCGGAGATGGCGGGCCGCTCGCACCCTCGGCGGGCTCACTCAACTCGGCGTCGGGCGCGGCAAGCTCTTCTTCGTCTTCGGGCCATTCCCGCTCAGCAAGGCTCATCGCCGATGCCGCGTCCGCTTCCTCCACCATGAACCCAAATTCGCCAGCGGCTGCGGCTGCCGCCGCCTCTTCCGCCCTGGTGGCGATGCGCTCCATCTCTTGATCGGTGGTGTCGCGGGTGAGGAGCTTCTTCTCGTCAGCATTGACCGCCACCTCCACTAGGCTGTCGAAGAACTGCTGCACGACGTCGCCGACGGGCTCTTGCCAAGTTGTAGCGATCCCGTGCGAATCACACAACGGCATCATTGCGCAGATGCGGTCGCGCGAGGAGTTGTTACACAGAGGCACGACGCCTGCTGGCAACCTGAACCACTCGGGATGCTGTGGGTCGTGCTTGAATATTTCTTTAAGTATCCCGTCCAATTCTATGACGGTGAAATTGAAGTTGAGGCCTGGGCGCAACCTCATGATGTCCGCCGGGCCTCCAAATTCCCAGGCGGGTCTCCCCTTCGCCTGCAGAGGGGCGATGCGGCGGCGGAGGAAATCTGCACCGACAGCTCCTATAGTCAACCCGGCAAGCCTGAGGCGCAAGATCCGGGTGGTGGCGATCTTCAACTTGTCATCGTCCACGGATAGAGCGCTCCAATCATTGCCTCGCACTGCTGGGGCTTGGCGCAGGGCGGTGAACGGCTGCGGGTTCTCCTCTACAACCCAGCACCAGTTTGCTCTCCACTCATCCCACTTGCTGCGGAGCTCCCCCTCCAGATAGGTCTCCTTCTTGCCGGCTCACGAGATCCAGGCGATCCACCCGGCAAGGGTTTCCCCTCTCTCGACACGGGGCATGAGAAATGGCGGAAGAGAGCTACGTTGGGGTGGACTCCGACAAAGTTTTCGCATAGATGGGCGAAAACTGCCATGGTCAAGATGGCGTTGGGGGTAAAATCAAGGAGGTGGAACTCGTAGGTGTTCATGATATCACAGAAGAAATCAGAGAATGGCGGGCAGAGCCCGCAGTAGAAGAACACGGCAAAGAAAGGGTACCCGCCAACTGGAGCTTCTTGCGAGGTGATGGCGGAGAGTACCTTTGTGCGCGGATGCGCCCGTGTCTCCGTCGACCAGAAGAGATAATACCACTCCCTCAGATCCTTTGCGGAGAGCTCGGGGAGGAAGGTGGCCCGCTCTTTCCGCAGCGCCTCAAGCCGCTGCGCCTCGGTCGACTTCACAGCTTTCCCGGCCTTCCCCTTTCCGGGCTTCGGAGCCATGGCGAAGGCGGTGGGGGAGATCGACGGCGCTGGTAGTGGCGGCGGCGACGGGAGCGGAGCGCTGCTCTCTTTCGACTTTGAAAGAGGAGGAGGGCGGCGGAGGTTTCTGAGATTGCAACAGCGAATGACGAAGATGAAGGAAATGCCCCTGTTTCCCCTGCTTATAAAGAGAGATGGGGCAGACATTTCGGCCTTCCAAATAAACAACCTCCCACGATCTCTCCCACGACGCCGCGTTTGACGCGTGCCGTTCCGGGCGTGCGCGGTGGGAGCGGAGAGATATGCGGCGTGACCTAGGCCGCGCGTGCCCGTGCACTGTTTTGGGCCTGGCCCAACAGCGCTCGGTATCGTGTATGGCCCAGGCCCGGGGGCTCCTGTCGGTGTACTAGAGTAGGGGTACGCTAGTATCCCGAACTCGTGCACGGGCAGTCGCAGCGTCCCGCGGCAAGGCTTGCCGGGTGACTGCCAAGACCCTCCGTGGTTCCCTTAAAGACCATTCAAGAACAAAGTACTCAAACCAAGGCCCCGGCAAGAGGAGCTTGCCGGGAAGGCCAACCCAGGCCCCGGCAAGAGGATCTTGCCGGGAAGAGACAAGACCCCGGCAAGAGGAGCTTGCCGGGAAGGCCACTCAAGGCATACGAAGAAAGCTTGCCGCGACGCGCCCTGCGTCCCGGCAAGGCCCGGTGAGCGACAAACTCCCAAACACGACAAGACGACGACCGCGGCAAGGAGCTTGCCGCGAGAAACCCCCACTTCGTGCCCGCGCTCCAGCACAGCTGCTAACGTGTTGCTCTTGGACTCTCCCAAGCACACGTGGCAGGAGGCCGTGCAGCTAGGGGTGCGCGGTGGCAAGCGGAGATGAAGAGAAGGCCATCGTGGCAAACGGTGGCGCTCCTAACGGTCACTTTTTGCACTGTTTAGGCAACTCAGACAGGCATTTAATGCCCTTGTCCCCTGCCGTCAGAGTTAGGTAGGGTGCACTGTATCCACAGTAGCGGTAGCTGCACCTACCGCATGCTTTTCCATTTTTACCCTTCTAGTCTACGTTGCCACCTGTCGGTGACCCCTTGAAAGTGTAAAAGGAGGCCCAGGCGCAACATAGAAGGGGGTTCGGCCAGTTCGGCTCATTGGAAACACCAGGAACACTCTCACGCTCAGTCTATCAGCGTCCATCGCTCCTGAGCAAGAATTCAATACACACAAACAAGCAGCAGTAGAGTTTTACGCATCCGTGCGGCCCGAAGCTGGGTAAAAACCGCTCGCGTGTACTGCCTCGATCCGCTCTTTGTGCGACCTCCGCCCCCCACCGAACCGAAAGGGGCCCTGTCCCCATAGGTGTTGGTGGAATCAGCCTCCCCGACAGCTTGTTTATGTGAATTTTCATTTCTTGGTTGGTTGCTTCTCAATCTATTTGCTAGCCTCTATTTGTACTAAGTGGGAATAATAATTCTGCATAAAAAATCCTTAATCTCAGTTTTGCCCTCCACGCCTACCTATATGCGGTATTTTTGTGTCGTTCCAAGTAAATTCGTACTTCTCATGAAGCGACAGGGGGTGGCCAATTTTTTCCATGCTAGATGTGTTATTCTCAAGATGAGTGTTTATTCACTTGTCATTGCATGAGAGTACGGCGGTAATAGGGATGCACAGCCCTGAAATGAAAAACAAATTCACTTTATGTTGTGAAATAATAAATTCTTCGGAAAGTGTTGGTATGGACAGCACTTGTGGATACATCTAGTCATGGAGTGTGAAAGTATGTTGGAAAAAGGAATAAACTTTATTTCGTGTTTGGGAACCGCCTATGATATATCTAGCACGGAAAGTGTTGGGAATTACTCGGTCGTTTTAGTTGATGGGAAAAGTATGCATCCCAAAATATTTTTATCTCTCAATTTAAGCTTTGAGCTCTGGCACATCTACAAATCTCTGCTTCCGTCTGCCAAGGGCCTATCTATTTACTTTGTGAAATTTTTATTTGACTCTCCATCTTCTCTTATAAAGCAACAACTAGGGAGCACTATGATCATGCTTGTGCATAGGATATAGCTAATAATCAAGTGTGTTTCATGAATGGATCAATGATTGAGCATGATGGGCCAGGGATAACTTTCTTTAGTGTTAATATTTTGAAAGACATGGTTGCTTGTTGATATGCTTGAGTACTGATGTCGTCATGTCAAAATATAGACTATTGCTTTGAATCATTCAATTCCAAATGTCCATGCTACGGATGAAGAGTATATGATGAATATGATAGGTAGCATTCCACAACAAATAATCCATTTTCAATTTCTACTTTATCATGAGAAAGAGTTGTTGTTATGATGCTAGGAAAAGTGATTGAAATTATCATTGATCAAACTTATGCACTATGCTAGCATTCACACTTCATAAATTATTTCTTTTATCATTTACCTACTCAAGGATGAGTAGGAATTAAGCTTGGGGATGCTAATTCGTCTCCAACGTATCTATAATTTATGAAGTATTCATTCCATGTTTACAACAATTTATATGGTTTTGGTACGATTGCATGGAACTAACCCAGACTGGCACTGTTCTCAATAGAACTACCGCGATGTTATTTTGTGTGCAGAAATGAAAGTTCCCGAAATGAGCTAAAACTTTTTGATGATTTTCTTTGGAACAGAAGAGGCACCAGAAGCTTCATGATGGTCCATAAGGTGTAGGAGGTGAGCAAGATACACCAGGGCGCCCCTGGGCCCTTGCCCGTGTGCAGGCATATCGTGCTCACCTCGAGGCCCATCTTTGTGTGAAACCGACACCAAAAATCCTCTAAATATAGGAACCCCCCAAAATAACCCAAGATCAGAAGTTCTGTCGCTGCAAGCCTCTGTAGCCACGAAAAACCAATCTAGATCCTGTTCCAGCACCCTGTCGGAGGGGGAAATCATCACCGGTGGCCATCTTCATCATCACGGGGGATCATACGGTGTTTTCCCCTCTTTATCTTATTATGATTAATTGAGTTTTCCCTTTGAGATTTCGTTCTTATCGGATTGAATACTTATATGGATTTGACAACACTTGATGTATTTTCTTGCTATGAATACATGTGGTGACAACGGGGTATCATAGTGATTCACTTGATATGTGTTTTGGCACTCAACCCGCAGATTCCCGAAGTGACATTGGGGAAATCTGTGCATAGTGGTTGATGCATGTTCTCGTTTTTGTTTCTCCGGTAGAAATGTGGTGGCACTATTTGAGGTTCTATGTGTTGGATTGAGTATTATGAATTTGATTTTGTTTCAGTGTTATTTTAGTATGAAATCTTGATAGATCAATCGGAAAGAATAACTTTGTGTTACTTTAGTACAAACTCCTTATAGATCGATCAGAAAGAATACCTTCGTGTTATTTTAGTATGAACTCTTAGATAGACCGATCAGAAATAATAGCTTCGAGGTGGTTTCGTACCCTACCAAAAATTTCTTATTATCTTCTCCACTAGATAGGAACTTTGGAGTGATTCTTCACCGCATGTTGAGGGATGGTTATATGATCCAATTATATTAGCATTGTTGATAGATTGCACTAGCAAAAGTACGGACCTTAGGCCTCATTTTGAAGCATTACAATACCGTTTGTGCTCACTTTTGTTACTTGCTACCTTTCTTTTTTATTGTTACTATTACATAAATCAATATCTACCATCATTACTATGCTTGTATCACTCAATACAAATTACCATTGTATTGATTGTGTTGGGGACACAAGAGACTTTTTGTTATTTGGTTGCAGGGTTGTTTGAGAGAGACCATATTCATCCTATGCCTCCCATGGATTGATAAACCTCAGGCCATCCACTTGAGGGAAAATTGCTACTATCCTACAGAACTCTGCGCTTGGAGGTCGAACACGAGTCTAAAATAACTAGTTGTGTAGTAGACATCAGTGTCAGCCCTGACGCGGGATGCGGTTGTCCCAATGGCCTCCAGCACGGCCTCCTTCGTGGCCGAAGTCACGGTCACTATGCTCGGGGTGGCGGCCCTGGCGCTCATCACAGAGCTCCTTGATCTCCTTGCAGTCATCAGTGTTGTGGGTGTGCATGTTGTGGAAGATGCAGAACGGGCGAACATCCTTGGAGGGCTTGTCACGGTTACGGTCGTGCTTCAGGTCAGGCTCCGCTGCCACATATAGGTGCTTGAGGAGGGAGAGACGACCTTCCTCTGCCCTTGCGCACTTGTCCGCCAAGTTCAACATCTCCAGGACCGTGCATAGGTCATCATTGATGGCGAGCTACTTACTCATCCTGATGTCTATGACGCCTTCTGTGAACGTCGAGATGATGGCTTCGTCCGAGGCCTTCGGGATCTTGATGTGAACCTGGGTGAAGCACTGAATGTACTTGCGGCGGGTCTCGCTGGGGTGCTGCTTCACCATCGCGGGTTGCTGAAGGTGAGAGCGCGGTCGTAGGTGCCTTGGAAGTTGGCGATGAACTGCTCATGGAGCTCATCCCACGAAGAGATTGATCCCTCTAGGAGGTGCATGATCCAGGAGCGCACGGCATCCTTGAGGTCCATGGGGAACCAATTAGCCATGACCTAGTCGTCACCGTTCGCCGCCTCGATGCTCGACGAGTAGAGCTGAAGGAACTCCACGGGGTCAGGGATGCCCTCATAGCGCGGGGGCAGCTCCGGCTTGAACTTGAATGGCCACACCACGCGGCTCAGCTGAGGAGTGAAGGTGCGGCAGCCCACCGCGCTCATGGGCATGGCTCGTGTAGGAGGGGCGCAGTCCTGGCGCCCACGCGCCGCAACTTCCAGGGCGGCCCGATCTTAGTGCTGACGCGACGGTGCCTGAAGCGCACACGTGTCGTACTACGGCTGCTGCATAACCTGCCAACTGTCCTCATCACATGCCAGTGCCCGCGCTCCACGCGGTGGGTCGCGTGGCCGTGCCTCGTGACTTGGCTCAGTGTTGTCGCTACATAGGGGACGAGGTGGAGGTGCGATGTGCACCACCTCGCCTGCGCGAGGTGCCGGAGGATGGAGTGAATGGGAGGGCGCCGGGGCCTCGCCCGCAGCATTGATGAGCTCGGTGATGCGACCAAGCTAGGTGCCGTAGCCTTCTTTGGCAGGGTGGTAGTGCAGCAGCTCGCGTGCCATGAGCAGCGCAGCCTGCGCATTCGCCGGACTATGACGATCGTGGGAAGATGAAGCTGTGGTCGGAGTGAGAATAGGCGTGGCGTTGCGGCCATCACGCTGAATGGAGGGTGGCAAAGAAGAGTCCTACTGCTCATGTCTAGAAGGGTCAGTGGTGGCATTGGCCGCCGGAGAAGCTGAGTGGCGAGGGGCGCCGTGACCTGCCCGTGCCGTCCGGGCGACACGAGCAGCCCAGCGCTCGACACGAACTCGACGAGCATCGACCATAGGGACGGTGGAAATGAGGAAGAACGAAGCCAAGGAACTCTGGCATGCCCCTACCTGGCTCAGAATCGGGGCTCCGTAGACCCAAGAAAGGTTTCGAACTTTGGGGCATGTGCGAAGGACTCCACTTGCTTACTTGTGATGCTCACCGCCCCACGGCGATGCTCCATTGTGCTCGAGCGATCGGGGGAAGAAGGGGACACAATGATTTACCCAAGTTCGGGCCACTTTGCGGTGTAAGACCCTACTCCTGCTTTGTGGTGGATTGCCTCACAAGGAAGAAGAGTATGAACTAGTACAAGGGTGAGTTGCGTCATGAGGGCTTAGGATTCACCCTCCTCTATGGTGGAGGCTAGCCTATATTTATACTAGCCCGGCCATCTTCCACCAAAGCTTAGGCAGGAAGGGATACCACAACAGCCTATTTTGAAGGGGGATAGTAGTACACCCTATCCTGTCTAAAGGTGGTCTTCGCCTGCAAAGCTTCGGGGCATGACGTGCATGTGGGCTCGGTGATGGCCTCTGTCCCACCAAGCTCGTCGTCTTTGTGTTTTGCAATATAAAGGAAACCTTTGGGGGATTCCTCGGGATCCTGCGTACGTCCTTGTCTCCTTAGCACTAAAGAGGAATCTGTCCTCGCCTGCACCCGCTGGCGCCCTTCTGGCCCCATCTATCATGGCTCATGTAACTCGCGCCTCGTGAGGCTGTGTGGCGAGCCTAGAGATGTCCGCCCCTTGGGAGGCCGCTCCTCAGGAGTGTTGGAATTTCACCACAGGATCGATCACAAAAAATCACACGAACACACGCACGAAAAACTGATAGCCAAGGGCCCTCGTCATGCCCTCTTTTCTCTTTATTTATTTTTCTATTTTCCCACGGTGTTACAATCTCACGCAGCCCTGGTGCATATATATGCAGCCTCCATGACCAAAGCCTAGACGACCCAAACTAGACACAAACCTACACGTCCCTGACACGGCTAACCAAACTTAGTAGGACTAGACTCACGCACACACACGGACATGGCAGGACTAACCTATCCTACCACGCTATTGACTCAATTACCATAACTTTCCTTAACTAATCAGCCGACAATGTTGATTACCCTAGTAATAATCCTAATCGAACTAGACTAGGACTTCACACACGTATAACTTGTACTTGTCAATTTTTGCACTTGCATAATTAACTATCATAATGTTTGGATTATTCCCACATTCACCCCCTAATCCGAACATCTGACACTTTACACAAACGAAATGCACAGACGACCACCTATTCATCTTGTCATGCTGGCCGCCTCATATGACGCGCCTTATCGGACGACAACTTATCTCTTCTTGGAACGATGCACTTGATCATCATCTTTTCATAATGATTTATAGACTATAACCAACAATTACATGGACTACCAGCCACGCTGCCACATCTTAGCGTGCTATATACAAACTAAACACATACTCTCATGCAGGAACTCAACTTAACTGGTGCACGTCCATCTACATGTTGACCTTCATCTTCTCATCGGTTGCTTGTACACAAGGATACACATCTCTTCACCCATCACATCTTCATATCATGTCGTTGTCGTTGGTGACACAACTTACCAAACGACACCTCCTATCTAGCGGCAACACAACTCGCCATATACGTGTAACTCATCTTCAATGTATATGAACTCGCCAGAACTCCATGACCACGAACAAAACACAAAGCATGAATTCCTTTTTCCGCCCGCTCTCGCTCGCAATTATCCTCCGCCAGTGACGCATCTCAACTAAAGCGGAAGACTCACACACCTGAACTCTTGGACGCACCTTACAAGATCTCATGTGCACACCTTGACGACATCCCACAAATTTGTCGTCTCCACCTTGCTCCCTCTGGCGATGATCTTGAAGATTACCTCGGCGTCCCAACTTCGGCACCTCCATAACCATCAACAATCACTTGCGACAATACCCTCGTCGCCTTCTCGTCGCTGCTCTGCCGAACAAGCACCGCCTGACCGTCCACGTCATCGCATGAACGACTATTGTCTGTTCCTCCTTGTCACTGCACTAGCGACTGTCGGTGTCCTGGGAATGGGGGTACCCAGACTTGCCAGCCTCCGACCAATGGTGTGGCTCCATCAGTGACCTGGTATAGCCCAGTTTCAGTAGTAACGACTCAAGACCCTCGCGAGGGGCCAAGCCTCGCGAGGCGGACAACGCCAAGGCCTCCCTGGGGGCAGCCTCACTAGGCTGACTCCCGAGGGGCGAAGATATCAAGGCAAGGTGCACCTCCTGAGGTTTGCATGACGTGAGGCATGATGACCAAGGCTAGGCGGGCGCCAGCGAGCGCAGCGTACCAGTTTCCCCCTTGGTTCCAAGGGGGCAAGCGCAGGCGTGGAGTCCCGAGGAATCAGGCAAAGGTTTCCATATTGGTGCAACAAGACCAAGACTGCCAGGATGGAGGTCATCGCGGAGCACACCGCATCACCACCACCAGAGTCTTTGCAGGCGAAGACTACTTTTCTCAGGATAAATTGTACTAGTTTCCCCCCTTTGAATTTGGCCGTTGTGGGTTCCCTTCCCGCCTACATTTGAGAAGAGGACCAAGGCCACTATAAATAGGACTTAGCAACCACCGTAGCGACACATCTAGAGGGGACGGATCCATTCCACCTGGACCAACTCATCAGCTCATCAAGCACAAGAACACCTCGAGGCAATCGACCACAAAGCTGGAGTAGGGTATTACACCGCAAGGTGGCCCGAACCAGGATAAATTGTTGTGTCTCTTGTCCCTTTGGCTCGTCGAGCTATGTTGTGGAATCGTTGGGCCAGCAGGTCGGGGAGAAGGAGTCCTTCGTAAGCACCCCAGTGTTCGAACCTCTCAAGGGTCGGCGGAGCCCTGAATCCGACATTTGGCGCGCCAGGTAGGCGTGCGTCAAAGCTTCTCTTCCATTGATCGACTCACCGCCGCTCCACCGCCTCCATGGCAGATGCTCGTCGAGCCCGTGCTGAGCATCGAGCCTCTCTCGTCGTGCGCGTCTCCCTAACGGCGCCTGTCGGCGGGCCTCCCCGTCATTCTCCATCACTAGCCGCGAAAGCCGTCACCGGCCCGGCGGGGCACGAGCAGGAAGATCCGTCGTAGCATCCCTCCGTGCGGCGGGATGGACGCACCACCACCCCGTCGCTGACTCCGGCTGGCTCGTCGTCCCACGCTCGTCACGGCCTAGCGAACGCGCAGGCTGCATTGCTCATGGCGCGTGAGCTCCTGCGCTACCGCCCCGTCGATGACGTCTACGAAGACTGGCTGGAACGCATCGCCGAGCTAGTCAGCGCATCCAGGGCCTCGCCTGCCCTGTCCCTCTCGCTGCCTCGTCCGCCGCGTGCTGCGGGTGACGTAGCCCATGGGGCGCCTTCGCCACCTTGCTACCTCTTGAGCATGCGTTGGTTTTTCCTTGAAGAGGAAAGGGTGATGCAGAAAAGTAGCGTAAGTATTTCCCTCAGTTTTTGAGAACCAAGGTATCAATCTAGTAGGAGACTACACGCAAGTCCCTCGTACGTGCACAAACAAACAAGAACCTCGCAACTAATGTGATAAAGGGGTTATCAATCCCTTCACGGTCACTTACGAAAGTGATATCTGATAGAGATAATAAGATAAATAATTTTGTTATTTTTATGATATAGATTGCAAAGTAAAGATAGCAAAATAAAAAACGATAAAAATAGCAAGTTTATAGGAAAATAATATAATGGAAGATAGACCCGGGTGCCATAGGTTTCACTAGTGGCTTCTCTCAAGATAGCAAATTCTACGGTGGGTGAACAAATTACTGTCGAGCAATTGATAGAAAAGCACATATTTATGAGAATATCTAGGCATGATCATGTATATAGGCATCACGTCCGCGACAAGTAGACCGAAACGATTCTACATCTACTACTATTACTCCACACATCGACCGCTATCCAGCATACATCTAGAGTATTAAGTTCATAAGAACAGAGTAACGCATTAGACAAGATGACATGATGTAGAGGGATAAACTCATGCAATATGATATAAACCCCATCTTTTTATCCTCGATGGCAACAATACAATACGTGCCTTGCTGCCCCTGCTGTCACTTGGAAAGGACACCGCAAGATTGAACCCAAAGCTAAGCACTTCTCCCATTGCAAGAAGGATCAATCTAGTAGGAACAACCAAACTGATAATTCAAAGACACTTGCAAAGATATTAAATCATGCATAAAAGATTTCAGAGAAGAATCAAATATTGTTCATAGATAATCTTGATCATAAACCCACAATTCATCGGATCTCGACAAACACACCGCAAAAAGAATTACGTCGAATAGATCTCCAAGAGAATCGAGGAGAACTTTGTATTGAGATCCAAAGAGAGAGAAGAAGCCATCTAGCTTATAACTATGGACACGAAGGTCTGTGGTAAACTACTCACACATCATCGGAGAGGCTATGGTGTTGATGTAGAAGCCCTCCGTGATCGATTCCCCCTCCGTAGGAGCGCCGGAAAAGGCCCCAAGATGGGATCTCACGGGCACAGAAGGTTGCTGCGGTGGAACTAGGGTTTCATGGTGCTCCTGGATGTTTTTAGGGTATATGGATATATATAGGAGGAAGAAGTACGTCGGTGGAGCTGCAAGGGGCCCGCGAGGGTGGGGGCGCGCCCTCCTGCCTCATAGCCTCCTCGCTTCTTTCTTGACATCCACTCCAAGTCTCCCGGATCATGTTTGTTCCAAAAATAACTCTCCCAAAGGTTTCAGTCCGTTTGGTATTCCTTTTCTGCGAAACACTGAAAGAGGCAAAAAAAACAGCAATTTGCACTGGGCCTTTGGTTAGTAGGTTAGTCCCAAACATAATATAAAAATGTATATTAAACCCATTAAACATCCAAAATAGATAATATAATAGCATGGAACAATAAAAAATTATAGATACGTTGGAGACGTATCACACCTACTCGTCAGGACGTCGCCCTTGGTCCAAGACGTGCAGCCCCGCGGCGTGACCCTCCACGCCGGGCGCCCGCACATGAAGAAGAAAGCTGCCGGGAGGTCCAACGGCCACAAGAAGGCGCTCCAGTGCTCCCACCTCCGCCACGTCAAGACCGCGCACTGCCTGCATTGGTTGTGCGCGAGCAACAAGATCAGGCTCCACCTCCATGACGGGCTCCGATGACCACAGTAGCCTGTCGCGCCTTCACCCCTCAGCTATGCCGTCTCGTCTGGCCAGGCAAGTTCAAGCCTGGCCTTCCTCCATGCTACGACGGCACCCCCGACCCTGTGGAGTTACTACAGCTCTACGAGCTGAGCATCAAGGCGGCAGCGGCGACGAAAAGGTCATGTCAAACTAGTTCCCCATGGCCCTCAATGATGGTGCGTGCTCATGGCTTCTGAACCTGCCCGCGGGATCGATCTCCTCCTGGGACGAGATGCATGAGCGTTTCATCGCCAACTTCCAAGGCACTCGTGACTGCCCTCCTGCCGTGGGTGACCTGTGGGGCATCAAGCAGTAGCCTGGGGAGACCTTGGAGAAGTACATCCAACGCTTCAACAACGTTCGCCTCAAGATCCCCAAGGTTTCTGACGAAGCCATCATCTCGGCATTCTCCTATGGTGTCCGCGATGTCAAGATGAAGGAGGAGCTCGCCATCCACGAGGACCTGTGCACGGCTCTGGAGATGTTCAACATGGCTACCAAGTGTGCGAGAGATGAGGAGGCGCACCTCTCCCTCCTCGAGCTCCCAGCCACTAATCCAGAAGACAAGAAGGCCAAGGATGTGCAGTGCAAGGGGGCTGTCGTGCTCGTGGTCGAACCAGAGGTGAAGCACGGCTGCGACCACCCAGAGTCGTCCAAGGGCAGCCGTCCATTCCGTGTCTTTCGCAACGGACACGGCCACAACACCAATGATTGTTAGGAGCTCAGGGGCATCCATGATGGGCGCCTTGGTCGACGCCCCGAGCGCAACGATCAAGGCTACGGCCGCGGAGGAGGCAGAAGAGGAGGGCGTTGGGATGACTGCGGCCCCTGCTAGGAGTGGCGCGACCTGCCCCATGAGGATCGCTAGCAAGGCCAGCCTCACGAGGGCGCCTGGAGAGACCAACCTCGTGAGGACCGACCTTAGGGCAATGCCGACCTCCCTCTGCTACAACCACCACCACCAAGAAGGAATGACAACCACCACCAACACGAGGGGGTTGTGGGCTTCCAGGTGGCTCGCGCCATTGCCAGCATTTTGGGTGGCCCTCAGGCCCAAGCATCCCATCGCATCTTCAAGCAGTTCGCTCGTGAGGTGAACACATCTGCTCAGGTGGTCCAAGTGCACCATCACCTTTAGCTCATCTGATCAGCTCAAGTGTGCGTCAACTGCCGGGGCTCTCCCGCTGCTTTGCTCACCCATCATCAGCAATGTACTTGTCACCAAGACCCTCATCGATGGTGGTGCAGGGCTCAATGTTCTTTCCATCGAGACGTTCGACCGCCTCCAAGTGCCCTATGATTAGCTGCAGCCCACCAAGCCCTTCTCAGGAGTGACTGATGGCTCCACCACCCCAATATGGCAGATCCGCGTCCCTGTCACCTTCGGTCAGCACGACAACTAGTGCACCGAGCTCATCAACTTCGATGTCGCGTACATCCGCCTCCCGTATAACACCATCCTTGGGTATCCGGCCCTGGCCAAGTTCATGGCAGTGACCCACCAAGGCTACAATGTCCTCAAGATGCCAGGAAACCGCGACATCATCACGATCACCAGCGGGAAGAAGGTCGCGCTGTGCTCCCTTGAGCGTGCCTATTAGGCCGTGGCAACTGAAGACCCGGACAACAAAGGCGCCATCTACCCTCCTGAGGTTATCCCCAAGAAGAAGTAGCTACTCCACCAAGAGCCTCAAGAGAGCGGTGTCTCCAGCGGTACCACCTCAGGATCAGCGCCCACGGATGGGCCGCCTCCCTCTCATGCATAGGAAGGTGCACCCGGCACCCTCCTTAGGTCAGGCTCGGGGGCTCTCTTTTGGAGGGCCTCAGACTTAGCCAACTTCATGGGGGAGGCGCTCGGGCACCACGTGGAGGCATGCTTCATCGCACACTTCCCTCACGAGGGCACAAGGCATAGGGTGCTAGGTGCTCAGGAGTTCATCACCAAGACGACCGATGAGCTTCAAGAGGCGAGAGCCATGCGTGGTGACCATCGCCTACCACCTAGTGCGGCCCCTTGTCCTGGCGAGGAGACCAAGCTGCGCGTCTGCGTCAACATCCCCTGGCTCAACAGAGCCGCAGCTCAGGAGAGCTTCTAGCATTCGCGCGCTGGTCGGTGTGAGGGCCCACCTCACAGCTACGTTCGCATGCCGTTTGGCTTGCCGAATGCGGCTACCGCCCTCCAGCATCACCTGCGAAGCATCGTTGCTACTCAGGAGGCCAGGTACCACGCGGTCCTAGTGGAGGTGGCAATGGTTCTTCACGAACCTCCCGAGCCTCCAGAGCCTTCCAAGGCTCACGACCAAGGCGGCTCGTGAGGAGCAACCTCTTCAGGGCGCATCTTCGACTACTTCAACTTCTCTTCAGAAACGGCACCAGGTGACATTTTCTAGTTTATTTAGTTGGGGGCGCCCCTCGGGCTGCATTATCCCCTAGTCACATGGGCCTGTCCCTATGGCATGTATCCTTTTGCATCTTTAGTTTACCTTGTTGGGGGCTCCCCTAGGGCTGCATCATCCTCACGCCACGTAGGGTCCGTCCCTGCGGCATGTATCGTTCTTGCATCTATCTGGACTAGCTTTACCTCCTCCCACGAGTTGCTTTAAGGTTTTTACATGCCTGTTTGGTACTTCGATACCATGAACGTCGTACGCCCTTGCAAGCCCACCCACGATCGCCTCATGATTAAGGACTGGCACGGCGTCTATGCTCGGATCCATCCCTGCAGCGTCACTAAATCCAAGAGGCTGAGCCCTGGCTCGCGGGCCAGCTCCCACATACGTCACCTCCGATGCCCCTTGGTGCTTCATTCTCGCATGAGCTAATCATGGGCGGACGGGCTAGGGCACGCGACCCGATGCCTCGCCACCGCGTGAGCCGCATGCCGGTTGTCTTTCTTCAGGATTTTCGGATGAGAAGACTGGGCACGGCGTATGTGCTTGGGTCCATCCCTACAGTGTCGATAAACCCAACGACTGAGCTCTGTTTGGCGGGCTGGCCCCATTCATGTCACCTCCTGGGGGTGTTGGTGTCTGGCCTTCTCATGTGATCACCTTAGAGATTCATTCAGCGTAGGTTACCTAACCATCTCACAAGGCTATCACAACTATCAAGAATCAAATTTAGGCGCAACCCGCCTTGAGGTAGGGCCTCATGAGTCCCGCGCTGGCTCCCGAGTGCCCAGACACACCTCGTCTAGCCCTGTCGTGCAAGCCACATGTCAGGGCGGGGCTGTACATGCCCCAGGGGCTCCACTCAGAGGGAGCCCTCACCCACGCACTACTGGAAGCACCATGCTCCGTGCTGGCAGTCATCACGGGTGAGGTGCGACTATCCCCGTGCAAGTGCGGAAGCGCTATGCTCCGTGCTGGTGATAAACAACTGAGGGCGGCCCCATGGCCGCATCAACCTCAGGGAGACACCAGGCTCAGTGTCTAGCCTGGTCACAACACTTCCCCCTCAGGAGAGTCGCGCGAGGGGGCTGGTCATTGGGGCTACGCTCAGGTCACGCCTAGCATACGCCACTCTGCCAGGTCCCTCGGACCTGATCGTCACGCACCCCTTCTGAGCGGCACCTCAGCGGGAAAAGGTATGGAGGTCTGTTTGTATGTCAAGGTGGACTCCTGAGCATCGTGACTCAGGAGCCTAACTGGCCACGCAGCCCCTCACCCCTTGGTCTATGCAGGGTGATCCAGACGACCCAATGGCGGCTGAGGTACGTGCGGGGTCGGGCCCTGCCAACGCAGAATGCTAAGGCCTACTCTCGCACTTCGTTCCTGCCGGTCGTTTATGCGTCAAGGGGGGACTCCTGAGAATCATGACTTAGGAGCCTAATTGGTCACATAGCCCCTCACCCCTTGGACTTGTCCTGGTGATCCGGCCGACCCAACGGCGGCTGAGGTATGCGCAGGGTCGGGCCCTGCTGACATAGAACATCAAGCAAGCGGGAAGGAAATTGCAAAATCCTAGCAAATTATTACAAAAACACTGTCTCTCAAAAGCATGGACACATAAATTTTTAACGCCTCCACGTGGCATGGTGCATGTTGCAGGAAATAAAAATGGAGGGAAGCGCTGCCTGTGAGCCCCTACTTCAGCCTTAGGCGCTGCCACTGCCCGTGAGGAGTGCCCCGTTGTCGACAACATCGCCGTCACCTGTATCGTTGGTTGTAGTTGTAGGTTCGGCGGTGCCGGCAGTCGGGGGTGCAGGGTCGATGGCGAGGAACTTCTGCAACAGAGCATCCACCTGGTCCTAAACGGCTTCAGGGGAGGGGCGCAGTGCACTTCGTCCACAGGCTCAAGAAGGGGTCCAAAGTCAGTACTGGGGTCATGAAGATGGAGGTGGCTGAAGAAGCGTGTCATAGCTGAAGTAGAAAGCGCGTGGGCTTCCCCCTCCACCATGGGGCCGACTCCCTCAGCAACACCCTCAAGCACTCGAAAAGCTTGGGAAGTAGCTCGGCGGGGCCTTCCTCAGTAGTCACTAGCGGCTTCATCAACCCCTGCCCGCAGAGATCTTGCAACGCTTTGCAGGAACTCTTCTCAAGCATAGTGTGGTGGCTAACTTACGACCGCAAGAATAAAATGAGAAACTACGCAACGGTCGCAAACTAGTAATGATCAAGAAGTTATTGAACTACTTACGTTCAAACATAACCCAACCATGTTCTCTTCCCGTACTTCGTCAAAAAGAGACAATCACGATTACACATGCATTTGGTGTATGTTAATTCGGATCTGGTATCAAGTTCTCTATAACCGGATATTAAAAATTCCAATTTTCCAAATAACCGCGGGCACGGCTTCCGAAAGTTTAAACCCTGCAGGGGTGGCCCAACTTAGTCCATTACAAACTCTCATGATCAATGGATGAATATCCTCTTCCCTGGACAAACTAATCAAGCTCGGAATCCCGGTACACAAGACATTTCGACAATGGTAAAACAAAACTAGCAAAATCTCCCGACGTGCCGACATCCTGATAGTAGCTCGTCTCAGGCCACGATCGGATGGATCAAGCTATGAGTAAAATCAGACCTTGAGTTTCCCTGTGGTGGCCCCGCAGGCTACCCGATTTGGACCAGTACCTTCAGCAATGCCCCTTGTATTATGTGGAATTAAGAATCCTCGGGGACGCGACCCCCTATGCCAATTAATTAATTATCAGTATTATTATGTGGCAAATGTTAAAAACAATGTTGGGCCTTGCTGGAAGAGTTTTATTCAAAGCGAATTGTCAAGGGGGGCCCATAAACCCCGACCATGCCAGGAACGCAAAATCAAGGAACATAACATTGGTATGACGGAAACTAGGGCGGCAAGACTGGAACAAAACACCAAGCAAAAGGCTAAGCCTTCCACCCTTTACCAAGTATATAGATGCGTTAAATTAAATAAGAGATACCCTGAAATCCCAAGATATCCATGTCCCGAAATGTTACAACTTGCACTGCACTGCACCTGCAACTAGCAATGCTATAAGAGGGGCTAAGCAAAGCGGTAACATAGCCAAACAATGGTTTATGGGGTATGGTGAAAAGGTTATAGGTTGTTTCATGGCATGTTGGGAGGCTTGATAAACAAGTAGTGGATAGCGCGACATAGCGATAGCATCAAGACAACTAGCATAGCAAAGATAGTAAGGAGATCCAAGGTGACGGTCATCTTGCCTGAAATCCCGTAAGGAAGAAGAACAAGTCCATGAAGAGTACGAACCAACATAGACAAACCAAGCGTAGTCTAATGAATCATCACGATCGGAACAAAGCGGGAACTATCAAGAAGAAGCACCACCGGAAAAAAGCAAACAACATGGTAAACACACAAGCATAAACATGACATGATGCTCAACCAAGTATGATGCATGACAAGGCTACATGATGCTACTCATGGCAAGAGAATATGCAAACAAGAACATCACATTAAAGCAAGTTTAAATGAGGCCTAAAACAACATATAACAATTCCAGAGAGTCCCCATATGCAAATTTCGAAATCGGTCCAGATCTGAATAAGCATTATGTTGAAGTTGTTAAACAGCAAGATAAAGTGCACCATGATGATCTACACATTTTGCTAATCAAGTTACATATAAAGTACTTTAATTCGGAGCTATCGGCTAAAAGATATGAGCTAAACAAGTTAAACATGGCATTGATGCAAAACACATTCAAACATCAAGTACATGTACTAAAAACATGGATGCAACATGACATGGTGAAACTACATGAAAAAGCATGCAAGTTTCATATAGGACATGATCAAAACGGAACAACGGATCAACACATACACACGAAACAAGTTTAAGATACAATCTGCCCAAAACAGCAACTAGACATCTTGCAAGCATCATAACAACAAGCTACAAGAACAAGATTGGCACAAACATGACAAGCACTTTAATTAAATATTACATGCTTCAAATATCTATAAGGTTCAGGTTCAAAGGCATCAAGATTAATCCATTATGATCCATGCAAAAAAGCAACTTTATAACACAGATTAGGACTTAGTGAAAAATAGGGCATACATGTGAGCAGAGTTAAGATGATGATATGTTGGAAGCATGAAACAAACAAACTACAATACAAGAACATGGGCATGCAAAACAGCAACACTATGATGCTATCTTCGGAGGCACATAACAGCAAGCATAGCAATTCTAATATTTATGCAAAAGACATGGGAATGTATTAGACATGACTTACTTCCAATTACTCCATGGGAACAACTTCATATGATGCATAGTTTAATTACTATGAGCTTTGCAAAATGGAATATGTTGTTAACAAGACGACAGATTTAGCATGATGGCAACTTGAGAGCAAGAAAGAGACATGCTACAGCAACTATACATGGCATCCATGGGCATGGCATCAAAGTACACATAACATAGAGCAATACACATCAAATAATCGTATGCATATGATCAACGAATTAGATGGAATCATCAAAAGCAAAGATGGCAAGCCTTATAACAGGTAGTTTTAACTTGGTGAAATTAAAAAGTCTGAAATCACCAACCTTGAATAGGCATGTTTGCAAGATTGTTTCACTCACCACAGGACATATAGTTGCATGAAATAAATACTACAAGCAATAGGATATAAAATTGCACCAAACACATGTTGACAAAATGCTCATATAATGCATGCATTAAATCACACGAAAATAACAAAAGGGCAAGTTTTATCAGTTTTTAGCAGTTAACAGCAACAAGCACTTTCGCAATAGAGATTAACATGTCAAGGTGCACCCTAACATGAATGCAAAGCACGCCATCATGAATAGCACGCTGAGTAGATAAATTCCACATAAAGATCATCATCGTGCAAATATGGACAAAGTTACAAGCACCACAACATGCATACGTGTTGTTGCAAAACTAGGGGACTTGTTCATTTTATACCCTTGGGGCGAACTTGGATGAGGTGCAGTTTGGTTCGATGGTCCACTCAGATCTGAGACGGAGGGATCCCGACGCTGGGCTTGGAGGATGCTATGGCCGGAGCGGCAAGCCGGCGAGCTCGACGAGGCGTCTGGGACGGGCGCCGGATCCCGGTGCGGCTCAACGGATCGGGCGATGGCGAGCATGAACTCAGGCAGGGGCATCAGGAGGCTAGGTCCCACCGGTGGTGGTTGCTGCTCCGGGTTGAAGCTCGATCTCCGGCGAGCTCTTGGTCTGTGACCGGGCTAGAGCGGTGGAGGTCGGCATCTCCATGCGGTGCTGGGCGTAATGGGGGTTGGGAGGACAACCGGCGGGGAAGGTCCGGCACGGGTCGGCGGGCACATGGTAGTTTTGGTCACCGGTGTGAGGAGCTCCGGCGGCGGCGTCCTTCCAGCGAGGTGGTGGCGGCTCTGGATCGGTGGTTCCTCTCCCGATTTGGAGCGAGTGGGCACAGAGGGGCTCGGGGGCGCAGTGGCGCAGCCCAGTTCGGTCCGGAGCGGGCCAGATCTGGGCCCGAGCGGGTCGCGATGGAGGAAGGTACGGGGAGGCCATGTGGCGCATGGTGATTGGTGGATTTCGGCGACTGCGGCGGTGCAGGCGAGTGGGGGGCACCAAGTGGCGGCGGGCAGCTAGCAGGGCGCGGAAAACGAGTAGGGTGGCGGTGCCTATGAGGTAAGGGGAGGATTTTTCTAGGGTTAGGATAGGTTCAGCCAAATTTGAAAGGGGAGGGTGCTTATATAGCTAGAGGGAGCTAGGAGAAGGGTATTCGAGAGCTGTTATTGCCTACAGGATCATGATCCGATGGGGATGAAAATAGGAGGGAGTAAGATGAGCTAGGTGGGCTGCAGGTGGTCTATGTAGATGGATTAGGCTAAGAGGAGAGAAGAGAAGAGCGGCCCAGCAGCAGGTTTCCGGATACCGAAAACGTCCGATGTTTTTGACCGACTATATTGTCGCTATAGCTGTCCATTGGGGTATCAAACGGACTCCGAATGCGACGAAATTTGGCAGGCAATCTACCAACAATAAAACGACACTGCACGCCAACTTTCACCCCATTCTGAAAAAAATTCCCATCTATACAATAATATTTCGGACGTGCCGTGGGAGGATGCTAGTGTGGATGGGCTCAGAATGGGTAACGGAGATAACTGGGAGACACAGATGGAATGCACATGATGACATGGTAAAGTGCAACACGCAAGCGAATGATATGGCAATGACGGCGAATAGACGGAAGACAATTGGTGCATCGGTCTCGGGGCGTTACAACACCCCCCCCCCCACTAACAAGAGATCTCATCCCGAGATCTTAGGAAGACAATGGGACAAGAAGAAGGAGATGAAGAGGTAAAACGGATCTCAAGAGAGAATATGAACTAAGTCAAGAGCACTCGGGTAGAAAGGAGGAACAAGGAATATGACGAGAATTAAAAGCTGAAGGAACAAGATAAACTATGATACCACTCCGGTTAGGAGAAGATAGAAAAGGAATAAACACGAAAGAATTTCGATAGCATCCGGGTAGAAAAGAAAAACATAGGTTGACAAGATGCAGGACTGGAAAAGAGGACGCAACACTCAGGTAAAATTGATTAGCAAGGAAAGAACATGGTCTTATTGATACGATGGACAAAAAGAGCAACATGACAATGCCTCTGGAACAAAAGAATAGAAGCTAAATAGTTGAAAGGAAAAGAAAAGGAGGAACAAACGGAAACTTTCACAAAAATTGAAGTAAGGAGTGTCCTTGCAAGGAAGGATTGCACGGAGTTGTTGGAAATTCAACAACGAAAAGGATAAGCTTGTTGTGGACTTATTGAAAACATCTCCAAAATATGAGGTGAAATTTTGCAACAGAGAAATGCTTGAATAGCTGAGAAGAACGAAGAAATGCAAGACTCCACTTCAAAAGAATACGGAGAATTAATTGCACTTCGAGACGCAAGTAGAAAAGGTACATGAGCTCCTGCAACAAGAATATCGATGAACATTTGAAGAATGAATTAAATCCTTACAAGCCACTGTGAAGAACACCGGTAAAAAAAAGGATGATGAGATATAATTGAAGGATAAAAAGAATAAGATTAAAGACTTGTAGTGATTTAGATGGAGGTTCCGACGAGACGGCCGAGGAAACTTTGAACTTCGGAAAAGAAAAGATGAAAACACTTTGAACTGATAATGTGATATGATGAACAAACTCCAAAAAGAAGAGATTAATCAACTTGATGAAAGAAGAATAAGAATTATGGTATGCTTATCCTCCACCAGTTAAATTGATGAGAAGCAATGGATTTGCATACTACTTATTCGCGTTGGAAAAATTTAAGAGAGATATAGCACGAACTTGGGAAGGTCTTCATGAACCACCGGTAGGATTGAAAAACAGATGGGTTGACATGATAAGAACGGAATTGAAAATCTTTAACGAACCACTGTGACAATGAAAACAAACGAAGAGAAGAGAACAAGTTGCCGGGAATAATTAGAAAACAAATGAAGAAAAAGAATGAAGAGATCGCAAACTCAATAAATAATACATTTCGAGATGTTGGGGTAATTGGAGAATGATAACTGGAATATGAGAATGAAGAATTCTTCTGGAATGATGGCCTTCAAGGAATAGAAACGAAAACAACTCCTGAAATAATTCGGATGGGTATGAAAAGAATTTCTGACAAATGGAATAATTTGAGAGGATAACATGAAGCTAGAACCACGAATCTTCTGGAGAACGGACAAGATTTAGAGGAACACTTTTCTTCGGTCTTCAAATGTCGAGAATGCCGATGAAGAATGAAAAGAGGAAAGTTTGAACCAAAGATGAAAATAATTTGAAAGCGATCCTCGAGAAGGCATGTGACTAAAGGAACCATTCTTACATCACACTTTGAAAAGAATTTGGGAATAACTCTGTAAAATTAGAAGAGTCGGGTAAGATCCTGGGAATATACCTGTGGGTTAGGGCCCAGTCGAGGAAACAACCATTGAAAAGGATTGTTTGAATGAGAAATGATGCACCAGAAGGACTGAATGACTTGAATGAACTAACAACCTCAAATTAATTTGAATGCAAAAATGAATCTTGATTGAAACACGAATCCTCTTATATAACTTCAGCACTCCTGAACAATAGAATAGCGAGAGGCGAACAAGCAAGGAAAAACATTGAGCCGAGGGAAAGAATATGATCAACACCGAATACTTTAATTGGATCCACCAGGAAAAGAAATAGAGATGAAGAATGATGAACTAGACGAGAATTCACTGTCGTTGGAGCAAGTCTGACTGCAAGAATAGGGGGTACGTAGGAGGAGGCAAGGTCCTAACTACGGCGAGGTTGTGCACGCAAGATTTAAAAGTTCAGGCCCTTCTCAAAGTAAGTAATAGCCCTATGTCTTGGTGCCCAGAGACTTGGTCGACTGGATTATGCGTGAAAGTTATAGGGGGTGCAAACCCTTGTGCCAGAGGGGAGAGGTGGCTTATATATAGTGCGCCACCCCTTCACAAGCCTTAGTTATACAGGGTTTAATGTAGGTTAAGATAGAGACATTACTGGTAACGCCTGGTATAATGACTATTAATGACCTTTAAGGCTACGGAGTGAACGCCTGACCGTTGCCATCCAAAGGTGGCTTTAGATCTTCTTTACTCCGAATGATTCTTCGCATGGTCGAATGACTCTATCCTGGTCGAGTGGAATTGGGATACCTGAGTGGTTTATCTGGTCGAGTGGACTGCACTCCAAGGTGATTTCAGTCGGTATCTTTAGTTGTACTTTGAATGTCTTTGACTCTAGGGAAGTGTCCTTGGGTAGGGCATCTAGGTCAGGCCTATGACCCTACCCCAGGTACATGTCATCATCATTAGCCCCCGAATGGATTGAGGTCTGAATGAAAAAGGGTTGAAGTTGGTTCCGACTTGATTCCACGCTTTGGAGGCATTTCGTTGGAGTCTGAAAATCATGTTGAAGCTTCAACTTTGTTTCAGTCGCCTTGATCAATTCAGAGGTCGTGGAGTGAATTATGTTGATAATCTTCCAGTTTTCCATGGTGCAAAATCTTTGGCGTGATTGGCTGCTTTGCGGTTCCCGGATCTCACGTGATTCGAAATTTTGGAGAAGCGCGCGAGACGGAGCATGCCATGGTAATCGGAGCGGGTAGACAGGGGCATCTCGATCCACGCGCCGTATTTTTCGCCATGTATCGGGTGAGCGGCTGTTGCGGGATATGACAGGATTGCTCGGGCCCACGGGTCAGCCACTCGGCAGCAGACGCATAAAGGCTATGAAAGCCGATGCAAAGCACAGTACGCTGCATTCTCTCTCTCCTTCCTCTGCTTCTCCACCATGCCCTCCTCTGCTCTCGATGTCCCCGCCTAGCCCGTGCGCACTCCGCCACAATGGTGAAGGACAAGACGGCCGCCTTGGAGCGTGTGACGAAGGCGACGACGACAGCGAAAGGGAAGAAGATGGCTCGGGGGACGTCGTCGCGGTCTGGTCTGCCGCCTGGTTGGATCCAGGGGGACTGGATCCGCTCCACCATCGAGCAGGAAGATCTTGAGAGGCTCGTTGAGGACGGTATGATTGCTAAAAAATCTTGGAGGTTGCCGGAGGGGGAATCTAAGCCCCAGCCGCGCGAGGGTGACTGTGTCCTCCTCACTACTCATTTCGACCGAGGTCTTTCTCTTCCTCCGCATCAGTTCATTAGGGGTTTCGTGCACTTTTTCGGTGCTCAGATTCATCATTCCCCCCCCCCAAACACAATCACGTATCTTGCTGCTTTCATCTCACTGAGTGAAAATTTCTTGGGCTGTCGACCACACTGGGGTCTGTTCAAACACATATTCACTTGCTTAGTCAGTGAAGAGGGAAAATCCGACTGATGATAAGATGCAGGTAATCCAGATGTGCAGGGGTTTAGGAATTCAAACTAGGGGTAGGAGCACTTTTCCTTCCATGACCCTTCCCGAGTTAGTTCGGGGATGACAGTCAACCTGGTTCTACTGCAAAGACGTCCCGACTCCTGGTCAGTCGACCGGTCTTCCCTCTTTCACCATGGTGCGACTTCGCCAACCTTCTTCATTGACTGTGACCCCATAAGAGAAAGGTGAGGTGTCTCTTTTAGTCGACCACGTTGTTAACTTAGTCTGGGAGGGTGTAACTGGCATGGATCTTTTGGAGGTGTTCCTTTTTCGATGAATCCATCCTTTCCAAGCCCGAGATCACCCGATGTGGAAGTACTCAGGCCCTGGAGACACCGCTCGGGTCCACCCGGAGGAGGTCGCCGAGGAAACAGTGGCTCAGTGGCTCTGAAGCATCATCGGAAACAAGGATAACCCCACGGGGTCCAGGAGAGTTCAACCATTTGACACCAACCACGAGATGGAAGAGGTCAGGCTCAAAATACCGAGTGCTTTCTTCTTTTGCTCTGTAATTGCTCTTGAATCTAATTGTCTCTTGTTGACTTGCGCCTTGCATATTTATACCAAGATGTACTCGATGCCAAACGGGGAACAGCTCCAAGAGGGAGGAGAGAGCGCAGACGAAAGCGCCGACTGGCAATTCGGAGATGATAGTGAAGATGATAGTGATGACTCGGGCAGCAGCGAAGAGGTCGACTCGCCGCCCCGCTCGGAGCGTCATTCCAAACAATCCCAAGACCCTGCAGCTGGGCGCAGCAAGGCAGCTCCTCCAAGCACGCAAGTGCCAAAGCGCACTCGGACTTCGACTCCAGATCCGTTAGAGAAGGCCGCCGAGCAGCCCAAGGTTGTCCCACCGAAGCCTCGAAAAGCGCTACCCAAGAACAAGGTGGATGTCCCTGTTCCTTCTGTGTAAGTGTTCGTTTCTTCTCTTTGTCTTCTATGTTATTGTTGACTCATTCACTTGCTTGACCAAGTTGATTACGGAGCTTTTAGTGCTGCTACTTCTGGGATGTCCATGGATATTGACAAGGAGCAAGATGACGAGGAAACTGCAGATGCGGCCACTTCTCAAGCAGGTATACCTCCACAACCATGCTCTTAATTTGCCAGCTATTCTGTCGGTCGACTGAATTCTTACGGTCGAGTATTTTGTAGCACCACCAAATATTATTGAACTTCCAGACGACGATGACCGTGAAGACGTGACACAAAAGAACACATGGAGAAGGGGCAGGATTTTGAGCAAGAAGGTTCCTGCTAGGAAAGTGTCTCACTCGACATCAGCATCAGAACCAGTCGTTCAGCAACTTGGTGATCCGGTTCGGACTTCTGTTTCTTTTGCCGATTCGGTGTCCACTAATCAACCTTCGCCGTCGACTGCTCAAGTTCCTGCTCTGACTGTGCAACTCCAGGCTTCAGCTCCTCCAGCTGACTCGTTTGTTCCACCAACTCCACTTTTCGTTACTCATCATCTCCCGGAGGACCAGGTAGGCGCTGCTAAGGAAGACATGATCCAAGCAAGCCTAATGATGGACCGAATGAAGGTGTTATATGAAACCAGCAAGGCTACCTATGATGCAAGCTCTGTTCTTCAAGTCAACATCAAAGTAAGTGGGATTGTAAGTTGATCTCCGACTGGCTTTCAGCTCGATCTTTGCTCTATTAGGATATGGTACTTGAAAACTGCTTCTTTATTATTCGTAAGATGTCTGTGGATGTGCATTTTGAAACCTTATGTGCATCTATCACGAATTTGCACTTTGCATCTGTTCACCCGTTGGGTGCCTTCTTTTGCTTCATAGTTTTTTCAGTTGAATCGACTAGGTTGTGTCGAGTGAACTCTTGAACCAATGGGGGCATGCTGAGTGCATCCACTAGGTGTAGTCCCTGAGACCGCCGTCAAATGTTTGATTCGGCAAGGGTCTTTCCAAAGTGTTATTTCATCACAGGAGCATTAGAACTTGTTTGTTTGTAGTACATTCACTCAGTCTTAGACGGATCGTGTTGAGTGACCTACGAGCCAGTGGGGGCATACTAAGTGCAACCAATGGGTGCAGTCCCTAAGACCGTGGTTGACTGCGGGCAGTCGGTGGTGGTCTAAGAACAAATGTTGCTTTTGTTTTACTCCTTGCACTCGAGCTGGACGGGCCATGGTGAGTGGGAAATTGAACCAGTGGGGGCACACCAAGTGCACCCACTGGGTGTAGTCCCCGAGACTGCTGTTGAATGTTTGATTCAGTAGCAGTCTTAGAACTCTTTTTGTCACAATAATTTGAACTTGTATCTTATCACTCAGAAGCAATCGATCTTTGTTTCTATGGACTGATGTGTCTTGTTTGTTGATTGCAGAAATCTTGTGAACTTGGGACCAAATTTGCCGATTTGGAGAAGAAGCAGGTCGAACTCAACCTCGATTTGGAATTGGCCAAGAAGAACTTGAATAAAGCTCAAGACGAAGCCGCTGTCATGGGAGGTAATCAGTTTGTCGACTGCTCGCCTTGTGATCTTTTCTTTTCAACCTTTAGACCGAGTGATTCCACTCGAACAGATGTGCGTAGTGAAAATCTCCAACTCCAAGCTCGTCTGAAGAATGTTATTTCTTTAGACAAAATGAAGCAGGCTCTGGAGCATAAGGATCTTGAACTCGTAGTAGCACAGAAGACGGCGTGGGAGAAAACTGAACTCGCTGACAAAAAGTTGGCTTCAGTCGACAAGTTAGAAGAAGATAACACCAAGTTGAAAGCCGCTATCGATGAAGCCAAGAAGGAAGTCGTGTAGCTAAAGGAGGAGAAGGTGGCCTTGACAGACATAATCGGCGATCTCACTCGGAAGAGGGTCGAACTAAAAACTTATCTGGGAGGTCTTGCCAAGAAAAATGTTCCTCATTCTTGAAGGTACCTCTCTTTATCCGACTGACTGCAAAGAACTTTTCTATTGTGTCTGTATCATTTCAACACCCTTTTGTTTGTGTAGAATTTTGTCATAACTTTGAGGAAGAAACCGGGTGGATCGAGACAAGCTTAGACCCAATCAACTCCCTCATCAAGGACGAAGCTGCTATGAATGTACTACGACTGGAATCTCGTCTCGCCAGTGTTCTGGACTACCTTCGCCGACTGAAAGTAGCAGTGTCGCAGATCGACACGGAGCTCTAGCCTAGTGTGACGTTCCAAAATGACCTCGAGTCACTGATGACTCGACTCAATGGCATCCCTGAACGAGTGCAGGCGTGGAAGAAGTCATCTGCTCGCTGTGGTGCTGACGTGGCTCTGTCGTTGGTCCGGGTCCATTGCAAGGAAGTCAAAGAAGAGAATTTGGCGGCTCTCAAGGATGCCAACACCAAGAAGCTCCAATTCCAATCCTTCATGGAGACCTTCATCGATGCCACAACTCGAATTGCAGATGCCATCGACCTTGACAGTTTCTTCGAGCCAGCAAGTCCTACTCATGCCGAGTGAAAACTTGATAACTTGATTTTATTTGCCTCGGAATACTGAGTGATACTGTAATCATTAAAACTCATTTGGGCTTGATGCTCGAGTACTTCTGTCGGTGGTTCTGAACCTTCATGGATTTATCTGAACATGATTTTTCTGTTGAATATGGTTGCTTTGTCTTTATCACCTTAAGATTTCTTGACTCGAGCGAATTGGGAATCATAACTGGATCTTCGAGTGAGAGGGTCATTCTTCATTCGCAGTAGACGTTGTACTTGTGGCGCAACTCTGAGTGCAACCACACATTGAACTTGTGGCGCAGCTCCGAGTGTAACCAGACGTTGTACTTGTGGCGCAGCTGCGATTCCACCAGATGTTGTACTTGTGGCGCAGCTCCGAGTGCAGCTAGACATTGTGCTTGTGGCACAGCTCCGAGTGTTGACAGACATTGACGAGTCCTCTGCCTGAGCTGCGTTCATCATGTTGACCTTGGCATGCTTGGGATTATGCTTGACCATTGCATTGCTAGCAATTCTCACAGGAGGAGGAGGAAGAGGGGTTTGATTGAAGCATTTGTTGGCATAGTGACCCTTCTACTGACACTTGTTGCACGTGACCTCCGAGAGCGGACGGTGATACGGAGCACTTGATCTTGGAGCTTGAGACGAAGTCTTGTTCTGAAAGCCTGGGTTGGGTGGTTGGGAAGATCCATTGACACCTTTGCTCTTCTGCTGATAAGGCTGACGGAACGAAGGAGGAGGCAGCCAATACTTTTGCTGCTTAGCCACTTGAGTTGAGGAAGAAGGAGTAGCATCTCTAACTCGCTTCTTGGAAGCGTCACACTTTTGTTGACCAGTCTCTTGCTTCATTGCCATATTGTAGAACTCATCGTACTTCTTCGGCTCAAAAAGGACGAGAGCTAGTTGGAGATCTTCTATGAGGCAACCCCTGAACTGATAAATCATGCTCTTCTCGTCATGGATGTCTTGCTTGGCGAAATGAGCGAGCCTCTGGAACAGAATGTTATACTAGTAAACAGACAAGCTGCGTTGCTTCAGGTTGCGGAATTCCTCATGCTTGCTCTCAACAACACTGTGGAATGTGATGAGCTTTGAAGTCTTGACGGAATTCATCCCAGGTAATCACACGGCCTCCTCTAGAATCTTTGTATTGTTGAAACCATTATGTAGCTTGGTCTTTGAGTTGGAAGGAGGCAAACTTGACAAAGTCCTCAGGACTGACGTTACTGTACTCGAAATGCTTGCAGATATCCACAAGACAATCATCAGCGTCTGAGGCCTCGACACAGTTGCTGAAGGTCTTTGGCTGGTTAGCAAGGAACTTGTTGATTGTAGCAAACTGATTCTGATTGTTGCCATGGCCATGATTCCCTTGGTTGCGCTCTTTCCAGAGTTGCATGATTAGTTGCGTGTTTGCATTGGTAGCGGCCATCACAGCTTGCCATGCCTCCGGAGGTGGAGGAGGTGGTGGTGGATCAGGATTCGTAATCGTGCGCGTTGGAGGAGCCATCCTGGAGAGGGTGACATCCGTTAGCATCTTGACAGACATATATTCAAGCTGAATCAAATGGATCGAAATTGCAACATATAGTCTTCACATCCGAACAAAATGAACGAATGCATTCCAATTGGAATGGTCACACTTTCATAAATTGAGAAGCCACTTAGATAGCGGTAGAAGAATAAAACAACAAGGTACGGGCAAGAGCAAATACTTGGTAAGGATTACCCAATCACAAACCAAATATCCGCGGAAGAAGAACTAGAGCTACATGAATTCCCACCTATGAAACTCCCGAACCTTTCCGATTATGCAATCAGTTGTTGGGGATACAGGGGAAGCATAATATCTCACCCAAAGCTAGCAAATCCTACATCCAGCTGTATCCGTCCTTTAACACATAACCAAGAAACCTTCAGAAATCATTTACCTCAACCTTCGAAAAGCATCCGTTATACGAGTTATGGCAATACTCCCAAACTCCCGCCCCAGTACTAGGTGGCGTCGAGGTTATCTCACCAACAACTGCATAAAAGAGATTTTCGATGTCGGCGAAACTCAGGTATTCCAGAACTGCAACGATAAAATTGTGACGACAACACCTCGGAGCTGAACTCCCCGGGACACTGCCACAACCCCTAAATGTCAGGAGGCACCAAGAACAATGTTCTCGTCACAAAACCATTGGAACGATTCCAAGATACTCGCGTGATCCTAAATTTTTTTTTGTAAAATTTGAGAAGAGAAGAGTGAAAACTCTAGTCGGGAGGCCTCACCAGAGCGACGAAGGGACTGAGGAGTAAAAAGAAATCCTACTCTCTGATATATATAATCCTAAATGACTCAAAACATTTTTCTAGACACAACAACGCCAACGATTCGATCAAGTAGGGGGCTCCTAAGGTCGGGGAAGGCTCTGATTACCAACTTGTAACACCCTCGATGCGGCTATATCTCCCACGTGTCGAAGCACGACTTAGAGGCATAACCGCATTGAAAGCAATGTCGCAAGTGAGGTAATCATCACAACAACCCATGTAATACATAAGGGAAAGATATACATAATTGGCTTACACTCACCACATCACACAAATAACATAAATAACATTACATTCATCCAATTACACTCAAGGTCTGACTACGAAACCAAAATGAAGAACAACCCCCAAATGCGACAAAGTCCCCGATCGCCCCAACTGGGCACCACTACTGATCATCTGGGAAAGACACGTAGTAACGACGAGAGTCTTCATCGAACTCCCAATTGAGCTCGAGCATATCATCTGGAGCGGTATCGTCGGTCCCTGCATCTGGTTTTGGAAGTAATCTGTGAGTCACGGGGACTCAGCAATCTCACACCCTCGCGATAAAGACTATTTAAGCTTATAGGTAAGGTAAAGGTATGATGTGGAGCTGCAGCAAGCGACTAGCATATATGGTGGCTAACATACTCAAATGAGAGCGAGAAGAGAAGCCAAAAGCACGGTCGAACAACTATGATCAACAAGTGATCCTAGAACAACCTACGTCAAGCATTACTCCAACACCGTGTTCTCTTCCCGGACTCCGCCGAGAAGAGACCATCACGGTTACACACGCGGTTGGTGCATTTTAATTAAGTTAAGTTTCAGGTTATCTACAACTGGACATTAACAAATTCACATCTTCCCATAACCGCGGGCACGGCTTTCGAAAGTTACTAACCTTGTAGGGGTGTCCCAACTTAGCCCATCACAAGCTCTCACGACCAACGAAGGATATTCCTTCTCCCAAGACAATCCGGTCAGACTCGGAATCCTGAGTACAAGACATCTCGACAATGGTTAAACAAGTCCAGCAACACCTCCCGAATGTGCTGACAAATCCCGATAGGAGCTGCACATATCTCGTTCTCAGGGCACACTCAGATGAACACTATGTACAACTAAAACCAGCCCTCAAGTTTCCCCGAGGTGGCGCTGCAAGTGGCTCTGTTTTGGACCAACACTCAGAGGAGCACTGGCCCGGGGGGTTTAATAAAGATGACCCTTGGGCTCCGGAAACCCAAGGGAAAAAGAGGCTAGGTGGCAAATGGTAAAACCAATGTTGGACATTGCTGGAGGAGTTTTATTCAAGGCAAACTGTCAAGGGGTTCCCATTATAACCCAACCATGTAAGGAACGCAAAATCTGGGAACGTAACACCGATATGACGGAAACTAGGGAGGCAAGAGTGGAAAAAAACACTAGGCATAAGCCCGAGCCTTCCACGCTTTACCAAGTATATAGGTGCATTAAGATAAAACAAGATAATATGGTGATATCCCAACAATAAACATGTTCCAACAAGGAACGATCTCCAAATCTTCACCTGCAACTAGCAACCCTAGGGGTTGAGCAAAGCGGTAGCATAGCCAAAAAAACGGTTTGCTAGGACATGGTGGGTTAGAGGTTTGACATGGCAATATGGGAGGCATGATAAGCAAGTGGTAGGTACTGTAGCATAGGCATAGCAAAACAGCGAGCATCTAGCAAACAAAGATAGAAGTGATTTCGAGGGTATGGTCATCTTGCCTGCAAAGTTCTTAGAGTTGGCTTGGTCCTCGTAAGCGTACTCAACGAGCTCCTCGATCATGTACTCATCTCCCGGCTCTTCCCAAGCAAGAACAACAAGAAAAAAGGAACACAATCTACCACGTGTAATACTCAAACAACATGATGCAGAACATGGCCATGATATGCGGGATGCGATATGTGATGCATATGCATGAGTTGGAAAGGAATGATTGAACCTGGCCTCATCTTGGAAATCCAAGAGTTCCACTGGAAAGGTGAGTTGATTTCGGTCGAAATCAATATAAAGATCATCGGAATCGGATGCATGGTTTGGGAAAGGCAAGCAAAACAAATATGGCACCGGTCTGCGATAATCAACACGAGACCATCTGAATGCATCAAGAACAACATGCTACAGCACTCCAACATGACAACAAAATACATGGTACATATCCACTCATGATGCTTGACAAAAGATAAACACTGAGTTATGGCTAATTCAGTCATTAACAGGTTCAAACAAGCATGGCAAAAGTGCAAAAGATAACAGGTTTCAGACTTAGTGAAATTAACAGCATGTCAGGAATTTAACATCAGGAAGCAATATTTAGAGCACGATAACTATATGCTACAGGAACATATCATGGCAATGCAAGGGATGGAATGAAGCTACTCAAAGCATAAAACAAAAGTCCTTTACTGACCATAAGCCAAAAGGGATCAGAAAATACAATTGCAAGCATGTGAACATAGCAAAAACATAAACATATTCAGACTTAGTGAAAAACTGGAACATGGCAAAACAGATAACAAGTAGGCATGTTTACGAGCTCGATGCACTCACTACAAAGCATGGCATGATAATCTAAGCATACACCCAGCAAGTAGACATGGCATAGAAGCTAGACATGGCAAGAACAACAACATAGCATGCACGAATCAACTACAACAAGCTTGGCAAAATTGCTAAACATGTTAACAATCTGCCAGGAACATTTTATAGCAAAAGTAGAGCTCGATTGACTCATGCTAGGATGCTCCATAAATGCAAACAAAGACATGGATGGAAAGAGCACAACATTATCTTCAACACATCCTTACTGATCATGCTCAAAAGAGGCACGGATCACTAGGAAACAACATGAACATATGGCATAAAAATAAAGACAGGGCAAGGACTTAGTGAAATTCTAAGTCCCTGAAATCAGCATCATTGAGTAAGCTACTTTGCATGCTTTTGCTAATCACCACAAAGATCACAAAAATACATGGCATACACCCTTGTAAAGATGGCATGGCATACTTCAAAACACATGTAGAGCTCAGGATCATAGCATGCACACATTAATCATGGAAAAAATGACAAAAGTGCATTTGCTGAAACAGATCTGAAACTATCATCACATAGCCCTCTTCCAACAGCATTTCGGGCATCAAGATGAGCTCAAATGAAAATGATGCAATGAGGTGAAATGATGTACTCATCGGGACGAACATTTCGATATGCTACACGCATGAATTGGAGCCACGGTGAGGAAGTTATGGCAGGTCAAAGATTGCAAAAAAATATCAGGAGGAGAGGGGGAAGAAGTCAACCGGATCTAGGGTTACTGTAGCTCCCGATCAAGATCTGGCGGTACTGTAGCTGCCGGAGAGTCGCCGGAATCTTCGAGCTCGCCGGAGTTTGGGGCCGGCCGAAGCTGCAAGGGGCTAGACACTGGCGTGGGAAGGCGAGGGCGAGGCAGCGGTGGCTGGCGCCGGCTCGGGCGGCGCGGGTGTCGAGGGGGTGCGCCGCAGCGGAGGTCAATGGCGGCGGGGTCGGCGGTCGCCGTCGATGGAGTGGGGCCGGCGAGAGGAGAGGCGGGCGACGGCGTCGGGCGCGGGGCGCGGCCCGGTTGCGCGGCAAGGAGGGCTCGGCTCGGGCCGAGCGGGCCGGCGGCGGGGGAGCTCCCAGCGCAACACGTGGGGAGCCCTCAGTGGCACGGGGCAGTGAACGGCGCGGAAACGGAAATGTCCAGTGCGCTGCAGGGAAAAATGGCTAGGGTTAGGGGGAGGAGACTTGGGATTTCGAGGAGGGGCAATTTATAAAGGTAGGAGGAGCTAGGAAGCTCCAAATGAGGTGCGGTTTGCGGCCACGCGATCGTGATCGAACGGCCTAGGTGATGGGGGAGGTTTAGGTGGGTTTTGGGCCACTTTGGAAGGGTGTTGGGCTACAACACACACGAGGCCTTTTCAGTCCCTCGGTTAACCGTTGGAGTATCAAACAAAGTCCAAATGGCACGAAACTTGACAGGCGGTCTACCGGTAGTAAACCAAGGCCGCTTGGCAACTCTCGGTCCAATCCGAAAACGTTTAACACCCGCACATGAAAAGAGGTAGAAAGGGACACCGGAGGACATAGGAGCGCCGGAATGCAAAACGGACAACGGGAAAAATGCTTGGATGCATGAGGCGCACACGTATGCAAATGTAATGCACATGATGACATGATATGAGATGCATGACAAAGACAAAACACATGAAGACAAAAACCCGACAACGAGGTAATAGAATAACTTAGTGCCGTAAACGGCAAGAGTTGGAATACAAATAAGGTAGGTTACATCCGGGGTGTTACATATCTACCGCATCATAGTCCACCCCTAGGGTCAGCGCTACGCACGGCCGCCAACACATAACCTATAAACACCAGAAACTAGTTGCAACTCCTGGACAGAGGACGAGAGGGGTTAGTAAGTCGAGTGGGGTCATATTTTAGGGCCCAATGTGTGGTAGTAGCTGAATCTTAAATCACGCATACATATCTCAGTTCTTAGGGACGGCCTCAATGAAACAACCCACCATGTACTCCTACATGGCCTCTCATCGATACCTTTACCAAATCATGTTCAACACATCCCTCACATTACCGACGTAATCATTTCACTCTAGCCCATCACCCAGATGAACCAGACCTGACACAACTCTAAGCATAGCAGGCATAGCAAGGTAGGAAACACATACATGGCTCAATCATCTCTTACACATGCTTGTGGGTTTCATCTAGTTATTGTGGCAATGACAGGTCATGCAGAGGATAAGGGTTCAACTACCGCATCACACAGCAGTTTGAAATGTTGTTGTCTTAATGCAGTAAATGAGAGCAGGAGCGAGAACATGGGATTGTATCGATATGATCAATGGGGTTGCTTGCCTGATGGAGTAGTAGTAGGGTACTACCCTTTAGTTGGATACTCGTGAATATCCTCGGAGGCAGAACCTACAATGAAAGACACCACAGAACACAATCATCACATGGCAATATGCAACAATATGATGCATGCTATGACATGGCAATATGAGGTGTCCTGGCTAATGCATTGTGAAACAAGTTGGTTTGAGTCTATTCAAATGGAAGCTTATGTTATTAAGTCATATAAGTGCATTTGCTTGTTTCACCTAAACAACAACGCTAAAGTGTTTTGTCATGCATGAAACCATTACAGATAGAAATATTGAATTTTTCTGGTTAAATATCATATATAAATCTTTGCATTTGGAGTTACAGATTAAAAGTTATGAATTTTTGAAATTTGTAGTATTTTCTGGAATTTCCTGTGCAAGAATAATTCCAGTAATTGAATTATTGCGTCAGCATTGCGTCAGGGTGATGTTAGTGGTCAACAGGGCCGGTCCAGGTCAAACCTGACCAGTGGGACCCGTGTGTCAGTAGTTAATTAACTAACTAAATTTAGTTAGTGCTAATCTAAGTTAATTAGCAGAGCGGTCCCACATGCCATAGACTCAGGGGGAGCGAACCTGGGCCCACACAGGGTCAACCAGGGTCAAACAAAGTCAAACTCACCGGCGTTTAGCCGCCGGCAAGGCCATACGCGGCGGAGCAAGCGCGGGTTTCGTGCTCTGACGACCAAATGGGCGGCGGAGAGCATCTACGCGTAGCTGGGAGCAAGCCGCATCGTTTGGTGGCAGTGGTGGAGCTCGGGGTGGCCGAAAACGTCGCCGGCGACAAGCTGTGTGGCTGCGGGAGCTCGGGTGAGGTCGAACCCGAGGCTACGGGGCACGGCGAGGCGCGTGGAGTAGTGCTACGGGTTCCTGCGAGTGTGGTGAGTGCGTTGGTCATAGTGGTGTGGTGTAACACCCCGGATATGACTTTCCCAATATGTATTCCAACTCTTGCTGTTTCCGGCATTAAGTTATTTTATTTTCTTGGGTTCAGGTTTTTGTCTCCGTGTGTTGTTATCGTTGTCATGCATCTCATATCATGTCATCATGTGCATTGCATTTGCATACGTGTTCATCTCTTGCATTCGGGCATTTTCCCCGTTGTCCGTTTTGCATTCCGGCGCTTCGTTCTCCTCAGGTGGTCATTTATACCTTTCTTTCGTGTGTGGGGATTAAACATTTCCAGATTGGACCGAGACTTTCCAAGCGGCCTTGGTTTACAACGGTAGACCGCCTGTCAAGTTTCGTATCATTTGGACTCCGTTTGATGCTCCAACGGTTAACCGAGGGGCCGAAAAGGCCTTGTGTGTGTTGCAGCCCAACACCCCACCAAGCTGGCCCAAAACCCACCAAAACCCTCTCCATCATCTAGAGCGTTCGATCACGATCGCGTGGCCGCAAACCGCACCTCATTTGGACTCTTCTACCTCCTCCTATGCCTATATAAAGACCCCCTCCGAAATTCTCCTTCTCCTTCCCCCGAAACCCTAGTCTCCTTCGTCTCCACGCGCCGGCGGACACTTTTCCGTCCGGCCGGACATGTCCACTCCGCCTGTCCGCGCCACGTGGCACCTCCCTATTCGCCCGGTCGCCGCACCTCCACCCGCGCGCCGGCCCGCTCGGCCCGCGTAGGGCCCCCGCGGGCCCGAAGCTCCACGCCGCCCGGGAGCCCGAGCCGCCGCCGTCCTCTTCCTCCATGACGCCCGGTCGCCGGCCGCCGCTGCCACAGCGCCACCGCGCTCCATCGCCGACCTCCGCCTCTTCCCCGCAATCCGACGCCGGCCGGCGCAGGGGCGCCCGACCCGGCCCTCGCTGCGCTTCCCAATGGCCGCCCGCACCTTCCTCGCCGCCCTTCGGCTCCCCATCGGCCGGATCCGGCGAGATCCGGCTCGGGAGCACCTCGCCGCATCATCCCCGCTCTGGCCACCTCCGTTTTCCGGTGAACCTCGGGAAGCGCGCCGCGATCCAGATCTGATAGCTACAGTAAACCCTAACCGCGAGGTGGAATTTTCTTCTAAGTCCTAAAAATGTCAGATCCATATGCTCCTGTTCATCATGCTATAACTTTGCATCCGTAGCTCTGTTTTGAGCATATAGCATATCAAAATGTTCGACTCAAAGAGTACATCATTTCATTCCATTGCATCATTTTCATTTGAGTTCATCTTGGTGCCCGAAATGCTGTTAGAAGAGGGCTACTTGAGATATTTGTCAGATGTGCTGCTCCATTTAGTTATTTGTCATTTTTGCCTTGATTATTGTGTGCATGATATGCCCATGAGCTCTACATATATTTTGTTAAGGGTTTTGCCATATTTCCAGAGGTGCAACCCATGTATTTTTGTGATGTGTGGTGACTAGAACAAGCTTGCAAAGTGAGGCACTTGGTAATGCAGATTTCAGGGACTTAGCATCTCCACTAAGTCCTTGAACTGGTTATCTTATATGGCCATATGTTCATGTTGTTTCCTAGTGATCCGTGCCTCTTTTGAGGATGATCAGTAAGGATGTTTTGTTAATCTTGTAGTTCTCTATCCATCATGTCTTTGTTTGCAATTACGGAGCACCCTAGCTTGAGTCAATCAAGGTCTACTTTTGCTACTTCGTGTATCTGGGCAGATTGTCTACTTGTTAGCAATTTTGCCGAGGATGTTGTAGTTGATCCGTGCATGCTATGCTATTGTTCATGCCATGTCTAGCTTGAATATTGTGTATTCTTGATGAGTGTATGCTTAGATTATCATGACTTGCTCGGTGGTGAGTGCATCGAGCTCGTAAACATGCCTACTTGATATCTGTTTTCAGCATGCTCCAGTTTTCACTAAGTCTGAGAACTGATTATGTTTTTGCCATGTTCACATGCTTGCAATTGTATTTTCTGATCCCTTTTGGCTCAAGGTCAATAAGGGACTTTTGTTAACCTCTTTGAGTAGCTCCATGCCATGCTTTACTTTGCCATGTTCAGGTCCTGTAGCATGTAGTTTTGTTGCTCCGAAGAGTGCTATCTGATATGAAATTCCAGACAAGTGTTAATTTCACAAAGTCTGAGATCTGTTTACCATATGCATTTTTGCCATGCTTGTTTGAACCTGCTAATGGATGAATTGGCCGTAGCTTAGTGCTAGACTTTTGTTAAGCATCATGAATGCATTCCTGCCATTTATCTTTATGCCATGTTTGAATGCCGTAGCATGTTCATCTTGTCGCATTTAGATGGCTACTTGCTGTAAATCGCAGACCGGTGTCATATTTGAATCGCTTGCCATTTCCAAACCGTAACTCCGATTCCGGCGTTCTTTATATCGTTTTCAAACGTTTTCATCTCATATTTCCAGTGTCACACTTGGATTCCCAAGTTGAGGCCAGGTTCATGCATCCCTTGTCAAATCTTGCATATGCATCCTGCATCGCATCCCGCATAGCACACCATGTTTGCATCATATTGTTTGAGCATTGCACGTGGTTGATTGTGTTCTGTTTGCTTGTTTGTCTTGTTTGTGTAGAGCCGGGAGACGAGTTCGCTAACGAGGAGCCCGTTGAGTTTGCTTTCGAGGATCCAGTCAACTCTGACAACTTTGCAGGCAAGATGATCATACCCTCGAAATCACTACTATCTTTGCTTTGCTGGATGCTCGCTCTTTTGCTATGCCAATGCTACGATGCCTACCACTTGCTTCAAGCCTCCCAAATTGCCATGTCAAACTTCTAACCCACCATGTCCTAGCAAACTGTTGATTGGCTATGTTACCGCTTTGCTCAGCCCCTCTTATAGCGTTGCTAGTTGCAGGTGACGATTGGAGACCGTTCCTTGTTGGAACATTTATTTACTTGTTGGGATATCATTATATTGCCATGTTATCTTATTGCATCTATATACTTGGTAAAGGGTGGAAGGCTCGGCCTCTCGCCTAGTGTTTTGTTCCACTCTTGCCGCCCTAGTTTCTGTCATATCGGTGTTAGGTTCCCGGATTTTGCGTTCCTTACGCGGTTGGGTTATAATGGGAACCCCTTGATAGTTCGCCTTGATTAAAGCTTTTCCAGCAATGCCCAACCTTGGTTTTACCATTTGCCACCTAGCCTCTTTTTCCCTTGGGTTTCCGAAGCCCGAGGGTCATCTTATTTTAAACCTCCCCCGGGCCAGTGCTCCTCTGAGTGTTGGTCCACCTGTCTGCTGCCGGTGGCCACCAGGGGCAACTCTGGGCTGGCCTACCCATACCTAAGACAATCTGAGTGTGCCCTGAGAAAGAGATATGTGCAGCTTCTATTGGGATTTGATGGCACATTCGGGCGGTGTTGCTGGATTTGTTTTAACCTGTCGAAGTGTCTTGAAGAACCGAGATACCGAGTCTGATCCGAACGTCTCGGGAGGAGGTCTATTCCTTCGTTGACCGTGAGAGCTTGTCATGGGCTAAGTTGGGACTCCCCTGTAGGGATTTGAACTTTCGAAAGCCGTGCCCACGGTTATGGGCAGATGGGAATTTGTTAATGTCCGGTTGTAGATAACTTGAACCTTAACTTAATTAAAATGAATCAACTGAGTGTGTTATCGTGATGGCCTCTTCTCGACGGAGTCCGGGAAGTGGACACGATGTTGGAGTAATGCTTGCCGCAGGTTTGCTCTCTAGTTTCTCGCTCGCACTTTGCCTCCTCTTCTCGCTCTCTTTTGCGAACAGGATAGCCACCATATTTGCTAGTCGCTTGCTGCAGCTCCACATATTTACCTTGCCTTACCTATTAAGCTTAAATAGTCTTGATCACGAGGGTGCGAGATTGCTGAGTCCATGTGGCTCACAGATTACTATTACACCAGATGCAGGGCCTGATGATTCCGCTCCAGGTGACGCGCTTGAGCTCAAGTGGGAGTTCGACGAGGACTCTCAACGATACTATGTTTCTTTCCCTAATGATCAGTAGTGGTGCCCAGTTGGGGGTGATTGGGACCGTGTCGCATGTTGGGTTATCTTTTATTTTGGCGCCGTAGTTGGGCCCTGAGTGTTTGGATGATGTAATGTTATTTATGTACCTTGCTTGATGTGGCGAGTGTAAGCCAACTATGTTATCTCCCCTTTTATTATCTATATTACATGGGATGTTGTGAAGATTGCCTAACTTGCGACATATGCCTTCAATTCGATTATGCCTCTAAGTCGTGCCTCGACACGTGGGAGATATAGTCGCATTGAGGGTGTTACAAGTTGGTATCAGAGCTTTCCCCGACCATAGGAGCCCCATTGCTTGATCATTTTTAGCGGCCGAGTTGTGTCTAGAAAAATGTTTTGAGTCATTTAGGAATTATATATCGGAGAGTTTAGGAATTCTTTTTACTTCCCAGTCTCCTCATCGCTCTGGTAAGGCATCCTGACGTAGAGTTTTGACTCTTCTCTTCTCAAATTTCACTAAATTTTTCTTTTTTAGGATCATGCGGGTATCTTGGAATCGTTTCGATGGTTTTATGACGAGAACATTGTCTTGGTGCCTCCTGTCAGGGGTTTTGTGGAAGTGTCCCGGGGAGTTGAGCTCTGAGGTGTTGTCGTCATAATTTTATCGTTGCGGTTCTGGAATACCTGAGTTTAGTACGCCGACATTGAAAATCTCTTTTATGCAGTTCGTTGGTGAGATAACCTCGACGCAACCCAGTACTGGGGCGGGAGTTCAGGAGTATCGCCATAACTTGTATAACGGGTGCTTTTCGAAGGTTGAGGTAGATGGTTTCCGAAGTTTTCTCGGTTATGTGTTGAAGGATGGATACAGCTGGATGTAGGATTTGCTAGATTTGGGTGAGATATTATGCTTCCCCTGTATCCCCAACACCTGATTGCATAACCGGAAAGGTTCGGGAGTTTCATAGGTGGGAATTCTTGTAGCTCTAGTTTCTTCTTCCACGGATATTTGGTTTGAGATTGGGATTTCTTACCGAGTATTCGTTCTTGATCCGTACCTTGTTGATTTATTTCTCTACCTAAATTCTAAGTGGCTTCTCAATTTATGGATATGTGACCATTTCAAGAGGAATGCATTCGTTCATTTTATTCAGATGTGAAGACTATATGTTGCAATTTTCATTCCGTTGGATTCAGCTTCATTTTATCTGTCTATGTGCTAACGGTGGTCAACCTCTTCAGGATGGCTCCCGCTAAGAGCACCAGTCAGAATCAGAATCAAGATCCGCCACCACCTCCACCTCCTCCGGAGGCATGGCAAGCTGTGATGGCCCCAACCAATGCAAACACACAGTTGATCATGCAAATTCTCCAAGAGCGCAATCAAGCCAACCAAGGGAACCAAGGCAACAATCAGAATCACTTTGCTACACTCAACCAGTTCCTTGCTAACGGGCCAAAGACTTTAGCAATTGTGTTGAGGCAACCGATGCTGACGATTGGCTTGTGGATCTGTGCAAGCATTTCGAGTGCAGTAACGTCAGGCCTGAGGACTTCATCAAGTTCGCTTCCTTCCAACTCAAAGATCAAGCTGCAGAATGGTTCCAGCAGTGCAAGGATTCCAGAGGTGGACGTGTGATCACTTGGGATGAATTCCGTCAAGATTTCAGAGCTCATCATATTCCTCAGAGCATGGTTGAAAGCAAGCGTGAGGAATTCCGCAACCTGAAGCAAGGCTCTTTGTCTGTCTATGAATACAACAAGTTGTTTCAGAAGCTCGCCCGCTTTGCCAAGCAGGACGTCCCTGATGAGAAGAGCATGATATACCAGTTCAGGGGTGGTCTCAGAGAAGAAATTCAGCTAGCTCTTGTTCTCTTTGATCCCTTGAGGTATGATGAGTTCTACAACATGGCATTGAAGCAAGAGGCTGCTCAACTGAGGTGTGATGCTTCCAAGAAGCGAGTCAGAGATGCTACTCCTTCTTCCTCTACTCAAGTGGCCAAGCAGCAGAAGTATTGGCTTCCTCCTCCTCCGTTCCGTCAGTCATATCAGCAGAAGAGCAAAGGTCGTAGTGGATCTTCCCACCCACCCAACCCGGGCTTTCAGAACAAGACTTCGTCTCAAGCTCCAAGATCGAGTGCTCCGTATCACCGTCCTCTTTCAGAGGTCACGTGCAACAAGTGCCAACAGAACGGTCACTATGCCAACAAGTGTCTCAATCAGAGGCGTCTTCCTCCTCCTCCTCCTGTGAGATCGGCAAGTACAGCTGTGGTCAAGCATAACCCCAAGAACGCTAAGGTCAACTTAATGAACGCGGCTCAGGCAGAGGATTCGTCAGATGTCATCATGGGTAATCTTCCTGTTAATGATATCCCTGCAAAAGTTCTTTTTGACACGGGTGCATCGCATTGTTTCATCTCGAGACCGTTTTCATCTAAGCATGGTTCGGCTTTGCAAATTTTGCCTAGTCCATTAGCAGTTGTCTCTCCCGGTAGGCGCATGCATGCTAACTCCATTGCTGCGGATGTTACTATCACCTTGGGTGACTACAAGTTTCTGGCTTCTCCAACGGTTCTTGGTGACTCAGATATTGATCTTATTCTCGGAATGGATTGGCTTTCTAAGCACAAGGCGCATCTTGATTGTGCGGCCAGGCAGATTCAATTGACTCATTTGTCTGAGGATGTAATTGTCTTTGCCGCTCGGGATAATACCATCCGTCTGTTTTCTCTCAATGAGAAGGGTGAACTGGATGCTATCTCGCAAATTCCAGTCATTTGCGAATATCAAGACGTCTTTCCAGAAGAGCTTCCAGGAATGCCTCCGCACCGGCCAGTTGAATTCCTTATTGATCTTGAGCCCGGCACGGAACCTGTGTGCAAGCATCCTTACAAGCTCGGACCTGAAGAGTTGAAGGAGCTGAAGAAGCAACTCGATATTCAAGAAAGAATGGGTCTCATCCGGACTAGTTCTTCTCCATGGGGTTGTGGTGTTCTTTTTGTTAAGAAGAAGGATGGAACGGACCGACTTTGTGTTGATTACCGTCCATTGAACAAGAAGACCATCAAGAACAAATACCCACTTCCCAACATCAACGAGCTGTTCGAACAACTCAAAGGTGCCCAAGTATTGTCCAAGCTTGATATCCATATGGGTTACCATCAGATTCAAATCCGTGAACAAGATATTCCCAAGACGGCCTTCAGGACAAGCTATGGTTCATATGAATACACTGTCATGTCTTTTGGCCTCGTCAACGCTCCTCCGATGTTGTCTCGCATGATGAACTTCATCTTTAACGCCTACACCAATGACTTCGTTTTGGTCTATCTCGACGACATTCTGGTTTTCTCGAAGAACAAGGAAGATCATGCCAAGCACTTGCGTTTGGTACTCGATAAGCTCAGAGAACACAAGTTCTACGCCAAGTTCTCCAAGTGCGAATTTTGGCTCGATGAGGTTCTTTATCTTGGTCATATCATCTCTGCCAAGGGCATTGCGGTGAATCCTAAGAAGGTGTCTGCAATTGTGAATTGGGAACCTCCTCAGAACGTGAAGCAACTCCGTAGCTTCCTCGGTCTCGCAAGCTACTACCGAAGATTCGTTGAAAACTTTTCTAAGATCGCGAAGCCTCTCTCAAATCTTCTCCAGAAAGCACGTCAAGTACGTTTGGTCTCCGGAGTGTGACATTGCTTTCAACACTTTGAAAGAGAAATTGCTCACTGCTCCAGTTCTGACTCCGCCCGATGAATCCAAGCCGTACGAGGTCTTTTGTGATGCCTCTCTCCAAGGTCTTGGCGTAGTATTGATGCAAGAGAAGAAAGTTGTTGCTTATACCTCTCGCCAGTTAAAGCCCAATGAGAAGAACTACCCCACTCATGATCTCGAGTTGGCGGCAGTTGTGCATGCTCTTTTGACTTGGAGACATCTCTTATTGGGAAGAAAAGTGGACATTTTCACTGATCACAAGAGTCTCAAGTACATCTTCACTCAGCCTAATCTCAACCTCAGACAAACTCGATGGGTCAAAATGATTCAAGAGTATAATCCGAGTATCGAGTATACTCCAGGCAAGGCCAATGTGATTGCTGACGCATTGAGAAGGAAAGCTTATTGCAACAGTCTTATTCTCAAGCCTTATCAACCCGAGCTTTGTGAAGCTTTCCGCAAACTTAATCTGCAAGTTGTTCCTCAAGGTTTCCTCGCCAACTGTCGTGGTTTTGTCACGACAGATGTCCTAGAGAAACGACTTAGTCGTGGATCCATCGCAACGGGTTAGCTTGAAGGGGTTAAACCGGAAACAAGGACGCAAGAGAGTTTATACTAGTTCGGCCCCTTCAATGAATGTAAAAGCCTACTTCTAGTTGTGATGGAATTGATGGGTGTTTCGATGACTAGGGAGCAAATAAGCTTCGCCTATGTCTCGAGTTGTTGTCTGTCCTTGAACCGCCGCCGGGTCGTCCCCTTATATACATGGGTGACGCCCGTCGGTTTACAGAATCCCGATACTGGCTCATAGATGCGTCCGGTTCGGTCTCCACTATTCCTTACTTATAACACAAGTTACATACCGACGCCGGTTTATAGCTATAGGCCTTAAACTGATTATGGGCCTTTAGCCCTCATCTGCCCTCATGGGCTTTTATCACACTCAACTACTGATGAAGTTAACCCGGCTTGTCCTGGCTGGTTTACGCCCAGTAGTAATATCCCCAACATTAGGCCCCAAATTGATTTGAATAGGTCCATGTCAATCCTTAGCAAAAATCTTCATCTTCAACATCTTCTTGTATTTTGTTAAACCGCCGTGATGTCATGTTCTCTGCTTGCGGTAGACCGGTGTGACGTCACTGGTTATAAAGAACCTTATCCTGTTAACAAGCCTGCGACAATTAAGGCCGCAGCTTTGTTTCCAAACTCGTGGCTCCTTGATTCTCGCGCCTGACATATCCCTTACTTTATAAATAGGACCGAAGGGTCATTTCCTTTCTCTTTCCCTCCGACCCCTTCTGCTTCATCTTCCTCGCGTCGCCCAGCTTCGGAGCTCCGCCGCCACCGTCGACCTTTGCATCAACCTTGGCCGCTGCATCAACCTGAGCACACCAGAGCATCGCGGCGACCTTCCGCTTCTTCCTCAGCTCTGGTAAATCTTCTTTCCTTTCCCCCGCAGATCTATTCTAGGGTTTCCTCGTTCGTCGAAGTTCATCGAGACTCTGGCGCTGCTCTTCCTTTGTTTCTTCTTTAGCCCATGAATAAAACTTCAAACCTGATGTATTCTCCGTAATGGCTTATCTTCTGTTACCAAAGCAAACCTTTATGCGCATAAAACACTGATCTGGTCCCTTGTGAATTGCTTTGAGATCGATCTTTTAGGTCGAAATCCTTTTATTTTCCTGTCTTACGGTAGATCCAAAATTTCACTGTGACTTTATGAAATCTGTTTTTACCTTCCTTAGTCATTCTTGCCTTAGATCTGTATCCTCTTTACCACATAGGCGGTTCACCTTTGAAAAAGCAATCTATCATACATCATTAGTCCCCTTGTTGAACCGCCGGGATGCTGTTGCTTCATAAACTCCGGTTTAGATAGATCTGCTTCTGGTTTAACATTGCACATATCAATGTACTTTGTAGATTTCATCATGGCCAAGCAAGTGTATGAGTGCAATTGGGTCCCTTCTCGCGTCACAGAGGATCAATTGGACGATTTAGTCCTGATTGGCGCCTTGGGCAGCAAAGACACCGTCCATTGGAGGGCTCCTGGCAAAGAATGCCCCCCCATACCTCGAGAAGGAGAGGTTGTTGTTTTCGTAGACCACTTAGCCCGGGGTTTTAAACCGCCCGGTTCTAAATTCTACCGGGATGTTCTAGCTGATTTCCAACTCCATCCGCAAGACACTGGCCCCAACTCTGTTACAAATATGTGCCACTTCCAAGTGCTCTGTGAGGTGTTCTTTCAAGAGGAGCCCACAGTGGAATTATTCAGAGATCTTTTCCATCTAAACCGCCGTACTGAGTTTACTGATGGCTCTAATACGGAGTTGGGTGGCATGGCGATTCAAAAAAGGAAAGAGGTCACATACCCCCACGCCAAGCTGCACAGTCACCCCAAGGAGTGGAATCAGACATGGTTCTACTGCAAAGATACCTCCCCTGCTGGTGAGAATCCCTTGCCTGGCTTTCGTCCGGAGCGGCTCAGCAATACCTATCCTTTTCCTCAATGATTGACTGCCCAGGAGAGAAGCAAATATGCTCCTCAGCTGTCAAAGCTCAGTGCCTTTATGGCCAACGGTTTAACAGGGGTTGACCTTGCTCGCTGTTGGATATCATGGTGCATACTGCCCCTTAGTCAGCGCTCCGGTTTGATGTGCAAATATACTGATAGTGTGGATGACCCACTGCGACATTCAAGACTCCAGCTCTCCGGTGAAGAAATCACAGAGGCTGTGCGTAAGATACTCAATGAACCGGAGCACATCTGCGCTAGAACCGGCCTGCTTCCCTTCTGTGCCACCAACAAACCGCCAGCTGTAAGACTTTGATTTTTCTCTTTGCTGAATCTGTTATTGATATGTCTGGTCATTGTTTTTAATATCAGTGTCTGCATAACCAGGGCGATGATCCGTTTTGGAGCAAAAAGCTGCCGCAGGAGAAACCAGAGAAAACAGATAAACCGGAAAGAGCAACCCGGCAAAAAGCTAAAGCTGTGAAGAAGACTGCCCATCGGAAAAGAACCACTGCCTCTTCTAATCCGGCCCCTGATGATGAGGTGGATAATCCAGACTTTGAGGTAGAGCTTGAACCACTTGGTTTATTTTTCACGCATCTTATTGATGATGATATTTGTCAGGATGATGCCGAAGCCAGCCATGCGGATGTTGCAGAGGTAATTATTCTCTCTTCCGATTCAGAAACTTTGCCTTCACAAAAAATCCGTCAGGCAAACCGGAAGTTAATTTTTCTCATCCTCTTGCTTATTTGGATCCTAAACTTCTTATGAAGACTCAACAACACGAAGCTCGCCGCACCACCCGGCACAACGGCCATGTAGTTACCTCCGCCGGTTTACCGAACAGTCCGGTTTGGAAACGTCATTCCGAGGTCTCTAATTCGCTTGTCAGTGCTTGTCCTAAAGCGGGCTGCTTTCGTCAACCTCTTAATCCGTCTGACTCCGATTATCAGGTTATTTCCCACTCATCTTCTGGCGAGTCGTCGACTACTCAGCTCCCACCGCTCAAAACGGTGCTTGGGTAAGCTATATTTATTGTGATGTTTGCAGTATATTGCCTTAGAACATATGCTGTATTTAATTTTGTTATTCTTCTCGGGGCCAAACCTAGGCCGAGCAAGAAGGCCCGCCTGGATAAAGCGGCCGAAGAAGATGTCATTCTTGAACCAGGCACCACACCCAATCTTGAAGCGGCTATTCCTGAGGATATTCCCAATGATCCACCACAGCCAGATGATGATATTACTGCTGAGGAAAGACCTACTGATACCTCAGGTCCTATCCATCAGCCCACAGGTTCCCTCCGGGTTGAAAGCTCCACCGGTCCCGCAAAACCTACTGACAAGCCAACAGCTCCAGTGCAAACCGGCGGTACCAATGATGATGAATTTGTCATTACTGGCACTGGCCATATTGAGCCAAGCAATCCAGTCGCTTTATCCAAACATTCTGCCAAGGAAGAATTAGCTGCTTTTGGCAAAGGCAAGTGGAATGCTGATCTGACGGCTTACGCTGCTCTGAACGCCCAAGATATCCATTCCGGCTATCTGAACCGGCTGTATACCAGCCGTGACTATGAAGTCGGTCTGGTTAACATGATGAAGGATAAATATGAGGTAGCTTCCATATGCTCCTTCCTGCTTGTATGCTTTCATTCTTGCTGACTCTGCTAGCCCCTAAGGGCCGATTTGAAATATCCTTTCAAACCGGGACTTAATAATATGAATCTTGATGCTTTGAAATTTGTTGATGTAGTCCCCAAGGGCCGGTTCAACTTAGCATAGTTAAACCGGTACTTTAAGTAATTGAAACTGCCACATTAGAATACATATGATCAAATAGCCATTAGCCCCCAAGTGCCAAGTTGAATACTTGTATTGAGCTTGGGATTTTGTATACAATTGAAAGATGAAGATCGAATATGCATTAGCCCCCAAGTGCCAAGTTGAATACTTGTATTGAGCTTGGGACTTTGTAAACAATTGAAAGATGCAGATCGAATATGCATTAGCCCCCAAGTGCTAAGCGCATAACTTGTTATGTGGTTGGTACTTGAATCCTTCTACCAATTTCTTGAAACATATATCTGTATGCCTGCAGGCGGAGCTGAAGCCGAAAGAAAGCCAAGTCATCGATCTGCGAGAAAACCTGAAAACCCAACAGGCTGAAACCTCCAAGGCAAAATAGGAATTGGCCAGTGCCTTAAGGGCCATGGAACAACTTAAGGAGAACTTCAAGAAGAAATGGGCAGATTGGGCCACTGAAAAGTCCGCTTTGATCAAACGAGCCGAGGATGCCGAGGCTGCACTGAAACCAGTGACGGATGAACTGACCAGCATAAAGCGACACGTTCATGCCATGACCACTGCTATCTTTGGTAAGCCAGCTTGCCTTCTGAATTGGTTCTGCCTTCTTACAGAGTCGCCGGTTTATTAACCTTTTATGGTATTTCAGGGACACGCATTGTTCACTTGGGGTCAGATGTGCGGAAGAAATTGAAAGCCGCCTATACCTTGGTTGAAAAATTGTATACTGGTGCCCAGCGGATCATCTGTACCGCGTCTCATAACAAACCGGCGCCTACTTTGATGAAACTATCAGTGCTTCCTTCCCGGGTTGAAGAGCTAAAGAAATCTGCTGCTCGAACTGGTGCAATCAATGCTTTAATCTGGGCAAAAGCCTGGGTGCCGGATTTTGATCCTATTGAAGCGGCTCAAGGTTATCCCAGTTTGAAGGAAGACGGGTCAGAATTTGGTGAAGCGGATCTGCGAGCCATAAACCGGGAGGTACGTCCGTTAGCTTGTCAACTGGCTGAGGAAGCAGATTTGTCTCATTATCAAGCCCAATATGACAGCCAGAACAAGCGAATAGCTGCCCCAATCCATGAATCGGAAAACCTGATCCCTCCAATCTGTAAGCATTCTTACGCTCCCGATATTGACCCGTCTTCGCTAATCCATGACGAAGCTGTTTTTAAAGCATTGATGGGAATCGACTGAACAACTATGGATTTTCAGCCACTGGGTAGAGAAATGGAAGCTGAAGCGGCGCAGGATGACCCACAACCATCGGCCAGGCTGGTGGCCAAGCTTAAACCGGAAGCCGGTTTTAAAACTGTCTCTCCTTTGTGCAAAACAATTATGTTATTATGGGCACCATGTTGCCTTGTAATAGGCTAGCTGATACCTTTGATGTTGATATGCCTTCGCGCATAACTTGTTCTTCCTGTGGTAATGAACTTTCCAAAATACTTTCTGAAGTAAGAAATTCATTAAGTGCCACCGCGGTTGTACCGTCAGGCGGAATATGATGTTTGTATATATAAAGTCAAAACATCCAAAACAAAATTTTAAGTACATGATCAAAATTTTTGAGATACATAATACCTGCCACCATTGAGTGTGAAGTTGGCTTGGCCAACCTTGAAGCGGAGCTTTTGCAAACCCACACTATTGGAGGAAATAACAACTCCTGTATATGTATATGACACTGGTTACCATGTAAACCGTGTCGGGTTATAATGAACACCGTGTTACTCCATAAGAGGATGTTAACAACAAGGATCAAACCGGACAAATAGTTTCTAGATTAATGTGAACTGTGTTCCTTCAATTGATTGGTTAATAAACTTTGTCGGTTTAAAGAACACAATAAAAAGCAAAAAAAACCCCTTCAAAGAAAAGTATGAAGCAAAAGCAACGAACAAAAACGTTTGCCAAAAAAGATTTATTTAAGCTGATCAAATGGCGTAACCATGGCCAAACACGACCAAGCTCCCGTTAGGTGTAACTATGTTTCTAGTTAGCCAGGTCCCCAAGTGATTCTTGTGGCATTTTATGACGACCAAATGGCGTGGTCATGGTTCAGGTTCGACCAAGCCCCCAAGTGATTCTGTGGCCTTAGGCCGATCAAGAGGCATGACTGGTTCAGACATGACCAAGTCCCCAAGTGATCTGGTGGCTTTCGCCTATCAAGAGGCATGGTATTGGTTCGGACACGACCAATCCTCCAAGTGATATAACACGATGCTTTTAGCAAAGCGAACTCAAGGGGTAAACCGGAGGCCACTTTAGAGCAACTCCGTGTAACCTCACATGATGTAAAAGAACAGATACCCCACTTTAGCTGAGGTTCTGGTTTATTTTACTTAATCATAATATATACATTGTATGTACATAAGTATAGCCAATGGCTCAGGTATAGTAAGGCCGAAGATGAGCTATATTCCATGGCCTGTTAGTCTCCTCCTCTGATGTACGTGAGTCCTTATGCTCTTGAATATCGATCAGATAGTATGACCCGTTGTGCAGATTCTTGCTGACCACGAAAGGCCCCTCCCAAGGTGGGGATAGCTTATGCATATTAGTCTGATCTTGGATGAGCCGAAGCACCAAATCTCCTTCCTGGAAGGCTCTGGTTCTGACTCGGCGACTGTGATAACGATGAAGATCCTACTGGTAAATCGCCGACCGGGCGGCTGCGATGTCACGCTCTTCATCCAACCGGTCCAAAGCATCTTGTCGTGCTATCTCGTTGTCCGCTTCAACATAAGCCGTGACACGAGGTGAGTCATGACGGATATCGCTGGGGAGAACCGCCTCTGCTCCATAAACGATGAAGAACGGCGTGTATCCTGTTGATCTGTTGGGTGTTGTATTGATGCTCCATAACACAGATGGTAATTCTTCTACCCAACAACCCGGCGTTCTCTGCAAAGGAACCATGAGCCGGGGCTTGATGCCTCTCAAGATCTCTTGATTAGCCCTTTCTGCTTGACCATTGGACTGTGGATGTGCCACTGATTAAACATCGAGCCGGATGTGCTCCCGTTTGCAAAACTCCTTCATAGCACCTTTGGATAAATTGGTACCATTATCTGTGATAATACTGTGCAGAAAGCCAAACCGAAAAATCACCTTTTTGATGAACTGAACCGCCGTGGCCGCATCACACTTGCTAACAGGTTCTGCCTCCACCCACTTTGTAAACTTGTCCACCGCCACCAGGAGGTGGGTCTTCTTATCTTTGGACCTTTTGAAAGGCCCAACCATATCTAGCCCCAAGTCGCAAACGGCCAAGTAATTGGAATCATCCTCAATTCTTGAGCCGGTACATGAGCACGTCTTGAAAACCTTTGGAAACCATCACATCGTCTGACCAGATCCTTCGCATCAGCATGAGCAGTTAACCAATAGAAACCATGGCGAAACGCTTTGGCCACCAGAGACTTTGAACCGGCGTTGTGACCACAATCTCCTTTGTGGATCTCCCGCAAAATTTCACGGCCTTCTTCAGGAGACACGCAACATTGAAAAGCTCCTGATACACTGCAATGATGCAACTCACCGTTGATGACAGCCATGGACTTGGATCACCGGATTATCTGCCGGGCCAGAATCTCATCTTCTGGCAACTCGCCCCAGTTCTTGTACGCCAGATAAGGAAGCGTCCAATCCGGAATAACATGAAGAACTGCCACCAATTGAGCCTCCGGATCAGGAATGGCCAAATCCTCTTCATCAGGGATCTTCACTGACGGGTTGTGCGGCACATCCAGAAAAACATTGGGTTGGATCGGTTTGCGCTGAGAGCCCAGCCGGCTTAAAGCATCCGCCGCTTCATTTTTCCGCCGGTCCACGTGGTCCACCTGATAGCCTCTGAAATAACCTGCAACAATATCCACCTCACGACGATATGCTGCCATGAGTGGGTCCTTGGAGTCCCAAGTGCCAGACACTTGCTGAGCCACAAGGTCCGAATCATCGAAGCACCTAACTCGACTTAGATTCATCTCCTTAGCCATCCGAAGACCATGGAGCAAGGCTTCATACTCAACTGCATTGTTAGTACAAGGGAACATTAAACGGAGAACATAACAAAACTTATCACCTCATGGGGAAGTTAATACGACTCCAGCCCCCGAGCCTTCCAACTGCCTGGATCCATCAAAATGGATGGTCCAATACGTATGATCCGGCTTTTCTTCAGGTGCTTGCATTTCCGTCCAATCATTGATGAAATCAACAAGTGCTTGAGACTTAATCGCTGTCCGAGGCACATATTTCAAACCGTACGGCCCCAGCTCTATAGCCCACTTTGCAATCCGGCCAGTTGCTTCCCGGTTCTGAATGATATCTCCCAAAGGAGCAGAACTGACCATCGTAATTGGGTGCCCTTGGAAGTATTGCTTAAGCTTCCGGCTTACCATAAAAACTCCGTACACCAGCTTCTGCCAGTGCGGATACCTTTGCTTGGACTCAATGAGTACCTCGCTGATATAACAGACTGGACGTTGAACCGGATGCTCCTTACCTGCCTCCTTTCGTTCCACCACAATAGCCACGCTGACCGCACGAGCATTAGCAGCAACATATAGCAGCAACGGCTCCTTGTCAATGGGAGCTGCGAGCACAAGCGGATTAGCCAATTGCCGCTTTAAGTCCTCAAATGCTTCATCAGCAGCAGAACTCCAGACGAACTGATCCGTCTTCTTCAACATCTGATACAAAGGGATCGCCTTCTCACCAAGGCGGCTGATAAACCGGCTTAACGCGGCAACCCAGCCTGCCAGGCGTTGAACATCATTGATACACTTCGGTTTAGCCAGGGAGGTGATGGCTGTGATCTTCTCCGGATTAGCCTCAATTCCCCTGTTGGACACCAGAAAACCCAATAACTTGCCCGCCGGTACACCAAAGACACACTTGTCCGGATTAAGCATCATCTTGTACGTCCTTAGGTTATCAAAGGTTCCCTTCAAATCATCAACCAGAGTCTCCTTCTCCTTGGATTTAACCACAATATCATCCACGTAAGCATGTACATTACGGCCAATCTGTTTGTGAAGACAATTTTGTACACACCGTTGATAAGTTGCCTGGGCACTTTTGAGCCCAAGGGCATAGACATATAGCAGAAGGCTCCAAAGGGAGTTATGAATGCCGTCTTCTCCTGGTCCTTAACTGCCATTTTGATCTGATGATAGCCAGAATATGCATCCAAAAAACTTAAACGCTCACAACCCGCCGTAGCATCAATGATTTGATCAATATGGGGGAGGGCAAAAGGATCTGCTGGACAAGCTTTATTAAGATCTGTGTAATCCACACACATATGCCAGGTGCCCGTTTTTCTTAAGGACTAGCACTGGATTGGCAAGCCACTCAGGGTGAAAAACTTCAACAATAAAACCAGCTGCTAAGAGCCTGGCTACCTCTTCTCCAATCGCCTTGCACCTTTCTTCGTTAAACCGACGGAGGAACTGTTTCACCAGTTTGTATTTAGGATCCACATTAAGTGTGTGCTCAGCGAGTTTCCTCGGTACACCTGGCATGTCAGAGGGCTTCCATGCAAAAATGTCCCGATTCTCATGGATGAACTCGATGAGCGCGCTTTCCTATTTCGGATCCAAGTTGGCACTAATGCTGAACTGCTTGGACGAATCGCCAGGTACGAAGTCAACAAGCTTAGTTTCTGCTGCCGATTTGAACTTCAGGGCCGGATCATGCTCCGTAGTTGGCTTCTTCAACGGAGTCATGTCTGCCGGATCAACATTGTCTATAGTACTTCAACTCCTCGGTGGCACAAACCGACTCTGCATAAGCCGCATCTCCTTCCTCGCATTCCAAAGCGATTTTGCGGCTTCCGTGAACTGTTATTGTCGCCTTGTGACCCGGCATCTTGAGCTGCAAATACACCTAGTAGGGCCGAGCCATAAACTTGGCGTATGCCGGATGCCCAAACAGGGCATGATATGGACTTTGGATTTTCACCACTTCAAACGTTAATGTCTCCGACCTGGAATCATGATCATCCCCAAAGGCCACTTCAAGAGCTATCTTACCAATGGGATATGCTGATCTGCCAGGCACTACACCGTGGAATACTGTATTGGACGGTTTGAGATTCTTATCTGTAAGTCCCATACGACAGAAGGTCTCATAGTATAGGATGTTAATGCCGCTCCCTCCATCCATGAGCACCTTGGTGAACTTATAACCTCCCACCTGAGGCACCACCACCAGAGCCAACTGACCCGGATTATCGACCTGGAGTGGGTGATCCTCTCTGCTCCATATGATTGGCTGTTCAGACCAACGTAGATAACGGGGTGTGGCCGGTTCAACAGAGTTGACTGCCCGCCTCTGAACCTTCCAGTCTCGCTTGTCCAAGCTAGTGGTAAAGACATGGTACTGCCCATTACTCAACTGCTTTGGGTTGCTTTGGTAACCTGACTGTTGCTGCTGTTGGTTGTAACCACCCTAGTTGTTCTGACTATTTTGACCATTATGTCCGCCCGGATTACCATTAAATCCTGAACCGGAACTTCCTCCACCGTAACTTGGCCCGGACCCTGAGCCACCGCCAGATCCGTGATCATACCGGAAATTATTAGAATTTTTGAACTACTGCATAAGAAAGCAATCCTTCCAAAGGTGGTTTGCTGGCTCCTCCTTCGTCCCATGTCTTGGACAGGGCTAGCTTAGCAGATAGTTCAGGCGGTTTGGGTTGGGGTTGGGCCCTCCACTACGATTTTTCGGCCTACCCTTGCGTCGCTGGCCATTGTCCTGTACGTTGGTATTAGCCACAAAATCCATGTTGCCATCCGCTTTACGCTTGCCTCCTCCGCCATTGCCTGCCCAGTGATGCTGCTGACCTTTGGAGCTGCTGTTCTTCTTCCCCTTCCCTGTCTTGTTATCATCAGATTCGGGATCCTTGGTACTATCAGAATCAGCATATTTTACCAGAGCGGCCATGAGGGTCCCCATGTCGGTGCAATGACGTTTCATCCGTCCCAATTTCAACTTCAGGGGCCCACGGCAGTTGCCTTCTAGGGTTAATACTGCAGTGTCAGTGTTGATGCGGTCTGAGGAGTCAACACTTGTGAAACCCGGTGCACCCAATGAGTCGTTGACTCTCCTTCCTCCTGGATGCATGCAGCTAAGTCCACTATCGACATAGGCTGTTTACAGGTATCCTTGAAATTGTTGATAAACCGGGCTTGTAATTGGGCCCATGAACTGATAGAATTAGCGGGCAAGCTTTTTAACCAAGTATGGGCCGTTCATTCAAGCATCATGGTGAAGTATTTCGCACACGCCGTGTCATCCACATCAAGCATCTCCATGGCCATCTCATAGCTCTCTACCCATGTCTCTGGTGGTTGATCCGCTGTATAATTTGGTACCTTGCGTGGGCCTTTGAAATCCTTGGGCAAGCGCACATTGCGTAAAGCGGGGACAAGGCAAGGCACCCCCAAAGAACTAGAAGTAACACCAGGTTTGATCGAAATGGTTGGACAAACTGGCGTGAGCTGCCGAGCCTGATGCTGTGCGGCTAATTCGGCCTCCCTACGCGCTCGGGCCCGGTTCACCACTTCCTGAGCGTCATCAGCACCACCCGTCGGGTTGTTACAACTAGGTGCTCCGCGTCGTTCATTACTCGACACTGCTGGTTCATCCATATGTCTGCTATAGCTGCGGCTTGGACGGGGGGTCGAATGGATTCGGTCGCGGCTGTACGAGTACGCCTCCTGTTGGGCCAAAGCTGTCCTCAGAAGTTCCTTGACCCGTCGCGTCTCTACTGCTTGCGGCGAGTCACCTTCAACTGGAATGGCCTCCAGTCGTGCAGCAGCGGCAACAAGATTGTCCATTGGGTTGGAGTAGTGACCCAGAGGTGTTAAAACATCCCGAGGTATAATGGTGTTTTGACGAGGCGGGTCCATCTGACGGGGCTGAACCGGTGCACCGGTCCCAGGGGCTTCTGCCCGGTTCCCCTCAAGCGGATTACTGGCTCTTGGTCCTGGAGTGTTGAAAAGGTCTCTGGCCTCGAAAATCGGAGGTAGGCGGGACCGGTGATTCCTCCTCATGACTTCATGAGACGCGCTCTGATCCAACATAAGCCTGTAGGCCTGTGCGTCTAAAGCGGCCCGCTCTGCGGCCATCCTGGTGTCCTCAACCGCCAGATCCGTTTTGGCCTGGGTGATTTGTTCCTTTACCTTTGCAATCTCCGCGTTGTGAGCGTCCTGATCTGGCGGGTTAACTTCTGCCATAAGCACAACAACGCATCAAATAGTTCTGATAGAACCTGAGCCGGTGGGCGCATAGGGCCTCCCACCCCGGCAACCGTTGCCGCTGCTGAACCGGAGATCGTTGCCGCGGCTGTCGAAGAGTGAAGCGCTGCTTGTGTTCCGGTCATGAATATTCCAACCCGGTTAGGCAGATCAGAGGGGTCCAGAATACTGTCGCCGTCGGAACAGCTCTCAATCCGGCCATCTTGTAGCTGATAAAGAGATTCGGTTTCTCTGGTCGAAAATTCGTCATCGGAACGAACGGCGGTCGCCCTGCAAAGCTCCGATCCATCCTCATAACTCCCTCCATGGATCATTCCCACGAAGGCACGATTCATGGCCGGTTTAACCCAGGTGGATCGCGTATGCTGAGCCGTCTCGACGAGGTCGGTGCAGATGTCCGGCTCAGGGCCCGGTTCACCGATCTTGCCAATGAAAACGTGAATGCTACCAAAGGGGACCCGGTACCCGTACTCAATTGAGCCGGCCTCGGGGCGCTAGCCTGCGTCGTCGATGTAGAGTTTGCCGCGACGACTCTTAGTCATCCGGCCTACAGCGTAGCCCTCGAGTCCTTCAAAGCGGCCCTCCAAGAACCGGAAACCATCGTGCGATAGCCCCACGGTGGGCGCCAACTGTCGTGGTTTTGTCACGGCAGATGTCCTAGAGAAAGGACTTAGTCATGGAGCCATCGCAACGGGTTAGCTTGAAGGGGTTAAAGCGGACACAAGGACGCAAGAGAGTTTATACTAGTTCGGCCCCTTCAATGAAGGTAAAAGCCTACTTCTAGTTGTGATGAAATTGATGGGTGTTTCGATGACTAGGGAGCAAATAAGCTTCGCCTATGTCTCGAGTTGTTGTCTGTCCTTGAACCGCCGTCGGGTCGTCCCCTTATATACATGGGTGACGCCCGTCGGTTTACAGAGTCCCGATACCGGCTCATAGATGCGTCCGGTTCGGTCTCCACTATTCCTAACTTATAACGCAAGTTACATACCGACGCCGGTTTATAGCTATAGGCCTTAAACTGATTATGGGCCTTTAGCCCTCATCTGCCCTCATGGGCTTTTATCACACTCAACTACTGATGAAGTTTACCCGGCTTGTCCTGGCCGGTTTACGCCTAGTAGTAATATCCCCAACACCAACCTTCAAGTCTCTCCTACCTTGGAAGACCAGATTCGCCAAGCTCAGCTTCTTGATGCTATGGTGAAAAAGGTGAAGATTGGGATTGCCAAGAGTCAACCCAAGTACAAGTGCTACCTCCTTGATGACAAGGACACCCTCTTCTTCGAGGATCGTATTGTTGTGCCCAAAGGTGATCTCCGTAAAGTGATCATGAACGAGGCTCACAATTCTCTCCTGTCCATCCACCCTGGGAGCACGAAGATGTATCAGGACCTCAAGCAGGCTTATTGGTGGACTCGAATGAAGCCGAGATTGCTCAATTCGTGAATGAGTGTGATGTCTGCAGAAGAGTGAAGGCAGAACACCAAAGGCCAGCTGGTCTCCTCCAACCTCTTGCCATTCCAGAATGGAAGTTTGACCACATTGAGATGGACTTCGTGACTGGGTTTCCAAAGTCCAAACGTGGCAATGATGCTATATTCGTTGTCATCGACAAACTCACCAAAGTGGCTCACTTTCTTCCTATCAAAGAGTCAATCACTGCATCTCAATTGGCGGAACTCTATACCTCTCGAATTGTCTCTCTGCACGGTATTCCACAAGTGATCTCTTCAGACCATGGCAGCATCTTTACCTCTAAGTTTTGGGATTCTTTTTAGAAGTCCATGGGCACCAACATCCGCTTCAGCACAGCTTTCCATCCTCAAACTAGCGGTCAAGTCGAGCGTGTCAACCAGATTCTTGAAGATATCCTCAGGGCTTGTGTGATCTCCTTCGGTATGAAGTGGGAGGATTGTCTTCCTTATGCTGAATTCTCCTACAACAACAGTTTTCAAGCAAGTTTGGGCAAGGCCCCATTTGAAATTCTGTATGGCAGGAAGTGCCGTACCCCTCTCAACTGGTCTGAAACCGGTGAACGTCAGCTTTTGGGTAATGACTTAATCATAGAGGCAGAGGAAATGTGCAAAGTCATTCGAGATAACCTCAAAGCAGCCCAATCCCGTCAGAAGAGCTACTATGACAGTAAGCACCGTGATTTGGCTTTCGAGATCAGAGATCATGTTTACCTCCGCGTCTCTCCTATGAAAGGTACTCGTCGCTTCGGTATCAAAGGGAAGCTTGCCCCCAAATACATGGGACCTTTCAAGATTGTCAGCAAGAGAGGCGATCTCGCCTATCAACTCGAGCTTCCTTCAAACTTTGCAAATGTTCATGACGTGTTCCATGTCTCTCAGCTTCGAAAGTGCTTCAAGACTCCTGACCGCACTGTCAACTTCGAGGACATTGAGCTCCAAGAAGATCTCTCTTATCGTGAGCACCCAGTTGCTATTCTTGAAGAGACTGAACGCAAGACTCGCAACAAGTCAATCAAATTCCTCAAAGTTAAGTGGTCACACCATTCCGACCGTGAAGCTACCTGGGAACACGAGGATCACTCCGTTCTGAGTACCTGGCGTTCTTTCAGTCCTAGATCTCGGGACGAGATCCTTTCGTAGTGGTGGAGTGTTGTAACACCCCGGATATGACTTTCCCAATATGTATTCCAACTCTTGTCGTTTCCGGCCTTAAGTTATTTTATTTTCTCGGGTTCGGGTTTTTGTCTCCGTGTGTTGTTATCGTTGTCATGCATCTCATATCATGTCATCATGTGCATTGCATTTTCATACGTGTTCATCTCTTGCATTCGAGCATTTTCCCCGTTGTACGTTTTGCATTTCGGCGCTTCGTTCTCCTCCGGTGGTCATTTCTACCTTTCTTTCGTGTGTGGGGATTAAGCATTTCCGGATTGGACCGAGACTTGCCAAGCGGCCTTGGTTTACTACCGGTAGACTGCCTATGAAGTTTCGTATCATTTGGACTTCGTTTGATGCTCCAACGGTTAACCGAGGGACCGAAAAGGCCTCGTGTGTGTTGCAGCCCAACACCCCTCCAAGATGGCCCAAAACCCACCAAAACCCTCTCCATCATCTAGAGCGTTCGATCACGATCGCGTGGCCGTAAACCGCACCTCATTTGGACTCTCCTACCTCCTCCTATGCCTATATAAAGACCCCCTCCGAAATTCTCCTTCTCCTTCCCCCGAAACCCTAGTCTCCTTCGTCTCCACGCGCCGGCGGACACTTTTCCGTCCGGCGGGACACGTCCACTCCGCCTGTCCGCGCCATGTGGCGCCTCCCTATTCACCCAGTCACCGCGCCTCCACCCGCGTGCCGGCCCGCTCGGCCAGTGTAGGGCCCCCGCGGGCCCGAAGCTCCATGCCGCCCGGGAGCCGGCTGCCACCGCCACAGCACCGCCGTGCTCCATCGCCGACCTCCGCCTCTTCCCTGCCGTCCGACGCCGGCCGGCGCAGGGGCGCCCGACCCGGCCCTTGCCGCGCTCCCCAACGGCCGCCCGCACCTTCCTCGCCGCCCTCCGGCTCCCCGCCGGCCGGATCCGGCCCGGGAGCACCTCGCCGCATCATCCCCTCTCCGGCCACCTCCGTTTTCGGATGAACCTCGGGAAGCACGCCGCGATCCAGATCTGATAGCTACAGTAAACCCTAACCGCGAGGTGGAATTTTCTTCTAAGTCCTAAAAATCTCAGATCCATATGTTGCTGTTCATCGTGCTATAACTTTGCATCCGTAGCTCCGTTTTGGGCATATAGCATATCAAAATGTTCGCCTCAGAGAGTACATCATTTCATTCCACTGCATCATTTTCATTTGAGTTCATCTTGATGTCCGAAATGCTGTTAGAAGAGGGCTACTTGAGATATTTGTTAGATGTGCTGCTCCATTTAGTTATTTGTCATTTTTGCCATGATTATTGTGTGCATGATATGCCCGTGAGCTCTACATATGTTTTGTTAAGGGTTTTGCCATCTTTCCAGAGGTGCAACCCATGTATTTTTGTGATGTGTGTGGTGACTAGCACAAGCTTGCAAAGTGAGGCATTTGGTAATGCTGATTTCAGGGACTTAGCATTTCCACTAAGTCCTTGAGCTGTTTATCTCATATGGCCATATGTTCATGTTGTTTCCTAGTGATCCGTGCCTCTTTTGAGGATGATTAGTAAGGATGTTTTGTTAATATTGTAGTGCTCTATCCATCCATGTCTTTGTTTGCAATTATGGAGCACCCTAGATTGAGTCAATCGAGCTCTACTTTTGCTACTTCGTGTATCTGGGCAGATTGTCTACTTGTTAGCAATTTTGGCGAGGATGTTGTAGTTGATCCGTGCATGCTATGCTATTGTTCGTGCCATGTCTAGCTTGCATTTTGTGTATTCTTGATGGGTGTATGCTTAGATTATCATGACTTGCTCTGTGGTGAGTGTATCGAGCTCATAAACATGCCTACTTGATATTTGTTTTCAGCATGCTCCAGTTTTCACTAAGTCTGAGAACTGATTATGTTTTTGCCATGTTCACATGCTTGCAATTGTATTTTCTGATCCCTTTTGGCAGAAGGTCACTAAGGGACTTTTGTTAAGATCTTTGAGTAGCTACATGCCAGGCTTTACTTTGCCATGTTCAGGTCCTGTAGCATGTAGTTTTGTTGCTCCGAAGAGTGCTATCTGATCTGAAATTCCAGACAAGTGTTAATTTCACTAAGTCTGAGATCTGTTTACCATATGCATTTTTGCCATGCTTATTTGAACCTGTTAATGGATGAATTGGCCGTAGCTCAGTGCTAGACTTTTGTTAAGCATCATTAATGCATCCCTTCCATGTATTTTGATGCCATGTTTGAATGTTGTAGCATGTTTATCTTGTCGCATTTAGATGGCTACTTGCCATAAACCGCAGACCGGTGTCATATTTGAAACGCTTGCCATTTCCAAACCGTAACTCCGATTCCGGCGTTCTTTATATCGTTTTCAAACGTTTTCATCTCATCTTTCCAGTGGAGCACTTGGATTCCCTAGTTGAGGCCAGGTTCATGCATCCCTTGTCAAATCTTGCATATGCATCCCGCATCGCATCCCGCATAGCATACCATGTTTGCATCATATTGTTTGAGCCTTGCACGTGGTTGATTGTGTTCCGTTTGCTTGTTTTTCTTGTTTGGGTAGAGATGGGAGACGAGTTCACTAACGAGGAGCCCGTTGATTTTGCTTTCGAGGATCTAGTCAACTCTGACAACTTTGCATGCAAGATGATCATACCCTCGAAATCACTACTATCTTTGCTTTACTAGATGCTCGCTCTTTTGCTATGCCAATGCTACGATGCCTACCACTTGCTTCAAGCCTCCCAAATTGCCATGTCAAACTTCTAACCCACCATGTCCTAGCAAACCGTTGATTGGCTATGTTACCGCTTTGCTCAACCCCTCTTATAGTGTTGCTAGTTGTAGGTGAAGATTGGAGACCGTTCCTTGTTGGAACATTTATTTACTTGTTGGGATATCATTATATTGCCATGTTATCTTAATGCATCTATATACTTGGTAAGGGGTGGAAGGCTCGGCCTCTCGCCTAGTGTTTTGTTCCACTCTTGCCGCCCTAGTTTCTGTCATATCGGTGTTATGTTCCCGGATTTTGCGTTCCTTACGCGGTTGGGTTATAATGGGAACCCCTTGATAGTTCGCCTTGATTAAAGCTTTTCCAGCAATGCCCAACCTTGGTTTTACCATTTGCCACCTAGCCTCTTTTTCCCTTGGGTTTCCGGAGCCCGAGGGTCATCTTATTTTAAACCCCCACGGGCCAGTGCTCCTCTGAGTGTTGGACCACCTGTCAGCTGCCGGTGGCCACCAGGGGCAACTCTGGGCTGGCCTACCCGTACCTAAGACAATCTGAGTGTGCCCTGAGAAAGAGATATGTGCAGCTCCTATCGGCATTTGTCGGCACATTCGGGCGGTGTTGCTGGATTTGTTTTAACATGTCGAAGTGTCATGAAGAACCGAGATACCGAGTCTGATCGGAATGTCTCGGGAGGAGGTCTATTCCTTCGTTGACCGTGAGAGCTTGTCATGGGCTAAGTTGGGACTCCCCTGCAGGGATTTGAACTTTCGAAAGCCGTGCCCACGGTTATGGGCAGATGGGAATTTGTTAATATCCAGTTGTAGATAACTTGAACCTTAACTTAATTAAAATGAATCAACTGAGTGTGTTACCGTGATGGCGTCTTCTCGGGGGAGTCCGGGAAGTGGAAACGGTGTTGGAGTAATGCTTGCTGCAGGTTTGCTCTCTAGTTTCTCGCTCGCACTTTGCCTCCTCTTCTCGCTCTCTTTTGCGAACAGGATAGCCACCATATTTGCTAGTCGCTTGCTGCAATTCCACATATTTACCTTGCCTTACCTATTAAGCTTAAATAGTCTTGATCGCAAGGGTGCGAGATTGCTGAGTCCCTGTGGCTCACAGATTACTATTACACCAGATGCAGGGCCTGATGATTCCGCTCCAGGTGACGCGCTTGAGATCAAGTGGGAGTTCGACGAGGACTCTCAATGATACTATGTTTCTTTCCCTGATGATCAGTAGTGGTGCCCAGTTGGGGGTGATCGGGACCGTTTCGCATGTTGGGTTATCTTTTATTTTGGCGCCGTAGTCGGGCCCTTTGTGTTTGGATGATGTAATGTTATTTATGTACCTTGATTGACGTGGCGAGTGTAAGCTAACTATGTTATCTCCCCTTTTATTATCTATATTACATGGGATGTTGTGAAGATTGCCTAACTTGCGACATATGCCTTCAATGCGATTATGCCTCTAAGTCGTGCCTCGACACGTGGGAGATATAGTCGCATCGAGGGTGTTACATGTGGCCAGTGGGTGGCCGGAGTCATGTCGATGACGAGCTCGGTGGCGGCGGGTGCGGGTGAACGTTGTGCGGTGCATACGGTGCAGGAGAGAGTTAACAGAGAGGGGGAGGACGGAGCTGAGCTCACGACGATTGCAGCAAGCGTCGAAGCGGGCTCGGGGAAGGTCGGAGCTGAGCGGGGCGACGATGGCGATCTCGGCGGCCGCAGTTGGGGAAGACGGGGTCAGGGGCGACTCCAGAGCAGGCGAGCGCTCGGGGCTCGGCCTGCTCAACATGGATGACAATGGCGGAGCAAACAAACACGGTGACGCGGCACGGGGACGACGGCGGACGCGGTTATCTCGGTGGCGTGGGCGCGACATCGTCGGCCATGGTGCGGGAGAGCGAGCGAGAGGAGCTGGGGAGGAAGGGGTGTGTCTGCGAGCTCGGGGGAGGAGTGGGTGACCGACCCAGGGTAGCAGAACGGCGAGGGGAGGAAGAAGGGCGGCGGGCAGCAGCGCGGCGCGTGCTGGTGCCGGCATCGAGCACCTGCCTGCCTGCCTGGCCGAGTCCAGCAGCTCGCTGGAGCGGTTGCTGGGCTGGGCCGGCTAGGTGGGCCTGCTAGGTGAGCGCCAGGTAAGCCTATGCTCTCTGCTTTTGTTTTTCTTTTTTATTTATTCCTGTTCTGTGTTTTGAAATAGTAAAAATACTATTCCATTTAGGAAAAACCTGAAAATATTCAGAGGCACATTTGAAAATATTCTCAACAACCTAAAAATACTTTTAGGATTATCTGGGCATTTTAAAATATTTATAGGATTTAAATTGCCCAAATGCAAATAGTAATGATTTAATCCAATGACCTTATGTGTCCTAGAAAAATGTGAACCCATATTGTCAGGGGTTCTAACCCAAAACAAAAAGGGTGGAATTTTTAGAAGGGCATTTCAGGTTCATTGAAAAAGATTTTAGTAAACCCTAGTTGTTTCCAGGGGGTGCTGGGGGTTCTGCCATCCCCATTTCAGTTTTCTAGAAGAGTAGACATGATGCAACACCCTAATGCATGAACTAGCTAGGGTCTGACAACTCACCCCCACTCAAAAGATTCTCGTCCCGAGATTTAGGATCCGTTGGAAAGAAGGTGGGGTACTCAAGTCGCAGACGATCCTCCCTTTCCCAAGTGGCTTCTTTCTCAGAATGGTGTGACGATTGAACCTTGAGAAACTTGATGTTATGGCGTCGAGTGGTGCGCTCGGCTTGATCAAGGATATGAGCGGCATATTCCCGATATGTGAGATTATCTTGGAGATCAAGCGCTTCGTGGTCCACTCCACGGATAGGATCCGCGAAGCAATGCCTGAGTTGAGAAATGTGGAAGACATCGTGAACTCTGGAAAGATGCGGAGGTAGTTCCAATTGGTAGGCAACTTCTCCTCGTTTGGCAAGAATGCGAAAGGGTCCAATGTAACGAGGAGCCAACTTTCCTTTGATGCCGAAACGATGGGTTCCCTTTAAAGGAGTAACCCGAAGGTAAGCCTTCTCGCCGACTTCATAAGTCATGAGCTTATGTTTGCGGTCATATTGGCTCTTTTGACGAGATTGGGCTGTTTTCAATTTCTCATGAATAACGCGAACCTGCTCTTCTGCTTCCTGAATCATATCCGGGCCAAAGAGTTGTCTTTCCCCGGTTTCTAACCAGTTAAGGGGCATTCGACATTTTCGTCCATAGAGAACTTCGAAAGGAGCTTTGCCCAAGCTAGCTTGATAACTATTGTTATAAGCGAACTCCGCGAATGGAAGGCATTTCTCCCAACCCATTCCGAATGAGATGACAGAATCTCAGAGCATGTCCTCCAGAATTTGATTGACTCGTTCTACTTGACCACTTGATTGGGGGTGGAAGGCGGTGCTAAAGGAGAGACGAGTTCCCATAGCATTTTGGAAACTTTCCCAAAATCGAGAGGTGAAGAGACTTCCACGGTCTGAGTTAATTTCCAATGGGACACCATGAAGAGACACTATTTGGGAGATGTATAAGTCAGCTAGCTGGCTAGCGGCGATACTCTCACAAACAGGTAGGAAGTGGGCTACTTTGGAAAGACGATCGACAACGACGAAGATAGCATTATTCCCTTTCTTGGTCCTGGGAAACCCGGTAATGAAATCCATACTGATTTTATCCCATTCCCATTCAGGAATAGCCAAAGGTTGAAGGGTGCCAGCAGGCTGTTGATGCTCTGCTTTAACATGACGAAAGACGTCGCAACTAGCAATGTATTGAGCAATTTCTCACTTCATCCTAGTCCACCAAAACCTCTGGCGTAGGTCTTGATACATTCTAGTACTACCGGGATGAATGGTGAGAGGGGATTCATGAGTTTCCTTAAGAATCAGCCGCCTTAGGTTTTGTGCCTTGGGAACCACTAAGCGGTTTCCAAAGAATACGACACCTTGATCATCAACGGAGAAACAATTCGCGACTCCTTTCTTAATGTTTCTCTTAATACGGGAGATTCCCGGGTCTACCTTCTGTGCTTTGATGATCTGATCCGTTAGGGTAGTTTTCGCCACCAGGGTGGATAGGAATCCTTGAGGAACAATGTGAAGGTTAAGCTTCCGAAATTCCTCATGGAGAAGTGGTTGACCTTGTTGTAACATCAGATTGTTACAATAGGATTTACGACTTAGTGCCTCAGCCATGACATTGGCTTTTCTCGAGGTGCATGTTATTCCTAAGTCGTAATCTGAGATCAACTCGACCCAACGTCTTTGCCTGAGATTCAAATCTGGTTGGGTGAAGATATATTTCAAACTTTGGTGATCGGTGAAGATCTCGCAACGATTACCGAGAAGGTAATGTCGCCAAGTTTTGAGTGCATGTACTACAGCTGCAAGCTCTAGATTATGTGTGGGATAGTTTTCCTCATGTGGGTGTAATTGCCGTGAGGCATAGGCAATTACCTGACGATCTTGCATGTGTATGCAACCTAGTCCTTGTCGCGAGGCGTCGCAATAGATAATAAAGTCCTTGGAGAAATCTGGTGGTACCAGTATGGGAGCAGATGTCAGGCGTCTTTTCAGTTCCTGAAAGCTAAACTTGCGCTGTGGGGTCCACTCGAACTTTTTATCTTTCTTGAGGAGTTCGGTTAGAGGTTTAGCAACCTTGGAGAAATTCTCGACGAAGCGGCGACAATAGCTCGCTAAGCCAAGGAAGCTCCGAACTTGCTTGACCATTTCAGGTGGATTCCAATCAAGGATGGCTTGAACTCGCTCGGGATTGACAGCAATACCCTTACCAGAGAATACATGGCCTAGATAGGTCACTTCTGGCAACCAAAATTCACACTTGGAGAATTTGGCATAAAGGCGATGCTCTCGAAGTTTCATCAATACCAGCCTTAGATGTTCGACATGTTCTTCCTCATTCTTGGAGTAGATGAGTATATCATCGAGGTATACCACGACGAATTTATCCAAATACTCCATGAAGATCGAGTTCATTAACCGAGAGAAGGTGGCTGGGACATTGGTTAAACTAAAGGACATGACGGTGTACTCGTATTGGCCATAACGAGTAACAAAAGCCGTTTTAGGAATGTCCCCGTTCTTGACTTTGATTTGATGGTAGCCCAACCTCAAATCCATTTTGGAGAAGACTGAGGATCCAGCGAGCTGATCATACAGATCGTTGATCCTGGGGAGCGGATACTTGTTCTTGATAGTGACCAAGTTGTCAGGTCGGTAATCTACAACCATCCGATCCGTTCCATCCTTCTTCTTGACGAAGAGGATGGGGCAAGCCCAAGGAGAAGAACTAGGACGGATGAAATCCTTTTTCAAGGAATCATCGAGTTGATTCTTAAGCTCGGCTAGTTCAAAGAGTGCCATCTTGTAGGGTCTTCTAGAAATTGGCACGGTTCCTGGAACAAGGTCTATCACGAACTCGACATCCCTGTCAGGTGGAACACCTGGCAGTTCTTCTAGAAAGACATCCGGGAAGTCTCGGACTACTGGAATATCTTCAAGGTCTGGAAGGGTGTTGGCATTTAGGGAGTAAAGCTGGTGCTTGGCCACTCGAGTTAAGACATTGACTTTCTTGCCCGATGGGTGAGTAAGTTGGACAGTTCTAGTTGAGCAATCAATCTTAGCATAATGGGCTGACATCCAGTCCATACCTAAGATGATGTTTATGTCCGAGGACTTGCGAGCTATTAAAGATGCAAGGAAGACAAGTCTATCGACAAGGATTTCATTCCCATGGCTTACTCTAGAAGTTTGCCATTTGGAACCCGGAGTTTGAATTACCATGGAAGTGGGCATGTCACAGAATGTCGTGTTATGCAATCGAGCATAGCTCTCAAATATGAATGAATGAGGTGCTCCAGTATCAAAAAGAACAGATGCCGGATGGAAATTAACAAGGAGCGTACCAAGGACGACGTTAGGATCATCATGAGCCTCCTCAGCCGAGACATAGTTGACATGGCCACGTGTAGTGCTGGCTGGCTTGGCGTAGAATGTCTTTCCCGCTGGCTTACCACGGCCAACGGACTTTCCAGACTAGTTGGGGTTGTTGTTCTGGGGACACTCTCGACTGTAGTGACCCGGTTCTCCACACTTGAAACATGTCACAACATTGGGGCGTGGAGCAGCATTAGCAGAGGGGCCACCATAGGCCTTAGGTGGTGCAAACTGCTGGTTGGGGCAAGGCGCCTCAAAGGATGGCCTCAGAGTGAACCTGGGTGGCAGCGCTGTGCGTGGAATCCACACCCGGCGCTTCTGAGATCCAGAGCCGGATGAAGAACCAAAATCACGGGAGTGCTTGCGTGAAGCGTCATAGTTAGTCTGACCTGTCTCAGCACCGATGGCCTTATTGACCAGCTACTGGAAGGAGGCGCACTCGTGCAGACGAAGATCACAATGAAGCTCAGGGCTAAGTCCCTTGCGGAACCTTGCCTGCTTCTTAGCGTCAATGGATACCTCTTCAGGAGCATAACGTGCTAAATTTCCAAACTCACGGCTGTATGCATCCACAGTCAGTCTGCCTTGGGTGAAATTGCAGAACTCTTCACTCTTACAATCCATGAGACCTTCCGGGATGTGATGCTCATGGAAAGCCTCACTGAATTCAGCCCAAGTAGTGATTTGGCTGAGCGGGCGCATAGCCTCAAAGTTTTCCCACCAAAGGCTAGCAGGGCCTTCGAGGTGATAGGAAGCATAGGTGACCTTATCAGCTTCGGCTACGTTGGCAGAATGTAGCTTATGGGTGATGCTGCGAAGCCAATCATCCACATCGAGAGGCTCGACGGAATGATTAAACTTTGGTGGATACAACTTGATAAAGTCATTGATTGACACCAAGTCGTTTCTCTGATGACGTGCAGTGTTCTGCTCAATCCACTCTAGGAAGCGCTTAGTCTCATGCTTGTTTCTTTCTTCCTCCAGCATAACTTTAGCCAGAGAAGGCGGGTGAGGCAGATTCTCATCCCTAGCTGCACTGGCTTCCCCCTGCTCCAGGGCAGCAGGGTTGCTGCGGGAAAAACAAGACAATGGTTTAGACAAGGGTGGCACAATCTTGGCAGAGAAGTGCGGAATGTAATGGATAAAATGGAATGCTGAGATGTTCATTGCATGACATGGTAATATAGAAACTGCCATATATATACCATCGGTCATACACACCGTACATAGTTTAGTAAAGCCCAGGCTAGAGTACAACTACGGTGAAAGACGTTACATCTCATCAGAGGCATTCCAAGCTCCTATACATTATTTCTACACCTCTGGAGCATGATACACACCAAGTCGTATCCCACAGGTCATGCATGACTGTGGAGAATACAACTACGACAGTACTAGTGAAACTACAACTAGCTTGGACAGCTCCTTAGTAATCCTCATAAAAGTCACCACCAAAACCTGGAAGCGGAACATGATCATCTAGGAACAGACGGTCCTGTGGAGCTTGCGGGCCATAGGGACTCGGATGTGGCCTTGGTCCAACAAATGGTGGCAGCCGGTGACCACGAGGAGGGGTGATGCCTCCTACATCACGCCAGTCCATACAATCTGGCAACCCAGACCGCACGGGGTACAGGTCCCTCATGTCCATGTATCTGGCCTGCACGGCAGGTGCAAACCGTGTCAAAGTGGCCCAGTGGTCAGAACAAGAGTTGAAGAGCTCCATTCGCAAGGCACGATTTTCGCGGTCCTTGTCCTCGAGCATCTCGGCAGTGGTGCGGAGTAGTGAATCCTCATGTGTAGAGTCATAGTACAAAGCCTGATAGTACCCCTGTGCCCCAGGGAGTGAGGCTGGCATGTAGCGGAAATCAGTGTTCTGCAGCAAGGCAGTTCTGGCTTGAATGATAGTCATCATTGAGTAAGTTGCGTCCTGCACGGACATCACGATAGTGACCCCAAGTCCATAAGAGCAGTGGAGGGGTTCAGTGGCTCCAGGATAAGAGGGGTATATCCTGACAGTACAAAGGTATTGGCTCTGGTTGAAGTCTCGAAACTGCTCCTCGACGGTATATTTAGGATACCATCGATAGCCTGCCTCGACCATCACTCGGACCAACATGGCCGTGTGACCAGGTACATCGAGGCACCTTGTCAGACGAACCACTTGGTTCTGGGAACGGGTGGCCATCTGAAAGCACATAATAATGCAAAGGCATTAGTATTTTCTAGGAGAAATCGGACAGCATAACGGCTGTAAATGCTCATAAAAAGATTTGAGACATTCACAACAGTTTGCAAAACCACTCAACAACATCATATCAAGGTTCTGGTTCAACTGACAACATACTAAAAGTAGTAGAAACTGAATTGAGGCTTGAACTCATAATCCTATAAGTTACTACGGATTAGTAACACGTGAACCTGATAGAGAGAAGAGAGCCTAGTCCTTAACCCACGTAGAATGAGAAGAGAATGACTCAGATCAGAGGGCATAAGGTAAAGGAGTAAAAGAGCCTTACGTTCCCTCCCACAATCAATTCCCCTACATATAACTAAAGCATTTGTAGACTCGACATCGACCAGTTTGGCTCAATGAACCTACAGGCAGTTCAGCTCTAATGCCAACGCTGTCAGGACCCCGATTCCAAGTCACATCGATCTAGTCGGTAATACCTCATATCACTTTGCGGCCTCACGCACGGTATTCCCACGGGTGTCGCCTTACCATGGCCCGGGACCATTTGCGCCTTTTGGCTCATGTATATGATAGTGTCGCTAGCATCCATATGACAGAGAACCCGGGCCGACATGGCTAGTCGTAAACCCAAAGCGTCACAAACCTATGGGGACAGGCATACATGAATCACATCGAGCATGTCGGTCAGCAGCGTGTGAATCCGGTCTGTAGAACTGGGCTAACAGGACTCCGGGAACCCAGGCTGTAGCAGCCTAGGCAGGAGTCCGGATGTCACCGCATGACATTTCCCCGAAGGGACAGACACAGGAACGAAGTGAAACACATGTCAACCAGTCAGGTGTCCGGAGCAGTAGTGTTGGGCTAGCAGGACTCCGGTGAATCGGGCTGTAGCGGACTACTATGTCTCATGGAAGCACTAGACTACATTTCCCCATAAGAGAGGCTGCCAAGGATAACCAACTAGATTGTCGGATCCCACACATACCAAGCATTTCAATCATACACACAATATGCTCGATATCTTTAAATACATCATGGCATCACAACAAAACTCTACAACTCAAAGTACTTTATTTAAAGGCTCCGGAGAGCCATACATAACAAGTTCATATAGGTAGGGGTCACATGACCCAACACTCAAGTCATACAAGCATACAAGCACATGCGGAAGCAAACTAGTCTGAGTACAGACACTAGAAAGAAAGAAGGCTTGACGAAGCCTGTCTATCTACATAGGGCCCTCCATGGCCAGAACCACCACCTGGGTGGCAAGTCACTCATCGACGTCGAGGTCGACGTAAAACCCATCGGAGGTGGCGGTGTTGTCGTTTGAAAACAGTAATTAAAGCAACATGAGTACAAAGGTACTCAAGAAGTCTTACAACCGATCCTACTATACATGGTCATTCTCAAGAAGGTGGTGGATTTATTGCAGCAAGCCAGCTTTGACTCTTGGCTAAGCTATCCTATGAGACACCACTTGTAAAATAGTTTTCACACATGAGTCCACTAAACACCAACACAATACTCCACCATGGATCCTCCCTCGTCATCCTACGAGAGGGCCATCCGCGGTACTCACACTTATCTTGAGTCTTTTAGTAGTAACCATTAACTTGTCTATGAACTGTATAGGCAACTAAGTAGTCCTTTACTGTGGACGCGACTATTCGAATAGTTTTATACCCTGCAGGGGTGTACTTCGTCACACATATTTCCACCACTTAGCGTCTGCACACGACATGTGCTCGGCAGACTTCAAGCGAAAGCCGACCTGGGTGTAGACCATGACCTAACTAACCGCACAAGTCTCTAGTCCAGGTTTATCGCCTATTCGGGATCCATCCGCAAGGAAATCCGGCCGGGGTGTCCTCAACGGCCCCAAACGATGTGTACAGGGCCCCGAGACGCCAAACGGGCGCCCGGTATACCCGGCCACAGTGTATCTACCGCATCATAGCCTACCCCTAGGGTCAGCGCTACGCACGGCCGCCAACACATAACCTAGAAACACCAGAAACTAGTTGCAACTCCTGGACAGAGGACAAGAGGGGTCAGTAAGTCGAGCGGAGTCATATTTCAGGGCCCAACGTGTGGTAGTAGCTTAATCTTAAATCACGCATGCAGATCTCAGTTCTTAGGGATGGCCTCAATGAAACAACCCACCATGTAATCCTACATGGCCTCTCATCGATACATTTACCAAATCATGTTCAACACATCCCTCACATTACCGACGTAATCATTTCACTCTAGCCCATCACCCAGATGAACCAGACCTGACACAACTCTAAGCATAGCAGGCATAGCAAGGTAGGAAACACACACATGGCTCAATCAACTCCTACACATGCTAGTGGGTTTCATCTAGTTACTGTGGCAATGACAGGTCATGCAGAGGATAAGGGTTCAACTACCGCAACACACAGCAGTTTGAAACGTTGTTGTCTTAATGCAGTAAATGAGAGCAGGAGCGAGAACATGGGATTGTGTCGATATGATCAATGGGGCTGCTTGCCAGATAGAGTAGTAGTAGGGTACTGCCCTTCAGTTGGATACTCGTGAATATCCTCGGAGGCAGAACCTACCACGAAAGACACCATAGAACACAATCATCACATGGCAATATGCAACAATATGATGCATGCTATGACATGGCAATATGAGGTGTCCTGGCTAATGCATTGTGAAACAAGTTGGTTTGAGTCTATTTGAATCAAAGGTTCAAATGGAAGCTTATGTCATCAAGTCATATAAGTGCATTTGCTTGTTTCACCTAAACAGCGAGGTTAAAGTGTTTTGTCATGCATGAAACCATTACAGATGGAAAGATTGAATTTTTCTTGTCAAATTTCATATATAAATCTTTGCATTTGGAGTTACAGATTAAAAGTTATGAATTTTTGAAGTTTGTAGTTTTTTTGGAATTTCCTGTATAAGAATAATTCCAGTAATTGAATTATTGCGTCAGCATTGCGTCAGGGTGACGTCAGTGGTCAACGGGGCTGGTCCAGGTCAAACCTGACCAGTGGAACCCGTGTGTCAGTAGTTAATTAACTAACTAAATTTAGTTAGTGCTAATCTAAGTTAATTAGCAGAGCGGTCCCACTTGCCATAGACTCAGGGGGAGTCAACCTGGGCCCACACGGGGTCAACCAGGGTTAAACGAAGTCAAACTCGTCGGCGTTTAGCCACCGGTGAGGCCAGACGCGGCGGAGCAGTGCGGGTTTCGTGCTCCGGCGACCAAATGGGCGGCGGAGAGCATCTATGCGTAGCTGGGAGCAAGCCGCGTTGTTTGGTGGCAGTGGTGGAGCTCGGGGTGGCCGGAAACGTCGCCGACGATGAGCTATGCGGCTGCCGAAGCTCGGGTGAGGTCGAACCCAAGGCTACGGGGCACGGCGAGGCGCGTGGAGTAGTGCTACGGATTCCTGCGAGTGCAATGAGTGCGTTGGTCACAGTGGTGTGGCCAGTGGGTGGCCGGAGTCACGTCGGCGACGAGCTCAGTGGCGGCGAGTGCGGGTGAACGTGGTGTGGTGCATACGGTGCAGGAGAGAGTTAACGGAGAGGGGGAGGATGGAGCTGAGCTCACGGCGATTGCAGCAAGCGTCGAAGCGGGCTCGGGGAAGGCCGGAGCTGCACGGGGCGACGATGGCGATCTTGGCGGCCAGAGTCGGGGAAGATGGGGTCAGGGGCGACTCCAGAGCGGGCGAGCGCATGGGGCTCAGCCTGCTCGACGTGGACGACGACGACAGAGCGAACGGACACGGTGACGCGACACGGGAACGACGGCCGATGCGGTTATCACAGTGGCGTGGGCGCGACAGCGTCAGCCATGGTGCGGGAGAGCGAGGGAGAGGAGCTGGGGAGGAAGGGGTGTGTCTGCGAGCTCGGGGGAGGAGTGGGTGACCGACCCAGGGTAGCAGAACGGCGAGGGGGGGGGGGGAAGAAGGGCGGCGGGCACCTGCATGGCGCGCTCTGGTGCCGGCGTCGAGCACCTGCCTGCCTGCCTGGCTGAGTCAAGCAGCTCGCTGGAGTAGTTGCTGGGCTGGGCCGGCTAGGTGGGCTTGCTAGGTGAGCGCCAGGTAAGCCTCTGCTCTCTGCTTTTGTTTTTCTTTTTTATTTATTCCTGTTCTGTGTTTTGAAATAGTAAAAATACTATTCCATTTAGGAAAAACCTGAAAATATTCAGAGGCACATTTGAAAATATTCTCAACAGCCTTAAAATACTTTCAGGATTATTTGGGCATTTTAAAATATTTATAGGATTTAAATTGCCCAAATGCAAATAGTAATGATTTAATCCAATGACCTTATGTGTCCTGGAAAAATGTGAACCCATTTTGTCAGGGGTTCTAACACAAAACAAAAAGGGTGGACTTTTTAGAAGGGCATTTCAGTTTCCAGGGGGTGCTGGGGGTTCTGCAATCCCCATTTCAGTTTTCTAGAAGAGTAGACACGATGCCACACTCTAATGCATGAACTAGCTAGGGTGTGAAATTTCCACTATGGATCACATAAAGATGTATAGAGATACATTTTACAGTGTAGATTCACTCATTTTGCTCCATATGTAGTCCATGGTGGACTCTATACAAAGACTTGTATTTAGGAACAAAGAGAGTACTTATTAAAGAAGAACGGAAGAGGAACATGCTAAAGAAGAGCAAGCAGATTTTGGATAATAAAATGTTCGTTGCATAGTGCCCACACATGATGTACTAGAGCGGATTAAGAATGCAACTCCCTGCTGTCTCTCTATATGTGGTGCACGTGCTTTTCAAAAGTAAAGTAGGAACATTAGCTAACCAATTAAACGTCACCTGTTTTTGTAATATCAACATCATATTAGATTCTTATTTGAGCAACAAGTTTGGTATTACGAGTGGCATGTTGTTTAGCTTGATGGATTCAGGAGCTGTCCTAAGCAGCTATGATGATGGTACTGAATATAAAGGCATGTCTGCATGCAAGTCGCGTGACTTTTGGCATTTGGGTCGGTCGACCATTTCAGGCGGTTGGATGAAGATCCTACGTTTCCTAACCCTTCTTCTTCCTCGTCCCTAATTCTTCCCAACTCAAAAGACCGCGTGGGCCGCCGGCCGAACCACTAGCCCAGACTCCCCCGCCCTCCCCTGAACCTCCCCCACCGCATGTGTTCCTCTGCCACCCACACCCCCACCCCACCCCCACCCGCGTTGAGTTTTCTTAATTCGTCGAGGCCCCACCACCGCCCCCACAATCACCTTTCCCACTCGAGCCCCTTCCTTCTTACCGACGAGCTCTTAAAAATCGGCTGACCCAATTTTGAAATTTAGTCTACTGTCATTTAACTAATGTGGAATATAAAAGGGAAACCATAAGCATTGCGAGTATAGTGTAGTGCCATGGAGAATCTGCAGGTGCAAACCGGACAAAAGGAAACTTCGCAACCAACGTTTGCTTTGAACTAACAAATATATAAGTGATTGACAAGAAATTAGCGTAAAGAAGTGGCGATCTATTTTCTTTCTGCGATAAATAAGTTGAGCAGATACGAAAGAGTACCAGCTCTCGTGCGGCGCAGTATATGCATCTTCTAAGAATTTGACGGTGCTGTGGTAGCGATGGTTGTCGGCGGCGTGGAAGCAGATCTAGGAGGCTAGACGGTGGCGGCGGGGCGCGGTGGACAAGAAGGTCGTAGGAGCGGCGCCAACAAGGTGGACGATGATGGGGATGAAGCAAGATGCAAGTATCCCGGTCCGAAGTCGTGGATGAGAGAGGTCGATCTCTTGTAATGGCCGACGGCGTCGGGTATCAACTCTGGCATGGTGGAGGAGGACGGCGGTGGATGGGGTGGCGGACGGAGGAGGCTGGGGTGGAGAGGGTGTTTTGGTGCCCACGGAGTACGAATGGGGAAATGGAGGGAGAGAGGAAGGTGGGAACCATGTCTTCAGAGTGCGCTTGTCTCAAGTGCAAGGAAATTTACAAACTTATCCCCTATTTAAAATTTCCTACATCACACCAGTATTAGTCGGTTCGGGATAGGACGGTAATCTCGCATACACCAAATATTTGCCGACGAGAGTTTGCTTTGGCGCCCACCGTGTATGAATCAGAGAGGGGGTCAATTTCGACCGAGGCGACTCTGTGTTTTGGCGCCCATCGTGTATGAATCCGGGTGAGAGGCGGTTATGCCACGTTTGAGTGAAATTACAAACCTGCCCCTATTGAAACCTATAGAAATCATGCCGATAGGCTTTGCGTGTCAGGGATCGGCGGTAATTTTCATCTCACAGATTTTAGTTTCGGGTGGTTACTGCAACTTTCCCCACTTCGTTCAAACTTTTGCAGAGCAAGCGTGCACATTTACCGTGCCAACTCAATTCGAATCCAGTATCTATTCTATTTTTGTTCGTTCAGGATCCATTTTTGATTGGAATAAAATTCTATGTACATCATTTTTTATATATACTTTCAAAAGCACAACTTTCCCTGGGTGAGGAATAGTTATTCTTCACCCCCTCTATTTTACCATCAATGCACCGTAATTTTACGTTCCATAAGTTTTGTCTTATTTCCGATGTAAAAAGAGACCGTATGTAACACCCCGGATGTAACTTTCCCTATTTGTACTCCAACTCTTGCCATTTCCGGCGTTAAGTTATTTTATGTTCTCGGGTTCGGGTTTTGCCTCCGTGTGTTGTTGTCATTGTCATGCATCTCATATCATGTCATCATATGCATTGCATTTGCATACGTGTTCATCTCATGCATTCGAGCATTTTCCCCGTTGTCCGTTTTGCATTCCGGCGCTGCGTTCTCCTCCGGTGGCCATTTCTAGCTTTATTTCGTGTGTGGGGATTAAACATTTCCGGATTGGACCGAGACTTGCCAAGAGGCCTTGGTTTACTACCGGTAGACCGCCTGTCAAGTTTCGTACCATTTGGACTTCGTTTGATACTCCAACGGTTAACCGAGGGACCGAAAAGGCCTCGTCTGTGTTGCAGCCCAACACCCCTCCAAGCTGGCACAAAACCCACCAAAACCCTCTCCATCATCTAGAGCGTTCGATCACGATCGCGTGGCCATAAACCGCACCTCATTTGGACTCTCCTAGCTCCCTCTATGCCTATATATATCTCCCCCCATTCGAATCACGGACGAAACCCTAGATCCACCCACCTCTCGCGCCGCCGGACATTTCCGTGTCCGGCCGGACACGTCCGCCGCGCCCGTCCGCCGCCACGTGGCGCTCCACCATTGGCTCGCGCCGCCGCCCCACATCCCCGCCGCCGGAGCCCGCTGCGGCCCGTCGCCGGCCTGCCCTCGTCCGCGCACGGGCCAGAGC
>NC_041386.1:381072854-381121460 GCF_002162155.2 Triticum dicoccoides
GCCGCCTTGCCGCGGTGCTCGCCGTCCCACCGCGGTGCTTGCCGCCCCGCCGCCTACCTCCTCCGACCTCACCGGCGACGCCCCGGCCGGTCCTCCCTCCTCTGCCGGCGAGAAGCTCCGGCAAGAGCCCGGCCACCTCGGTTCACGCGCCGCCCCGATCCAGATCTGTTTTTCAGGGTTGACCTAATTTTTTTTCTCTAAGTCCCTAGGATTTTTAGCCCAAGTGCACATGTTCGCGGCTCCGTAACTTTGCATCTGTAGCTCCGATTCATGCATATAGCATATCAAAATGTTCACCTCAGAGAGTACATCATTTCATTCCATAGAATCATTTTCATTTGAGGTCATCTTGATGCCCGAAATGTTGTTAGAAGAGGGCTACTTGAGTTAATTGTCAGATCTGCTACTCCATTTAGCACTTGTCATTTTTGCCATGATTAATGTGTGCATGATATGCCCGTGAGTTCTTCATATGTTTTGTTAAGGGTTTTGTCATCTATCCAGAGGTGCAACCCATGTATTTTTAGGATGTGTGTGGTGACTTGTGCAAGCTTGCAAAGTGGTGCACTTGCTAATTCTGTTTTCAGGGACTTAGTGATTTCACTAAGTCCTGGGTTTGTTTATGTCATGATGCCATATGTTCTGGTTGTTTCCTAGTGATCCGTGCCTCTTTTGAGGATGATCAGTAAGGGAGTTTTGTTAATATTGTAGTGATCGGTCCATCCATGTCTTTTTTTGCAATTATGGAGCACCATAGCTTGAGTCAATCGAGCTCTACTTTTGCTTCGTTGTGAATCTGGGCAGATCGTCAACTTGTTTGCGATTTTGCCGATGTTATTGTAGTTGAACCGTGCAGGCTATGCTATTGTTCTTGCCATGTCTAGCTTGTATTTTGTGCCTTCTTGATGGATGTATGCTTGTATTGCCATGACTTGCACCGTGGTGAGTGCATCGAGCTCGTAAACATGCCTTCGTGAGTTATGTTTCAGCATGTCCCAGTTTTCACAAAGTCTGAAAACTGATTATGTTTTTGCGATGTTCGTGTGCTTGTTAGTATATTTTGTGATCCCTTTTAACTCAAGGTCACTAAGGGACTTTTGTTAAGCTTGTTGAGTAGTTCCATTCCATGTCTTTCTTTGTCATGTTCAGGTCCTGTAGCATGTTGTTTTGTTGCTCCGAAGAGGGCTATATGATCTGAAATTCCAGACAAGTGTTAATTTCACTAAGTCTGAGATCTGTTTTACCATTTGCGTTTTTGCCATGCTTGTTTGAACCTCCTAATGGATGAATTGGCCGTAGCTCAGTGCTAGACTTTGGTTAAGCATCTTGTGTGCATCCCTGCCATGTATTTTGTTGACATGTTTGGTGGCTGTAGCATGTTATTTCGTTGCATTTAGATGCCTACTTGCTGTAAATCGCAGACCGGTGTCATTTTTGAATCGCTTGCCATTTCCAAACTGTAACTCCGATTCCGGCGTTCTTTATATCGTTTTCAAGCGATTTCATCTCATCTTTCTAGTGGCACACTTGGATTTCAAAGTTGAGGCCAGGTTCATGAATTTCCTGTCATATCTTGTATTTTGCATCCCGCATCGCATCCCGCATAGCATGTCATCTTTGCATCGTGATGATTGAGTTTGCACGTGGTTGATCGTATCCTTGTTGCTTGTTTGTCTTGTTTGGGTAGATCCGGGAGACGAGTTCGCTAACGAGGAGCCCGTTGAGATTGCTTTTGAGGATCCAGTCAACTCTGACAACTGTGCAGGCAAGATGATGATACCCTCGAAATCACTACAATCTTTGCTATGCTAGTTTGCTCGCTCTTTGCTATGCCATTGCTACGATGCCTACCACTTGCTTGCAAGCCTCCCAAAATTGCCATGTCAAACCTCTAACCCACCATTGTCCTAGCATACCGTTGATTGGCTATGTTACCGCTTTGCTCAACCCTCTTATAGCGTTGCTAGTTGCAGGTGAAGATTGGAGACCGTTCCTTGTTGGAACATCTTTATTTACTTGTTGGGATATCATTATATTGCTTTGTTATCTTAATGCATCTATATACTTGGTAAAGGGTGGAAGGCTCGGCCTCTCGCTTAGTGTTTTGTTCCACTCTTGCTGCCCTAGTTTCCGTCATATCGGTGTTATGTTCCCGGATTTTGCGCTCCTTACGCGGTTGGGTTATAATGGGAGCCCCTTGACAGTTCGCCTTGATTAAAGCTTTTCCAGCAATGCCCAACCTTGGTTTTGCCATTCGCCACCTAGCCTCTTTTCCCTTGGGTTACCGGAGCCCAAGGGTCATCTTATTTTAACCCCCTCGGGCCAGTGCTCCCTCTTAGTGTTGGTCCGAACCAGGCAGCCTGCGGGCCACCTCGGGGCAACTTGAGGGTTGGTTTTACTCGTAGCTTGACCTATCCGAGTGTGCCCTGAGAACGAGATATGTGCAGCTCCTATCGGGATTTGTCGGCACATTCGGGCGGTGTTGCTGGTCTTGTTTTAACCTGTCGAAGTGTCTTGAGTTACTGAGATACCGAGTCTGATCGGAACGTCTTGGGAGGAGGTCTATTCCTTCATTGACCGTGAGAGCTTGTCGTGGGCTAAGTTGGGACTCCCCTGCAGGGATTGAACTTTCGAAAGCCGTGCCCGCGGTTATGGGCAAATGGGAATTTGTTAATGTCCGGTTGTAGATAACTTGAACCTTAATTTAATTAAAATGAATCGACTGAGTGTGTTACCGTGATGGCCTCTTCTCGGCGGAGTCCGGGAAGTGGACACGGTGTTGGAGTAATGTTTGCGCAGGTTGCTCTCTAGTTTCTCGCTCGCGCTTTGCCTCCTCTTCTCGCTCTCCTTTGCGAATAAGTTAGCCACCATATTTGCTAGTCGCTTGCTGCAGCTCCACACATATTTTACCTTACATTGCCTATAAGCTTAAATAGTCTTGATCACGAGGGTGCGAGATTGCTGAGTCCCTGTGGCTCAAAGATTACTATTACACCAGATGCAGGGCCTGATGATTACGCTCCAGGAGACGCGTATGAGCTCAAGTGGGAGTTCGACGAAGACTCTCAGCGATACTATGTTTCCTTTCCCGATGATCAGTAGTGGTGCCCAGTTGGGGGTGATTGGGACCGTGTCGCATGTTGGGTTCTCTTTTATTTTGGCGCCGTAGTCGAGCCATGAGTGTTTGGATGATGTAATGTTATTTATGTACTTGATTGACGTGGCGAGTGTAAGCCAACTATGCTATCTCCCCTTTTATTATTATTACATGGGATGTTGTGAAGATTGCCTAACTTGCGACATATGCCTTCAATGCGATTATTTCTCTAAGTCGTGCCTCGACATGTGGGATCTATAGTCGCATCGAGGGTGTTACACTGTAAGAAAATATATAATCACCGTAAAAAATATTTTATGTAATGTAAAATTACAAATGTAAAAACATAGTCTAAAATACACATAAACTACAAATTTTCTTGTCTTATGATCTATATTTTTATTTTCTTATGTCAAATTTTATATAGTGAATCTATAGGAATGTATCTATTTGAATTCTAAACGTAATTTAATTATGAAATGATCGTAAGATTATGTCGAGTGAAGAATAACTTATTCTGCACCCTGGATGATGAATAGTAACACTATATATATAATATGATTTACAAATACAATGATCTCAAAATCATAAGGTTGAATTCTATAATTTTAAACCAAATTATGTTCTACTAAAATGTTTGGATCAGTAATATCTACATATTAAATAACATAGATGCGTGTGAATTCATATGAGTATGCATGTTTGATAGATCAATTTTGGTTCAAGTATGAATTACATGTATCATCATCTCGAATTCAAATATTTGAATCCCTTTTATGGTGACTCCTTTCACGCCCATCTCTCTCGCATGCTCCTTCATGTATATAGCACTGTCTTTTCTCCAGCTCACTCGCATGCTCACTTCATGTTTCTCCTATTTTCACAAACATGGTCTATCGACGTCTCCCTTGAGAAGTGTCACACTCTCCCTATCATTATACATTACGCGATTTTCATTATCTCTCATGTCTCTACCATTCTCTGGTATCACTAGGTACATAAGCTTTCTTTTTCACCGCCACACACAGTCACACTCGTCTTCCCCTTTGTCTTTCTCTCTATGGGGTTCTCTCACACACCCTATATCTCTCTAGATATGACTCATACCACTAAAATTACTCTCTCCTGCACACGCAACATTTCTTTCGGTCTCCTTTCCGTCTCCATCCCAGTTATAAAACTGACATTATTCATTTGTTTACCGATCTGACAAACTCCCCCCTCTTGTCACGCCCAAGATGTGATTCTATCCCAATCACGTGATGAATTCGTGATTGGGGCACAACCGCATTTTGAGTGCAAAGCAAGGTGGATATCATTGCAACATACCATGTACTGAATAGATGAGAATAAAAGATAAAGTCTTACACTCGCCACAAGCTCCAACATGAATACAATAGTTCATCAATACATATACTACAAAAAAAGACACATCCGTGACATTTTGGGTTGAACGAATTTTTTCTATCGTACTTATGACACTTCTATGACGATAATTGTGACAAAACCATGTATCATTAATGGGCTCCTACTTCTATGACAAAAAACCATGACAGAAAATGGGCTTTTCGTCCTGGGCGGGTCGGAGACGCAGCTGCATGACATTCTTTGGGCCGTCCATGATGGAAAAAACCGTGGTAGAAGCGAGGGGAAGGGAAATATCAGGGTGTTCCCGGTTACGATGGGTGGTCGGGGACGAGCGATGCATGGAGGTTTGTGCATTTCTCTCGTACAAGCACGCGCGTGGGTGTGAGGCGTTGGGCTCTAACTGAACCCGAGCGAGGCGTTCGCCTACTGAACCCGAGCGATTGCACTTCAGGCTACGCGTTACTGAACCTGAGCGATCGATCGATGGCTGTTAACTGAACCCGATCGAGCGATTCCTTCGCTACTACTTGTAACTAAAGCCGATCTATGCTGCCTCTGGATGAAAGTGAGAATTGCTGGGGGGTTTGGATGAATAGTTCCCAGTGGGGGTGGATGAACAGCACCCCGTGGTGTTGCCTCTGGATGAACAGGACTCCGATCGATCGAGCCGGTTGGGGCTGGATGAACAGGACACCGTGGAGGGCTGGATAAACAGGACCACCCCGTGGAGGGCTGGATGAATAGTAGACGGTGGAGGGCTGGATGAACAGTAGCCCGTGGAGGGGTGGTTCAATAGGAGCCCGTGGAGAGGGTTGGTTGAATAGTAGGCGGTGGAGTAGCGCGCGGTGTAGGCTGGATGAATAGGAGCCCGTGGATGAACAGTCATAGGTGGAGGATGGAGGAGGTCGACGGTGGATGAACAGTAGCCCGTGGAGGCTAGAGGGGGTCGACAGCGGAGATGAACAGTATCTCGTGGAGTCCCGTTTTGCGGTACGCCACACACCTCCCGATGAATAGGACCCCCGTTTCGACTGTAGCGCTCCAACACAAGTCCGTTTCCTCCGTTTTGTAGTACGCCACACCCCTCCTAATCAACAGGACCCCGTTTCGACCGTAGGAGGTCTGTTTCCTCCGTTTTGTGGTACGCCATACCCCTCTTGATGAACAGGATCCCGTTTCGAACGTGGCTAGTCGAACACAAGGCCGTTTCCTCCGTTCTGTGTTACGCCATGCCTCGTTTCCATCGGTTGTTCCATCCAAGCCGGTTGGCTCCCACGCGTTCCGTTGCCTCCCGATGAACACGAGGCATTCCGTTTCCTCCCCATGAACATGACGACGATGCTGTTTTTTTTGCGAGCGACGACGATGATGTTTCTCTGTTCCGACCCAGCCATGTACACGAGCCCTGGCCGTATGTATGCGCGAGTAGGTGCTTGAGACGCCGCCCGTATGTACGTACGTGGCCGTATTTTCTTTCTTGCACACTCGTCGCTGTACATACATGTACATGCTACGTGCATGCCCCTACTACGACACATGCGTGCCTCTACATCGACATGTATGTACTTACACATTTGTGACCAGAATGACAACACTACGTACGCTTCAACCATGTGGGTCCCGACTGTCAGGCACTTCCTTGCGTGCGAAGATGTAGCCGGTGGGTCCCAGCAGTAAAGGGGGTGAATCATTTTTTTGCCCGGATGCACTTCCTTGCATGCGAAGATGTCGCTGGTAGGTCCCAGCAGTCAGGGGCGAAACCTTTTTTCGTGAAATACGGTTGCCCGTCCGATAGGTCCCTGCTGTCAGGTGGAGGAATCATTATTTTCCGCATAATAAGGAGGCACTTCCTTGCTGCGGCCGTGGACCCAGCTGTCAGCCTCTCCACATACAGTCCACGTCCGATGGAAGCCGTTCCTTGACCATGTTGACCATGCCGCACTGAGAGCACCAGGGCGGTGGATGATGGCGAGGCCTAGGAAGGGGACGATGCGGAGCCGGGGAAGACGCGGCAGTGGATGCCCACGCATATAGGAGTATGAGGGTTCACTAGTTCGCTGCGATGTGAGGCTGCCATCGCCGCAGAATAACCGGGGGTGTCGGTGACTAGAGGGATGGCCTGACCAGCGGTGGGAGTAGTAGGGGGCGGTGAGGCCTCCGCGGCATCGCAGCTGGCCACGGGAGGCAGGAGCACGAGGCACGACCGATGATGGTTTGGGAGGACGGAGCAAGAAGACTAGAGGTTGAACAAGCACCACGGCCGTTGGATGGAAATTTTACGGTCACTGGAGCTAGAATCGTTCATATTGACTAAGTTGACAAAGCCCTCCATCATCGTCAACTTAGTTGGCCCACAAGTCAGCCTCCCACTATTCTGGGTCCCAGCTAGCAGGGGGGTATTCAATTTTTGAGCGTAATAAGGAGGCACCTCCTTGCGTGCAAAGATATTGCAGGTGGGTCCGACCTGTCAGCGGTGGGAATGTTTTTTTCGCGAAATACAAAGGCCCTTCCAGTGGGTCCCAACGGTCAGGTGGAGGAATCATTATTTTGCGCGTAATAAGGAGGACATTTCCTTGCGTGCGGCCATGGACCCAGCTGTTAGCTTCTCCACGCACAATCTACTTCCGATGGTGTCGTTCGTTGACCACATTGACCACTCCGCACCGAGCGCATCCAAGATTGTGGACGACGGCGAGGCCCCGGACAACAACGAGCCAGAGATGGGAAGACGCAGGAGTAGAGTCACAGACGAAGAGGTGTGCGAGGGTTAACTAGTTCTAGTGCGGTGTGGTTCGGCAGTCGGTGGAGAAGAACAGAAGGTGTGGAGGGGTGGAGGGATGGCCTGGCCAACGGTGGAGAAGCGCTTCACAGCGAAGCATGCTAAGCAGAGCTGCTAGCAGTAGGAGGCAGGAGGAGGTGGTCCCAGCAGCGCTGGAGGAAGAAGACAAGAGATTGAATATGGATGCCGGTCGTTGGATGTAAATCCAACGGCTAACAATGTCAAAATCATTTGTTGACTAAGTTGACAACGACTTGCATTGGCTTCGACCTATTGGCCCACATTTTAGCCTCCGAAAATGTGGCACATATTCAACCCATTTTTTCAGAATTTACTGTCTTTTTTTGCGGGTTAGAATTTACAGTCAATTTGATCTCTTTTTTTGAATCAGAGTCCATGAGCTGGGCTGGGTAAACAAATAATGTAGCATCCATGCGGCCCATTTATGTTTTTCCTAAAAAATTATAGGCCATTTGCACTTTCTCAAAATACACGATTTTGCTGGGCTGATTCTAATTATAATGTTGGGGTGGGCGCAACAATGTTATCAAAAAATAAACAGGGGCTGAGCATTTTGTTATATATATATATATAATAAGTGATTTATTATTACATTTGTCCTTAAATCTTACCAAGCTTTTGTACACAATCACCAGGATTTTCATTGCTAAAAAAATCCAGGATTTTATTGTTAAGAAATTATTTTTAAAAGTTAATAAGCTGTGGGATATTGTTTTCTTACATATGTAAGTATCTGTTAAATATATGACGACAATAACAATAATATATAATGACGTATAAAATAATTTAAATATATATAATATAGTTAGAAGGGAAACATAAGTTGGACCAGGCGTTCCTATTCTTATATAGAAAAATAGAACAGACCTCTGCGTTTTCTTCAAAAAAATACATAAATTGGGCAGCAGATGTTTCAGGAAATATAAAACCTTGGATGGGAGGTCCACAGGCCGGTCGATACAGGACGACCCTCAAGAAAATACAAACAGGCCTATGGACCTCCATTCCAAGGTCGTGGGCTGCGCATGTTAAAAAAGAAAGCCTAGATGGGGCAGCCCAAAACCCCAGCTGATACTTGCTGCCCCAGTGATAATAAATGATGCCTGCCAACTCCATGGCTTCGTTGTGAATTTATCTCCTATAGTAACTACATTGAAGCACCTAAAAAATGTAACTCTGTTGACAAACCCATGGGCTCCAACGTCAGTATAGCATTAGGAGGAAGTATTTTTTCGATGAGGCGCTTGCTTGCGTATGGCCATAGACCTGGTGGGTCCTGACTGTCCACCTCTCCACGTACAGTCCTCTCCAGATTCCTCTCGTTTGTTCAGCATGTTCACAATGCAAGATAGCGGCGTCACGGCGAGCGCACAAAGGCGCTGGAGGAGATCCGACGACCTGAGGAAGTGTCTTATTAGTAACGAAACAACTGAACTAGCCTAGTGTCCGAGTGACACTACCTGACAGCTGTTCCGCCCGGGTTCGATTCCATCTGTGAAGAGGAAATATCTTCAAAATTTTTACCTCTGCCTTTATTGACATGTGGGTCCCAATTTTCATCTACGCACACCACGTCCAACACTTGACAAAACTTCGTCCCTCGTTTTCTCTATTTTCCGCACACTCGACATTGTGTGGGCATTTTGAAAATTGCATATCTTTTTGACTGTGCATGATATGAAGATGTGCTATGCATGAATGTTGATCGGCATGATGTTAACTGGCTAGTAGTTCCGGTTTCGACCATGAATAAAACTTCCAACATGATGTTAACACTGTTTGAAAAGGCCGTGTTAATATAAATGCTCTGCCTTTGAAAGTTGCAGTTTCTTATCTGAAACTGAACTTGGAGTTTCTTATCTGAAACTGAAACTTGTTGTTTCTTCTCTGAGAATCACATTGTCTAAACTTTTATACTCCTATGAAACTACATTTTTTAAGTGCTAAAAATAGATCCCTAGAATTCATAAAATACTTCATATGCTCAATACTGCAAATCTGAAATTTAAAAGACATTCCTATCTGAAAGTACTCTCAAAATACACAACACAAAACTCAATTCACATCCTACAAATACTGACAACCCTAAGCTCCTCCTAACAATTCACAACCTTCCTGACTATTGGGCTGGGGGGGCAGTACCTCCTATTCCACGACGGCAGACAGCCACCCCATGAGACGATGTGAACGGCGAGGGAGAGGATGGCGGGGAAGCATCATCGGGCCAACTGTTTTTCTCCTCTTACAGTTGGGTTCGGTCGACAAAGAATCCACCAGCTTGCTATGGCATGACACCCTCACAAACGACACACTGTAGATGCTCGATCCTTCAATCTCTGGTGGATGCTCCATTTGGGATCGACACTCCCACCACCGTTCCCTCATGATCGGATTTGGTGAATCTGTTTGCTCCATGGCCCAGAGGAGCACCTCTATGGACTCCCGCGCGACTCCTTCCGGGAGTATCGCCACCTTTTTTCTCTGTTGAAGATATTTGGCCATGGATGTCGTCGTCGCCACTCGTTGGTCCTTTTTGTCAAACCAAGACTGTATGTCCAACACTGTAGCTAGCTTCACAGGGTCGCCGTCTGTGATCCTCACATATCGGTTGAACTACTCCATCGATCTACTTCTCCACATAACCTTCCCTCGCCAGCGGTGGTTTTTGAATGGAAGAGGAGAGGAGCAGCGCTGGTTTTGGACTAGAATAGGAGAGGAGCGATGCTGGTTTTGGATTGGAACATGAGAGGAGGGGCGGTGGTTTTGAAATGGAAGAGGAGACGAGCGGCGCTGGATTTATATTCGAATATGAGAGGAGTGGTGGTGGTTTAAGAGGATAAGAGCGGAAGAGCGGCGCTGGTCTTGGAAGTATTTTTTGTTTTGCGTGTTTTGAGTCAAAGTTTGACCATGTACTGTATTCGACATGCAAAATGTGAATGCATGTCACCAAAAATTGTACCGTTTGGTTTGTATCTGAATGTACATTCAAATTATATTATTTCTGCAACGTATAACATATATTTTATTTGCAAAAATCATGGTCAATTATGACCTAGAATAAAAGGGACACTAGTTAATGTGGGGTCACTTTCTTAATTGAAGGGTAAATTGATTTTGATTTTGATCCAGTCACATCGCACCGGCCCTCTCGTCCAATCCTAAATCGCTGCCGCACGCTCCTCTCCCTCTTATCCATTGCAAAACCACCTCCTCTCCTCTCCATCATCTCCATTCAAAAACCACCATCCCGCCTCTCCCTCTTCTCCATTGCGAAACCGCCTCCTCTCCTCTCCATCACCTCCATTCCAAAACCACCATTTCGCCTCTCCCTCTTCTCCATTGCAAAACCACCTCCTCTCCTCTCCATCATTTCCATACCAAAACCACCGTCTCACCTCTCCCACTTCTCTATTGCAAGACCACTGTCGGTGTCAAAACCGTCGGATCCCGGGTAGGGGGTCCCGAACTATGCGTCTAAGGCGGATGTTAACAGGAGGCAGGGGACATGATGTTTTACCCAGGTTCGGGCCCTCTTGATGGAGGTAATACCCTGCGTCCTTCTTGATTGTTCTTGATAATATGAGTAGTACAAGAGTTGATCTACCACGAGATCAGAGAGGCTAAACCCTAGAAGCTAGCCTATGGTATGATTGTATGTTGTCCTATGGACTAAAACCCTCCGGTTTATATAGACACTGGAGGGGCTAGGGTTTACACAAGGTCGGTTACAATGGAGGAGATATACATATCCGTATTTCCTAGCTTGCCTTCTACGCCAAGTAAAAGTCCCATCCGGACACGAGACGAAGTCTTCAATCTTGTATCTTCATAGTCCAACAGTCCGGCCAAAGGATATAGTCCGGCTGTCCGGAGACCCCCTAATCCAGGACTCCCTCAACCACCGTCTCTCCTCCCATCTTCCAAAGCTAGCACCGGACCACTCAGAACGACATTTATGGAGAGGATGCATCAGCGAATCAGGCAGATCACCGGTGGCGACCAGGCAAAGTTAGCCAGGTTGAAGGAGATCCTTACTTGGTTTGGCAATGAGTGGGATATTTAGAGGAGGTGAGGGCCATGTGGCAATGTATGCGAAAGAGCGAGACGGTGGCGGTGAGGGCGGCGATGTACATGTACTCCTCGACGGCAGTCACGCCGCAGTCCTTCGAGTTCATCAAGTATCTCCTATGGGTGAAAGTCAGGTGGACATGGTGGGCGTACAGGTCGAAGGTCGAGCACCCAGAGGATAACGAATCGATCGAGTACGATGTGCCGTTCGTGAGGGTGCAGAGCCAGCCGGAGCCACAGGAGTATTCATTCTCCCACACGCAAGAGCAGGCCAGATGGTGCAACGTCGCTGCCCCTCCATTCCCCATGGTTCCCTCGACGCCCGCCTTGTTTCAACAGCGGCGGTAGGGTTTAAGGTAAGCTTCACACTAACCTAATCTTCCACCTGCTCATGCTTACAATTAGTGTGACAACTAATGAAAATCATGCTTACAATCAGTCTCCGAGTAGTACACCAATCACCCTTAAATATCTCTGGACCTTTCGGTCAAAGTTGTGACACTGTATACAAATAAAGATAAATAGATTGGTTATTCTATCAAAAAAGAGCATTTGTGCAGAAGAAAGAGCATTTGTACACCCTAGAAAACTGCCAATATAAGCTACTAGTATTTGGTTAGAGCATTTGCTGCTGAGAAAGATCCGTCCACCGAGAGCGCCACACATCCCACCCGTGGTGGTGAATGCCAGTGCATGCATGGAGCATGGTTGGTGTCCGTAATTTTTACTTTGCACACCTCGCACTCTACATATATGCCGGTTCCATCCGTACATTTTGCAGTTCCACCAAAGTGCAGCTGAATAACCGTGTTCGCACAGATAATGAAAAAGCGTGATTACATTATAGTGGCACTAATTGATAGAAACACGCAAAATAAATAGAAGAAAAATATTGCGATAGTATCATAGTATGCCATACTGCGATGGCGGGATGGGCCCTGCGACGCCTCATACGGTACGCCACGCCTCATACTGGAAATCGTCCCAAGTCTCCCCGATACACCTTCTACCAGTGATGAACATCAATGTACATTGGTAGTACAGGGAGGGGCCTTGAGACATTCAAATCTCTATTTTTGTGTAGATCAACTAAAATTAAGCACCCCAGTTTGCAGAAACACTTAAACGTTAACAACGGGACTAGTTGATGAAACATACATTAACAAAAAGAAGCACTTTCTTTATCTACATTGGAAATGAAATGATAGAGACGACACTCGCTCTATTTTAACTGTATTATTACTTCATTTTATCAGTGACACTAGGGTCGAGCAGGTGTCAAACAAGGTGTACCGTGCGTCGGAAGGATGAAGGCCGGGGGTGCTTAGACTGGGATGCTGAAGCTGGTTCTTTCAGTCCCTATCTTCCCCTTGATGTTTCTGTGGTAGCATTTGGGTTGTAATCCGAACTTGGTCAAGCTGGTGCTGCATCCCCCTACTTGCCTAGCTTATGTGGCGAACTTGCCTCCTGCTAATACTCAGTCCGTTCTAGTAGTAGTTGCATAACTGCCCGTTTACACTGGGATGTTGTCGGATAATGGTTCTCTATGCTTGGGTTTCTTTAATGAAATCGGAAGGAACCCCGTCTTTCGATATATAAATAAAACAATGGCACTAGAGGTGCCAAAACATTGCCTAAAATTAATAGCGCCACTAGATTAAGGTGCAAAATAATAACATTACTGCTTTATCATGGCAGTGCCAAAACAGTAGCACAAGAGCAGGATCAACATGCAGGATCTTTGCCAAACGGACAGACCAAAAAGGAGCATACCTTGTGATGGTGTAGGATCGAAAGTATGTCTAGAGGGGGGGGGTGATTAGACTACTTGACCAAATAAAAACTTAACCTTTTCCCAATTTTAGTTCTTGGCAGATTTTAGCTATTTTAGAACGAGTCAAGCAATCATCACACAATTCAAGCAAGCATGCAAAGAGTATATTGGCAGCGGAAAGTAAAGCATGCAACTTGCAAGAATGTAAAGGGAAGGGTTTGGAGAATCCAAACGCAATTGGAGACACGGATGTTTTTCCCGTGGTTCAGATAGGTGGTGCTATCCTACATCCAGGTTGATGGAGACTTCAACCCACGAAGGGTAACGGTTGCGCGAGTCCACGGAGGGCTCCACCCACGAAGGGTAATGGTTGCGCGAGTCCACGGAGGGCTCCACCCACGAAGGGTCCACGAAGAAGCAACCACCCACAAAGGGTCCACGAAGTAGCAACCTTGTCTATCCCACCATGGCCATCGCCCACAAAGGACTTGGCTCACTAGCGGTAGATCTTCACGAAGTAGGCGATCTCCTTGCCCTTACAAACTCCTTGGTTCAACTCCACAATCTTGTCGGAGGCTCCCAAGTAACACCTAGCCAATCTAGGAGACACCACTCTCCAAGAAGTAACAAATAGTGTGTTGATGATGAACTCCTTGCTCTTGTGCTTCAAATGATAGTCTCCCTAACACTCAACTCTCTCTCATAGGATTTGGATTTGGTGGAAAGAAGATTTGAGTGGAAAGCAACTTGGGAAGGCTAGAGATCAAGATTCATATGGTAGGAATGGAATATCTTGGTCTCAACACATGAGTAGGTGGTTCTCTCTCAGAACATATGAGTTGGAATTGTGTATGTGTTCTGATGGCTCTCTCCATGAATGAAGAGGAGGTGGAGGGGTATATATAGCCTCCACACAAAATCCAACCGTTACACACAGTTTTCCAATCTCGGTGGGACCGAATCAACAAACTCGGTCGGACCGAAAAGGTAAACCTAGTGACCTTTAGAGATTTTCGGTGGGAAGACATGCAACTCGGTAGGACCGATATGGTTAGGGTTTGGGCATAACGTAATCTCGGTGAGACCGATTACACAAACTTGGTGAGACCGATTTTGGTAATTAGCTAACCAGAGAGTTGGTCAGGCAAACTCGGTGGGACCGATTTGCTCTTTCGGTGAGACTGAAAAGTTACAAAAAGGAAACACTGAATTTACATTGCAATCTCGGTGGAACCGATTCGCTCTTTCGGTGAGACCGAAAAGTTACGAAAGGGAAACAGAGAGTTTGCAATCCCATCTCGGTGAGACCAAGATCCCTATCGGTAGAACCGAATTGCTAGGGTTTGGCAGTGGCTTATGACAAGTGAAACTCGGTGGCACCGGATAGAAAGAATCGGTAGGACCGAGTTTGGCTTAGGGTTTAGGTCATATGTGGATATGGGAAAGTAGTTGAGGGTTTTGGAGCATATCACTAAGCAGATGAAGCAAGACGCTCATTAAGCAACACCTCATCCCTCGTTGATAGTATTGGCTTTTCCTAAAGACTCAATGTGATCTTGAGCCAATCCTTTGTCCTTAGCATTTTGAGGGTTCCACTTTCACATCCATGCCATGCCAATCATTGAGCTTTCCTGAAATAGTCATCTTGGAACAGCATTAGCTCAATGAGCTATATGTTGTTATGAATTACCAAAACCACCTAGGGATAGTTGCACTTTCAATCTCCCCCTTTTTGGTAATTGATGACAACATATAGATCAAAGCTTCGACAAATGATAATAAGCATGAAATATATCGTCGCTTTGAGAAGTATGTGACAAGTAAGAGCTCCCCCTAAATTTGTGCATATTTAAAATTTGCTTTGGACTGCAAATGCACAAAGAGTTAGAGTCATGGGTTACTCTTCCATGTCACATACATCTTGGTGGAGCGCTTAAAATGATAAGAATGAAATACATGCACTCATCACCAAGAATAGTGAATGATCACATAAGATAGATAAGATGATGATATTAAGCAAACATTAAGTGTAGCTTATGATCAAACACATGATCATCAATGTCTCACAGATAATGACGTAGTATCTCAAGCAAAAGCAAACAAAGTTCGAAAACCCACCAAATAAAACAAGAGAGAACAAAAGCAACACTCTCTCTCGAAGCCTATGATCTATACATTTTCTCCCCCTTTGGCAACAAGTTACCAAAAAGTTCCTAGAAAATGCATAGTGCTAAGTCGACACTCAGGCTTGATCTTCAGGTGGTGGTGGAGTCCGGAGCACTCCAAGGACGAAGCCTTCTATAGACATGGTCGGAGTCGAGGCTGAAGTGGACGCTGGAGCTGGTGGAACTGAGGCTGTAGCTGGTGCAAACATGGTGGCTCTGGTGTCAGCAACTGGCACTGCAGACGACCTCGGACCTCGTGGCACTCTGGCAAAGGCATCAGTTGTAGTCTTGCCTCTCCTCTCCTGCATGTCATCCTGGAGCTGCTCCACTTCAGTCTGAATCTCTGTCACTTTGACATCCAAGTCATAGAACTTTTGTTCCATGATCCTCTCTAAGCTTGCCTGGTTCTGAGTTAGGGTGGCTAGTCCTTGCTCAATCCGCAGTGTGGATGCAATCAAGTAACCAAGCTGCTCTTGTTTGGTTTTCAAGAAATACTCAGATGCCTCCTCTTGAGTTGGCATCTTGGCAGCTTTCTCCTTCCTTGCCTTCTCCTTCTTGGCTTGTGCTTGAACGGACGATGGTTCATTCTCATGCATGACAACCTGATTATCTTCAAAATCTGGATGAATGGGCAAGTGTTCCTTGTCCAACAAGTATATTCCTGTGCCCTCGAGTTGATTAACTCCTGAATCTGAGGGGCATAACCACAGCTCCTCTTATGATCAGCTGCTGTCCTCTTAATGGTCTCTACCATGAGGTTCATCACCTTGAACTTCTATGGCACATCAAATATATGAAGCAAATTGATCGCATGGCCTCTGATCATCTTGTGATCACCTGACTTGGGCAACAAGGTGTGCCTAAGGATCCAGTTGATAGTTGGCAGCCCTGACAGAAGATAATGCACTGAGCCAAACTTGAAAGTATCAAGTGCTTCATTTGGAATTTCCTTGTACATGTTGGACATAGAGTTGTGGTCCATCTTCTTTTTGGCATATACATCCAAGTCATCTTCCCGCTCTTCTGGGGCATTGATCAGCTGAGCCCATTCAGCAACTGTAGATTGGTACCTCGTACCTTCAGACATCCATGTTATCCTACCATTTGGATAGAAGTGTGCTGTGGAGTAGAATTGCATAATAAGCTCCTCGTTCCACTTTGTGAGCTTCTACCCAACAAATTCTGCTACTCCACAAGCATTGAAGCTTTCATACACTCCAGGGTAGTGTTCTTCATTGTCCTTGATGTATTCCCAGTCGACCCATCTCATATCACAAACTATGGGCTTCTTATCAAGCAGCACTGTCTCATAAAAGTCCTGATGTTCCTTAGTGTGGAACCTGTAGTCAACAGCAGTCCTTCTCCTTGAAGCATACGGATCTGCTTCTCTCCACTTCCTGAGCCCCGAGTCTCTCCTGAGCTTCATGTCCTCAGCCACAGGATGAGCATCACTATGGTCTGGGATCTTGGGCTTGAGCTTTCTGCGCACTTGACCTTCTTCTTCTTCAGCAATGTCAGGCACTAGGGCCTTGTTCTTTTCAGCTGCAGGTATGCTCCTTGTATTTTCCTCTTTGGCTTTGGCTTTGGAGCTGGCTTGGCCTTAGAAGCAGTTGACCCTGATCTTATGGCATCACCCATCAGCTTGGGTGCCTTAGGTGCTGGTGCAGCAACCTCTTCTTCTTCCTCTTCTTCCATGATGGAAGCCTTTCCAAGCACTCTGGCTACGGTCTTCTTGACCCTTTCCTTCCTTTTCTTTCCTTCAGCAGCAACTGTCTTTATGGTTGCAGGCTTTTCAGGAATCTGAGTTGAGGCTCTGGCCTTTGGCATAGGCTGCCTACCTGCTGGCCTTTTGATTTTCGTCCCTGGCTTTGTGCCTTGAGCTGGCTCAACTCTCTTGGAAGTTGCTTCCTCTTCTGCCACATAATCCTCATCTTCTGAGTCTGAGGTTCTCTTCTTCCTCTGTCTGGTGGCAGCTTTTGGCAGATTGCTAGGAGTACTTCTGCTGCCATCATCTGAAGAACTTGAGGGACTAGTGCCCTCACTCATCTGCACTGGCTGTTCTGACATGTTCTGGCTATCACTCTGGACTGACATGATGAACAAGCTGACTGCTGACCCTGTGAACAGTTTATAGATGAGGTAGAATAGATGAGCATCACAAAATGCAGAGATTTTTGCAAAAGAATGACTCAAAATCTTAGTTTTAGTTTCCTACTGAAATCATCTCGGATCTACCGATTTTCAAACTCGCTGATACCGAAGCAGTTTTTGGACGCTGGAGCTGGTGGAACTGAGGCTGTAGCTGGTGCAAACATGGTGGCTCCGGTGTCAGCAACTGGCACTGCAGACGACCTCGGACCTCGTGGCACTCTGGCAAAGGCATCAGTTGTAGTCTTGCCTCTCCTCTCCTGCATGTCATCCTGGAGCTGCTCCACTGCAGTCTGAATCTCTGTCACTTTGACATCCAAGTCATAGAACTTTTGTTCCATGATCCTCTCTAAGCTGGCCTGGTTCTGAGTTAGGGTGGCTAGTCCTTGCTCAATCCGCAGTGTGGATGCAATCAAGTAACCGAGCTGCTCTTGTTTGGTTTTCAAGAAATACTCAGATGCCTCCTCTTGAGTTGGCATCTTGGCAGCTTTCTCCTTCCTTGCCTTCTCCTTCTTGGCTTGTGCTTGAACGGACGATGGTTCATTCTCATGCATGACAACCTGATTATCTTCAAAATCTGGATGAATGGGCAAGTGTTCCTTGTCCAACAAGTATATTCCTGTGCCCATCTTCGAGTTGATTAACTCCTGAATCTGAGGGGCATAACCACAGCTCCTCTTCTGATCAGCTGTTGTCCTCTTAATGGTCTCTAACCAAGCTGCTCCTGAATCTGAGGGGCATAACCAACAAGTAACCAAGCTGCTCTTGTTTGGTTTTCAAGAAATACTCAGATGCCTCCTCTTGAGTTGGCATCTTGGCAGCTTTCTCCTTCCTTGCCTTCTCCTTCTTGGCTTGTGCTTGAACGGACGATGGTTCATTCTCATGCATGACAACCTGATTATCTTCAAAATCTGGATGAATGGGCAAGTGTTCCTTGTCCAACAAGTATATTCCTGTGCCCATCTTCGAGTTGATTAACTCCTGAATCTGAGCGGCATAACCACATCTCCTCTTCTGATCAGCTGCTGTCCTCTTAATGGTCTCTACCATGAGGTTCATCACCTTGAACTTCTGTGGCACATCAAATATATGAAGCAAATTGATCGCATGGCCTCTGATCATCTTGTGATCACCTGACTTGGGCAACAAGGTGTGCCTAAGGATCAAGTTGATAGTTGGCAGCCCTGACAGAAGATAATGCACTGAGCCAAACTTGAAAGTATCAAGTGCTTCATTTGGAATTTCCTTGTACATGTTGGACATAGAGTTGTGGTCCATCTTCTTTTTGGCATATACATCCAAGTCATCTTCCCGCTCTTCTGGGGCATTGATCAGCTGAGCCCATTCAGCAACTGTAGATTGGTACCTCGTATCTTCAGACATCCATGTTATCCTACCATCTGGATAGAAGTGTGCCGTGGAGTAGAATTGCATAATAAGCTCCTCATTCCACTTTGTGAGCTTCTACCCAACAAAGTCTGCTACTCCACAAGCATTGAAGCTTTCATACACTCCAGGGTAGTGTTCTTCATTGTCCTTGATGTATTCCCAGTCGACCCATCTCATATCACAAACTATGGGCTTCTTATCAAGCAGCACTGTCTCATAAAAGTCCTGATGTTCCTTAGTGTGGAACCTGTAGTCAACAGCAGTCCTTCTCCTTGAAGCATACGGATCTGCTTCTCTCCACTTCCTGAGCCCCGAGTCTCTCCTGAGCTTCATGTCCTCAGCCACAGGATGAGCATCACTATGGTCTGGGATCTTGGGCTTGAGCTTTCTACGCACTTGACCTTCTTCTTCTTCAGCAATGTCAGGCACTGGGGCCTTGTTCTTTTCAGCTGCAGGTATGCTCCTTGTATTTTCCTCTTTGGCTTGGGCTTTGGAGCTGGCTTGGCCTTAGAAGCAGTTGACCCTGATCTTATGGCATCACCCATCAGCTTGGGTGCCTTAGGTGCTGGTGCAGCAACCTCTTCTTCTTCCTCTTCTTCCATGATGGAAGCCTTTCCAAGCACTCTGGCTACGGTCTTCTTGACCCTTTCCTTCCTTTTCTTTCCTTCAGCAGCAACTGTCTCTACGGTTGCAGGCTTTTCAGGAATCTGAGTTGAGGCTCTGGCCTTTGGCATAGGCTGCCTACCTGCTGGCCTTTTGATTTTCATCCCTGGCTTTGTGCCTTGAGCTAGATCAACTCTCTTGGAAGTTGCTTCCTCTTCTGCCACATAATCCTCATCTTCTGACTCTGAGGTTCTCTTCTTCCTCTGTCTGGTGGCAGCTTTTGGCAGATTGCTAGGAGTACTTCTGCTGCCATCATCTGAAGAACTTGAGGGACTAGTGCCCTCACTCATCTGCACTGGCTGTTCTGACATGTTCTGGCTATCACTCTGGTCTGCCATGATGAACAAGCTGACTGCTGACCCTGTGAACAGTTTATAGATGAGGTAGAATAGATGAGCATCACAAAATGCAGAGATTTTTGCAAAAGAATGACTCAAAATCTTAGTTTTAGTTTCCTACTGAAATCATCTCGGATCTACCGATTTTCAAACTCACTGATACCGAAGCAGTTTTTGGAACCTTAACTAGTGAACTCGGTCAGACCGAGTCACAGTTCGGTGGCACAGAGACTGCTAGGGTTTCACAGAGTTCCAAAATCGGTCACACCGATAAGTAATTCTCGGTCAGACCGAGTTTCACTTGTGCAATGGCATAAGCCAAATCGGTGGGACCGAGTTTTTCAACTCGGTGGGTCCGAGATGGTTTCGGCGGAAACCTAAACCTAGAATTTTCGAATCAAACCTAATCTACGAGTTCATTGACTGGATAGAAGTTTATCAAACGTGGCTAGAATCAATATGATCTCAATGTGCTAGGAATTGGATTGAGGAATAGCACAAAGATCGAGTCCATACCCTAGTTCGGCGGAGACTCGCTACGGCGGCAACGGCGGGGTAGAATTCCCGTTGACGGCGACGGAGACCAGCGACTGGAGGCGGCTGGCGGCGAGGAGATGATCCGGAGAACAAGTTGGCAGAGCAGGCTATCGTGCGGGCGAAGGGGTTCGGAGAAATTTCCAAATTTTTGCCCGTGACTATATATAGCCCGAACCTATCGGTGTGACCGAGTGGAACAACTCGGTGGCACCGAGATGCAAAACTGTATACAGTTGTTGCAACTCGGTGTGACCCAATGGTTCAAATCGGTTGCACCGAGATCGAAAACCTAGATCAACTTAATGATCTCGGTAGGACCGAAAGTAGGGTATCGGTCAGACTGAGAATCATAAAGAGGTTTTGGAAGTTTAAGTCTATGACGAATCGGGGACTCCGAGCGCTCCTCACACAGAGTGGTCCGAATCTGACTTGATCAAATTTTGTGATGTAGCATGAATAGAGTTTGAGACGAGAAAAGCATAGATAGCTAGAGGAGGTTCTTAGGCATTCTTGTCCATCCACTTGGCAAAAGGAAATAAAACCAAACAATCAAAACAACAAGTGGATGTCCTCGAATGAGTAAAATATGCAACCAGCATGCTCACACAATAAGATGGCAAATGAAATATGTGACAAGGCATGCACAACCAATTCTAGCATCTATCAAGCAATTTGCGATGACAAGGTCATCTATATATGAGTATATTGACTTAGGAGTCAAGTGAGAACACTTGATCATAGGTCACACTCATCGTTTAAGCTCAAGTGGGGTTACCACTTTTACATAAAGCATTGTTGTGTTCACATCTTTAGAGTTGCTTTAGCTCAAGTCTTAGAGTAAATCTCCCCCTAGATGTGATATCCCCCCTTAGAGGGATGAACTAACCTCGGGTTTTGTCGATGATGACTTCATGTAGATGTTGAAGATGTGGATGCTCAATGTTGATGTAGATCACTTGGAGCTATCCATTTGAGTGAATTGCACTTTCAATACCTACATGGGTTAGTCCCACAAGGAACAAACAAGGATATCCATAGACATAAAGTGATGCACACACAAGATGATGTCCATGAAAACTTTTAGGTTACCTTGTCCCTTGTCTTACCAACAAGAGGGTTTGTGACTCCTTGAACTAGTGCAAGATGTGGAAGTTGATTGCACTTGTTCTTGCCAAAATGATAAGAGTGAAGTATGTTGGCGGAGTCACCCTCAAGAACTCTCTAGTTCTTCTTATTTTGGATCCACACCATCTTGATGGGAATCCTTGGAGTTGTAGTCGTACTTGATGAAGTGGAACTTGAAGTAGTCTTGGGAATCCACTTGACTAAGGTCTTAGGAGCTTCTTCAAATGCATCAATTTCCTCTTGAAGCTTGTCCTTGCCTTTTTGCTTGTAGTCTTGTGGTGGAAGATCATCTTGAGCTTGTGTCCCCTTGAAAGAAGTATCATACTTCTCTTGTTGAGGAACAAACTTTGTCTTGGGGTATTGATCTTCTTCCCACTCAACTCCATTGGCATTGAACTTTCGTTCAAAACCAACACCTTGATTCTTCCGGTGCATTCCTTGCTTGCGTACAATTTCCTCGAATTGCTTACTCCCGGCAAGGCTTTTGTACACTCCTTTCTCTATAATTCCCTTCAATAAGCTATTTTCTTGCTCAAGTGTAACTTGGCTAAGAGAATCATTAGTGGAATCAAGAGAACTACTAGAAGCAACAATATTGGATTTAGCATGATCATTGTTACTGCTAGAGGAAGAATCTTTCTTGTTCTTGTTACTAGACTTGACTTGAGGCATGTAAGTGGACAAGAGTAAACGCTTGGCAATGTAAGAAGAACTTTTCTTGCGGAGATCATCATTGATTGCTTTTAAGAACTCATGCTCTTGCTCAAGATTGAGCTTTTCAAAGCGTAATTTCTCATGAGCTCTTAAAAGTTCTCGATGATCTTCGAAGATAGTTTCATGAGCTAACTTAAGAGTGTTTAGTTCTTTAGTTAGAGCCTCAATCTTCTCCTTATCATTGTCATTCATTTAATCTTGATTAGCATGATTAATTGACGTTTCATCATAGTATTCATCACTAGAGTTGTCAACAAGAAAATCATCACCTAACAAGTCATCTTCATCACTATTGAAATCAACATACTCGGGGTGTGTTACCTAAGGACCTTTGGCCATGAAGCATCTTCCAATTCCTTCATTTGGTGAGTCAAATATGTCGTAGGAGTTGGTTGACACAAGTGCTAGACCGGCAACACCTTCATCTTGAGTATCTTCGGAGTCGGAGTGATAACTTCTCTCGGAGTGGCTGTCGGAGTCGGAGCCGGATACCCATTCACCAACATGAACTTGATGTCTTCGTTTTGTGTAGCTCCTTGATGATTTTTCCTTCCTTTCCGAATCCTTGCTTCTCCGTGAGTATCTTCGTTCATAACGATCATCTCTACTCCTTCTCTCTCTTGGTGGTGATTCTTTGCTTCTTATTTTTGGAGAATCTTCTCTTCTCTTGTAGGGAGCCGTACACTCATTGGAATAGTGTCCGGGTCTTCCACAACTGTAGCAGTTTTGCTCTCGACTAGAAGATCTTTTGTCATTGTAGGACCTTGACTTGAAGCTTCTATCTTTGCTTCTACTCTTGTAGAACTTGTTGAAGTTCTTCACCATTAAGCTCAATTCTTCATTGAAGTTTTGTTTCTCACTTGATGATGTAGGGGCTTCACATGAGGCTTTGTAGGCACCACTTGATTTGTTGTGAAGTTCCTCTTTATCCTTAAGTGACATCTCATGAGCAACAATTCTTCCAATCACCTCCGTTGGCTTGAGATCTTTGTAATTGGGCATCATTTGGATCAATGTGCACACGGTATCATATTTTCCATCCAAGGCTCTTAGAATCTTCTTGATGATGAATCTATCGGTCATCTCTTCACTTCCTAAGCCGGCAATCTTATTTGTGATGAGAGCAAGCCTAGAGTACATTTCAGAGACACCTTCACCATCCTTCATTTTGAACTTGTCAAGTTGACTTTGAAGCACATCCAACTTGGATTCCTTGACGGAGTCGGTACCTTCGTGCATATCGATCAAAGTGTCCCAAATTTCCTTTGCATTCTCAAGACGGCTGATTTTGTTGATTCTTCGGGGCACAATCCATTGAAGAGAATATCACAAGCTTGAGTATTGTATTGCAACATCTTCAACTCATCCGCGGTAGCTTCACGGTTTGGTTCTTTCCCATCAAAGAAGTCACCTTGCAAACCAACACACACAATAGCCCAAACGGCGAGGTTATGTCCAAGAATATGCATTTTCATTTTATGCTTCCAACTAGCAAAATTAGTACCATCAAAGTAAGGACCTCTACGGTGATAATTTCCCTCGCTAGACGCCATACTCTCCTAGGTTGTGAAACCAAGGCTATGACCACCAAAAGCTATGGAGATCAAAGCAAATGGAGACTAAAGCTCTAATACCACTTGTAGGATCTAAAGTATGTCTAGAGGGGGGGTGATTAGACTACTTGACCAAATAAAAACTTAACCTGTTCCCAATTTTAGTTCTTGGCAGATTTTAGCTATTTTAGAACCAGTCAAGCAATCATCACACAATTCAAGCAAGCATGCAAAGAGTATATTGGCAGCGGAAAGTAAAACATGCAACTTGCAAGAATGTAAAGGGAAGGGTTTGGAGAATTTTTCAAACGCAATTGGAGACACGGATGTTTTTCCCATGGTTCGGATAGGTGGTGCTATCCTACATCCACGTTGATGGAGACTTCAACCCACGAAGGGTAACGGTTGCGCGAGTCCATGGAGGGCTCCACCCACGAAGGGTAACGGTTGCGCGAGTCCACGGTGGGCTCCACCCACGAAGGGTCCACGAAGAAGCAACCACCCATAAAGGGTCCACGAAGTAGCAACCTTGTCTATCCCACCATGGCCATCGCCCACGAAGGACTTGCCTCACTAGCGGTAGATCTTCACGAAGTAGGCGATCTCCTTGCCCTTACAAACTCCTTAGTTCAACTCCACAATCTTGTCGGAGGCTCCCAAGTAACACCTAGCCAATCTAGGAGACACCACTCTCCAAGAAGTAACAAATGGTGTGTTGATCATGAACTCCATGCTATTGTGCTTCAAATGATAGTCTCCCCAACACTCAACTCTCTCTCATAGGATTTGGATTTGGTGGAAAGAAGATTTGAGTGGAAAGCAACTTGGGGAAGGCTAGAGATAAAGATTCATATGGTAGGAATGGAATATCTTGGTCTCAACACATGAGTAGGTGGTTCTCTAGAACATATGAGTTGGAATTGTGTATGTGTTTTGATGGCTCTCTCCATGAATGAAGAGGAGGTGGAGGGGTATATATGGCCTCCACACAAAATCCAACCGTTACACACAGTTTTCCAATCTCGTTGGGACCGAATCAACAAACTCGGTCGAACCGAAAAGGTAAACCTAGTGACCGTTAGAGATTTTCGGTGGGACTGACATGCAACTCGGTAGGACCGATATGGTTAGGGTTTGGGCATAACGTAATCTCGGTGAGACCGATTACACAAACTCGGTGAGACCGATTTTGGTAATTAGCTAACCAGAGAGTTGGTCAGGCAAACTCGGTGGGACCGATTTGCTCTTTCGATGAGACCGAAAAGTTACAGAAAGGAAACACTGAATTTACATTGCAATGTCGGTGGAACCGATTCGCTCTTTCGGTGAGACCGAAAAGTTACGAAAGGGAAACAGAGAGTTTGCAATCCCATCTCGGTGCGACCGAGATCCCTATCGGTAGAACCGAATTGCTAGGGTTTGGCAGTGGCTTATGACAAGTGAAACTCGGTGGCGCCGGATAGAAAGAATCAGTAGGACCGAGTTTGGCTTAGGGTTTAGGTCATATGTGGATATGGGAAAGTAGTTGAGGGTTTTGGAGCATATCACTAAGCACATGAAGCAAGAGGCTCATTAAGCAACACCTCATCCCTCCTTGATAGTATTGGCTTTTCCTAAAGACTCAATGTGATCTTGGATCACTAAAATATAAAATGAAGAGTCTTGAGCTTTTGAGCTTGAGCCAATCCTTTGTCCTTAGCATTTTGAGGGTTCCACTTTCACATCCATGCCATGCCAATCATTGAGCTTTCCTGAAATAGTCATCTTGGAATAGCATTAGCTCAATGAGCTATATGTTGTTATGAATTACCAAAGCCACCTAGGATAGTCGCACTTTCAGATGGGAACCATATCTACAGGCAATGCCATCGTAAAAGAGATGACACCAGTCGCTAACATGGATGATTCAATTCATGGGACCTTTTGGTGCAGTTCACCCAAAATGAAGAAATGTCGCATGAGCTAGTAGCTTCTTCTTCTTCTTTAAGAAAAGGGCTCCAACCTTGGTTCCCTTTCCGTCAGAAAACGAAACCAACAGAGCTTCTTCTTCATTATTTGCAATAAAATTGAGCAACATCAAGGTTAGTCGTGAACCTCCTAGAATGTTCAACTATAATTTGGATATCATTTGTGCAGTTCAACTAAGATCAAGCATGAAATGTATATCTATGTTTGCACAAAAATGGTGGAAAGGAGGGTGAGTAACAAGTGATGAAACATGCATCAAATGAAAAAAATCATGTTCCTTATCTGAATGGAAATCGTACAAGGACAGTAGCAATTTCTAGCAGCATTGCTAGATATTACTGTGGGCATTAGGATTAACTATGACAACCGTTAAATACGACATTACTTTAATGGTGCCATTGCTTCATTTTACCAGCATCATTACATTAACAGCTGCTACACAGTCGGTATTTGGGCACGAGAGAGTAGACGGACCAGGACAGTTGTATCTCTAACGAAAAGAAGCAACTTATCTTAATGGGAAATTTAGCAGGACATGAAAAAAAGTGCCATTGATTCATATTACTGGAGGCATTACATTGGAAACAACATTGGTTTAACGTGTCCTCACTTTTAACATTGCGACTACTACATTTTACCAGTGGCATTACATAAGGGCGGCTCGGGGCAACAAACATCAGAAGAGGATGGGTTGGTCCCATTTTTGTTCTGTATAGAGCCATCTTATACTGTGTGAGGCTAGCAAATCTAGTGCTGGACTTTCTCTGTTGACTTGTCCCCCAGTCCCCACTTTCTTTCCCTTTTCAACCAATAGATCGGGTTTATATTGAGTTTGTACTGCGTTCCCTTTATTTCCCAACTAGACCTAGAGACCAATTGGATAGGCAATCTCTGCAACTTTTTGCCCCCATTATTTCCTCTTTCGACCAAATCCTAGATTCAGGTAACAAATCTTCCCCCACCCCCACCCCGTTCTTCCTTGTTTGAACCAAGTAGTACTAGATTCAAGAGCATGAACTAGTTTTACCTCTTAACAGTAAAAAAATCAGGTGGTTTTCGAACAGCCAATCGATCCTATCTAAGAGGCGGCCTGAGAAATAGTAAAAGATACAAATGCAGCGACCTCAAGATCTCAGGAAGTAGAGCAAGGCCGGTTTCAAAGGAAGCTATACCTGAGGGTCGCTGGGATGTCTCTAGGTGGGCGGCGGGAGGCCGGATATGCCCACACTATGGTAGAAAGGAAGAAGGGGTGGGAGGCCCTCCCTCGCCAGTGATGCTTGAGAGAGAACGGCAAGGCACGATGATCAGGATGCGCCGGCAATGGGTAAGAGCCGTCGCCGAGGACGACCGCGTGAACACTGTACCTTCTCAACTTCCCCGGCAGAGAGGATCCGGCTGGATCTGTGACCAGCGGTGAGTACAGAGAGAGAGTGGCCACTGTTGTCGTGTTTAGATCTGGAGAGGACGAGGCAGTGTGAAGAGAGAAACACTAGCGAGCAAGCGCGGAGGCTCCTGCCTGTATAGTTGAGTACTAGTTTTCTTTTGTCTACCGGGCGGAGCCGGCTTGACTTTGGCAATGACTGTCGAGAAGTCTTCATGCACGTGCCCCAAAGGCGCAGTTGTCGTCATTTTGATCTGAAGCACCGGATTATAACATATAACACGAAAAAATGCCACATGACAAGAAATCATAACCTCACTTCCCAAAGGAGACAAGATGAATCCCGACGGACAAACTAGACGAGGATCAAAGCTCAAATTAAAGGTAAACTCGTAGAAAAGGGGTCCGTCGATAAATGTCCTAATTAACATATCCGGCTTGACCTAGTTGGCTGCCGAGTAGTCTTTGTGCATGTGCCCCCAATGACTAGCCCAACACAGTTGTCATTGTTTAACCCTCGCAGTGATCCGAAGCACATGACACCTAATTTTGCGAGATGACAAAAAACCTTTTTTTAGATTTCTCACCAGAACTACAACCCTGTACAACACAGCCTGCATGATATGTAGACGATAGCCAACCCATACATGTCTGCTGGAGTCTGGTCACATGCATGGATGAACTGATCTTCTGTGTCTTGCAGGGATCGTCCAGGTACCAACGTATGTACTCCTACAACACTTCTCTAGTAGTACTATCGCTTGTCTCTCTCTTCTATTAACTCACCGACTTGTGGGGCCAGGGAGTGTGCCTATGGTCGGTTCTCAATTGCGGTCCCACATGTGTGTGCAAACGCAATATGATGCGCATTCCATTCAGAAAGCGGCATGCAAGACCGACCGACCGAGTGCGACGCGAACATGACGGGCATGTTGTATACTCCGTACATGTCTACCGCCGTTTTCTCGAGGCTTTGCTCCATGGCGCAATCCATGGATACAAAATTAGTATACTGTACTACTTCAAATTCGAGGGAGGGGCTTTTCCCACGCGGTAGACGGGGCAGTTCCACCTAGTCGGTTCGACAAAGACGCGAGAAGATGAGGAAGTAGGCTGCTGCAAACGTAGGGCTGTGTGATTTGATAGTGAGTTACTGCTGGACATGTGGGGCCCGGTGATTTGACTTGCCATTATCATTTTAGCTACGGCGCTACAACCGGCGTGAGTCTCCCGATTCCTGACCACCTCCATACAGGTGCCTCTCCCGATGCTCCACCATGTAGAGGCTGGCTCTTGCTTGAGAGCCCACTCCTCCACTTTTTCCTTGCCTCTTTCCCCCACATATGCAAAAATGCCATGTAAAGCGGGCTTATAGCCCACTATTGTACTTGATCCTACATGTGCTAAGTCTGCCACATAGGCATAAAGTATGATGTGGCAAGTTAATTAAGAAGAGAGAGACTGGTTTGGTGACCCCAGCAAGAAACGGTGATAAGCGCGTGTACCTTGATGAAGCAAACTTAGCAACAAAAAACTAAGCACCTATGCATTGGGGACTTGAGTTGCTAAGCCATTTAATGCCCATAGCACCTCATCTAAGCACCATTTCATTGGAAGAGGTCACTCCATGGCAAATGCAATAAATACTATGAAGAAATAGATAGAGAGAAGTTAAACAAAAAATACTCTTGTAGCCAACCTTATAGCTAACCTTGTTGTATGAGTGACTAAGTGATGACTATGTATGACATGCCAACATCAGATAGCCTAACGCACCATGTTAAATTTCCACGGGCGCGACCGTGCGAGCAAGGCAACGGTCGTGGTAGGCGCGACCGTGATACGGGCTGCTGGCAGCCCTTTGATCTGAGATCGTACGGATGCATGGTAAGTTGTTGTAAATTTGCAGAATAACCCTCCAGGATATGATATTTACCCATAGGTCTAGAATCACGCCATGCAACCGTTCAATCTCAGATCCAAGGGCTCTCGGAAGCCCGTATCACTTGTAATTTTCCCGACGCTTGACATGACATCGAAAGCCATTTAATTGGGTGTCGACTAGACATGACATCTAATTGGGCCCCCATAGTACTATGCATGAATCCATTTATCCACCAGGCAAGCCACTACCCTGCCATCCACACGCGCCCCCCACTCGACATTTTACAATCGATAAACCGCTCCTAGTCGTCCCGTCCTTTCACATTACGGCAGTTCCACTAATCCTAACCCTCCTACCAAATCCTTGGCGTCCCAAATCTCCATGATTGATGGTGTGTACAAGGTTAGACCCATCACCGGCGATGAGTTCGACGTCATCTACACCCGTTCTTCCACAACGGTGAAAGAATTCCTTGCTCGCTTCAAACGCATGTTTGAAAACTCAAATGATGAGTGGGTCGCTAGGCTAGATGTTGAGTACACCATACTCCTGGAAAGTGAGAAGAATCTAAAGGAGGCAGAGAAGAAGAAGCCCGCTGTGATCCAGGTTTGCGTGCATGACTTATGCTTGGTCTACCACATATGCCATGCCGATGTTGAGTGCGAGGAATTTAAGAAGTTCCTCAAGGGCGGCCGAGTCAAATTCGTTACTGTAGACTTTAGGAATGACAAGGAAATCCTGGGTCGGATAGGCCTCGTTGTAGGCGACCCCTTCGACCTCCAGAACAAAGCGCTGGAGCCCTCCCTTGATCAGCCTTCAATGCTGACCCTGGCAGGAGCAATGGTTCATCCATCGTACGGTGAACTGAAGAAACCTCTGCACACATTTCATCGTGCATGGCAGTGGACTGTACCAGATATAGACCACATCCACTATGCTGCAATGGATGGCTACCTTTGTTTCAATATCTACAAGGGTTGGAAGAGCAAGAGCCAAGTGTGCGGTTCAAGCAAAGAAGTATCGCCCAAGAGGAAGAGGGACAAGGATGATGTCGAGGACATGGACGAGGACTCCGAGTAAGGTAGCAGTGTCGTTGCTCATGGTGGTTCTAATGCAGCGTCTACCGGATTAGTTGCTTAGTTTAATTTCTGGTGTGCTTACTTTTATTTGAGGGGTGTGTTGTGCTGAGCCCCCAGCAGAACTATGTTATGTTTCTTCTCGTTATATTTTGTAAATTTCATCTTTTAGTTGGTATAGTACTACCACTCGTTTCTTCACATTATATACATATAATATATATAGCCAACATCATATAGCTAGCAGTTTAGTTTCAACGAATTTCAGGGTGCTTAGTTTTGTCAGAGAATTCCAGGGTGCTTAGTTTTATTTGAGGGGTGTGTTGTGCTAGAAACCATTAACTTATCATTGTGAGAATCAGCTTATTTTTGTCATGTAACAAGTTCAACGGGTTTCACGTGAAAATATAAATGTCTAATGGCATTTCTGAGAAACATCTAACTTAACGATGACATTTTTTAGATATCTAATTGCATTTTTGAGCAGGCATCTCACGGATCGATGACATTTTTTGAGTAGTTGTAACTTCTAATGGCAAAACTGAGTAGTGATACACAACTAGTGGCATAAATAATAAGAACCCAAGAATTAAATAGGTATGCTAATTTCTTTATTTCATTATACCTTTGTGTGCGAAAAAATATACGCTGCCTCCCCCAGATTTTCTTTACAGAGGCAACATAGAACTATATGAGTGCCCTATTAAATTTTGGAATTATTCCGAGTTCGTTTGGCCTTTTTATATATTAACTGAGTTTCTGGTCATTTAATGTGCATAATTCAAATTTGAACTACAAGCACATGCTCCTGTGCACCAAAGTTGATTGAAAAATCACATGTGTGTCCTCGGGTGAATTTCTAGGTCCCATGCAAGAAATGGGAATGAAATTCAAACATATGGGCATCATGGTTCGGCCGCGAACATTGAGAAGCTTGGTTTTAAAATTCTTGTAAATCCAAAACACTCCTGGAAATCATGAAACTTGGCATGGTGTCATGTCATTCTACTACCATGCTGTGGTAAAAAAATTTGCAGAATAGGAACAAGTTTTGGTATAAGTTTCGTGCAAACCGGAGCTTCTCTCAAGAAGGCTCATGGTTCTGAGAGCGAACGTGTCACCTTTGTGTGCATAATTCAAATTTTAGATACAAGCACATGTTCTAGTGCACCAAAGCTGGTTGAAAAATCACATGTGTGTCCTCGGGTAAATTTCTAGGTCCCATGCCAGAAATGGGAATGAAATTCAAACATCTTGGCGTCATGGCTCGGCTGGAAACATTGAGAAACTTGGTTTTTTAATTCCTGTAAATACGAAACACGCATGAAAATCATGAAACTTGGCTTGGTTTCATGACATGGCACCAACATGTTGTGGTAATTTTGCTGTCTGATTTGTGAAGGCGCACACAGTAACAATCAACAAGGTCATTTTGGAACAAGTGATGTCACGTTAGAATCGGAAACACAAGTATTATTGAACCCGTGGGCGTTCTTTTTACCATTTACGTGCCGCCACGCATACCCTTTTTTTGTTAGCTAGGAGGCGTCGTGCAGGGTATCTATTTGAGTACGGGAGGGGTGCGATCAGACCCCTGCACGTGTTTATCGGGAGGAGAGCCCTTTGACCTCCATCTGCTGTCCACCTCTCTCCCAAGGTCACCATTAATGGCGCCCGAGCCTCTGTTTAATGGCGTGGCAATGTCTCACTCGACTGAGATTTAAGAGAGAAAAAAGAAAATCTGAAAAGAAAAATTTGCACGGATCTTGATGTAAGATCCGACGGACCTATATAGCATCTACTGTTACTTATAGCAAGACTGATGAATATATACAAGGACGACGAGAGTGTGTAATAATTGTCTTACATAATTAGGAAGATAATTAAAAAAGCCACATGCGGCTACGCCGGAAATACACAAGGGAAAAATAAGAAGGAAGACACATACAATGATCTGGCTCGCTGATCTCTACTTTCTTTATGCGTAGCAGGTCGCGGAGACTAGTTCTTGTGGCGGGCGATGATCTCTTTCATTAGTTTCATGTCCTTAATATGCTGCTTGGCAGCATCCATGGATTCCTCCACCAGCCTATTGCGCTTGATGCGGATCATAGCATTTTCGTCCATAAGTTTGTTGATGATGACGCTCGTCCTCTACAACAAGGCAGCGGCCTCCTCTTCCTGCTTCACCCTTCCGGCGATCTTCGCCCTCAGCAGGTCACGCTCGCCTCAGACCTTTGCATTCCCCTCTCCTAGTTGCCGTAGGAGGCCGGTAGCCTCATCCTGTAACGTCGCTCAGCCGGAGATCAGATCCATCTAGCTATGGACCATTGCATGCATGCGCCTATAAGAGTCCTCACCTACTCACGAGAAATTTTCCCAGGCCGCTGCGGTGCGGCGGGACCTCCTTGCTGCTTCTGCGGCACGGCAGGACATCTCTGCTGCTTTCGCGGCGTGGCCGGACCAGTCTGCTACATCGACGATGCGGCGGGACCTCCGTGTTGCTTCGGCGGCACGGCGGGACCTCTATGCTGCTACTGCTACTCGGCTGGACATATCGGTTGCTTTCGTTGCGAGGCGGGACATCTCTCGTGCTTCCTCTTCCATGCTCACCTCTCCCTGGTGGAAATATCTCGACCCAGAACTCATGCTGGCCTTGGCTTGATTGACTTGATTGTTTTTTGTGGATGAGCAGTTGAGGAGGAATGTGTAGTCATCTTAGCATAGTAGTATTTATAACCGAGTACTACTAATACGCTCTTAAGTGGGAAAACCATTTAGGTTGTGATCGGTGTGAACAGTTTTGCAATTAAATATAGCATGGTAGTAGTAGTAATTTGGAATGTGACGAGACGCGCTCAAAATTTATTGATGGTTCTAGTTTCGAAGTGCGGCACTATTCCCAGATGGCGTAATGTCGGCATGTTTTCTTGGCCATGGTGTAGCATATGCCATGGTACTAGTTCTTTTTCTACTAATGTGTACGTGCAAAAACTGGCCCCGTCAGATACATATCTTACACTTGGCGTTCGACAGGAATAGCCTCATGGCGAGCTATAGACTAGTCTTTTTTTCAAACACATTACACCTATCTCTCGGGACTTCTCGCACGCACCATCACTACTCCCTAGGTCGATGCCACCCAGATACACTTGTACTCTGAGAAGAGGTGCACGCACGCACTCGTCCTCTCTTACACACGCATCTGTAGCTACGAATTTTAGTGTTCTCAACCATCCGATTGGCTCGATCAGAGGTTTCACGTTGCTCCTTGCCCTTGAGATTAAGAAGTTTAAAATGCGGAGGCTAAGATGGAGGCGCGAGGTTTTGGTTAATGTGCGGGCCGCACACGACACCAACACGACATGAGCTTCGTCTGCCTGGTGCGCATGCAGTCGGGTGAGTTGTCCAAGTATAGACACAACCAGGCCCTCGTTGGTATCCGCGCCTTGACTTTGGCTGGTCATAGTGGAGAGTAACATAGACTAGTAACTAGTCTATGTTACTAGTACCTTCATAGTGGGTAGTGTCATATAGTATATGCATAATTTGGCGACGAGCGCTCTCTATATGTACCACCTTTTTTCTTTAATTTCATCTTGTTAGTTTTGCTCCATGGTGCCATCCATCGATACTACTACTATACAAATGCATACATTTTTTAGAAGGGTAGAGGGTGGGGCAGTCTAGCTTGGTCCTTTTCACGAGAGGCGAGGACCTTTGTGATTTGACTGCTCATTACTGCTGGAAGGCGGGGCCTTGCGATTTGACTGCTCCTATAAATGTGCCGACGACCTGAGGAGGAGCAAAGAACCTTGCGGTATACTCAAGTTTTCCACTGGAGTAGTACTACGACGGAGGAGCACGAAACACGGCAGCCCAGTGCCATATGGCGATAAAAAATGATCTAATTTGCTAGTCATCTCATTGTTAGCATTGTTCTATGCATGCCTCGCAGAGAACATGACACGTGCGGCGAAACACCTGAAGCAAAAGAAGAAACACAGGAGCAAAAGAAGAAGGAAGATTATCACCCCAAATGATCTAATTCACCGCGGAGTCGTAACTGCTTCTTCATCGCCTCCATGACCTCCATCTCCTTGCGCGTCTCCTCCGCCATCTTCTTCATTCTGTCCATGACGGGGATTTCTTGATGCGAGCCTTCATCATCTGTTCCACGGTCGCATTACGTACCTTGACAGTAGCCGTGTGCTTGATGTGGAGCTTCGCTAACTCCTCCTTCTATTCCATGATGAGGGCTTGCAACATCTTCATTGAGTAACTACTACTCTCATGCAACTTCTTCCAGCCGGTGTTCTTCTCCTTCAGTGGGTCGAGCACGTGGCAGAGCTTTGCCTGGTCCTCCTGAAGTTGCATGATTTTGCCTGTCACCTTCTTCTCCGAGGCAATGCTCTTCTTCAGCAGTATCACCAAGCCGACGGTCAACTCCCCCTGCTTATTGAGCTCAGCAGGCATGTCGTCGAGGCTCTCCTTCTGCAGCTCCACCAAACCATGGATGAACTCGTTCTGCTTATTAAGGTGCTTACTGAGCTGATCGGGCATGCCATCGAGGGATAATGACTCCAACCCCGCTAGCTCGGCATGTTCCCCTCCGAGGCTAGGGCGCTCCTGGGAGCCATCGCCAGCCCGTGAGAGATCTTTCGAGGTCTGTGCGTGGCGGCGAACCCTCTCTTTTTTCTGCAACCTTGGTGGCCGCACCCTTGTTACGAGTAGTTCTCGACCTAGAGCTCTGCGCACCGGACATGGCAAGGATGGACGAAGAAGAAGAACTTATGAGGAGGAAAGGTAGAGTAATTTTCGGTTAGGTAATTCCCCTTTTTATAACCTAAGTACTTGCACTAGTACTAATACCTGCATAGTGGGAACACGTTAAGGTTTGGTACATACTAGTAGGTGTGTGCAGGCTTGCACTTAATTGTAGCACTAGTACTTCGAATGTGATGGGAACAAGGTAAAGATAAATTGATTACACTGCTCAGATGCGTGAATATTATGTTACTGTCAAAATTGGCACAAAATACGAAGGAGACCAATGGAAGTACTACTAGAAACCCATGATTTAACTACTAGCATGCGCGCAGTGGAGTAGTAATGTCTTTCATCCGCCCTCACGTCCACTCAATTTGAATGCACTGTATTAATGGACCATCAATGAAGTGAAGGACTTTACACACGTCAAATTATCACATGGGGTGGATCTTGGTACAAAATTGCGTCCGCCCATGTACCCGCATGTGCGTTCGAGGGAATGAGTGCATGTGTGGCGCGCGTGCACATCTTCGCTTCGTGCATGTACTGCCAGTGTGGCTCAGGGAGGACGAGTACATTCTTCTGGAACCAGCAGCAGGTCACTGTGATCAATCCACACAAGGATGCCGTGACAACGCCTCCACATGTGCCACATGGCTTCATGAACTGTAAGAGAGACACTGTGTAGCGTGCCCTTATGTTATGCACATACTTGAAGTACTAGTAAGGTACACGTGCATTACACGTGTCAGATTTTGCAACCAAATTATGAATAAATACCAAACTATAGCATGTAAGCTCTGAGTCATATATGCCTGATGTAGACCTTTGTTTAATTCTTATAGTTCATCTCATTTGAAATCAATTAGTTTTTATAAAAAACCTAGAACCTCTTTGATTCGTAGGATTTCCAAAACGCGGGAATAGGAAGAACATGGGATTAGAGTGGAATGTCGTCTTGAATCCTACAAGATTGTACGAGTGTTTGATTGTGCATAGAAAAAACACAGAATTCTTTCAAAGTGTTTTGAGTGGATGGGATGTTTCCTATGAAATCTAGTGCAAATGAATCATATGGAAAAATTCCTATGGTTTACAATCCTACGAATCAAACAACCAAGATAGGAAAAATTCCTAAGGATTAGAATCCTTCAAAATTCCTTTGAGAATCCTTTGAATCAAAGAAACCCTTAATCTATTTTATGATTCATGGAATTGTGCATTGTAAAGCATAAAGTAAAAACAAATAATGGCAATTCAACTAGAAAAAATTTGGGAACTTATGATATGGAAGATTCTATAACAAAGGAGAACCACTATTGTTTTGAGATTTGTGCATTATGCTTAAGTTCAACCATGGAGTTTGCTAGATTGTACATGTGGCAAAATCCAGTGGGGGGCTAGAAGATGGTGCGATGGGCCGTGTGGGGGGAGACTATGAAGGAGTGCACAACTGTGAGATCGATATTTAGAGAGAGGGGGCGAGAACGTTCGCTGTTGTGCACAGTGGTGGAGCCATGAAAAATGTCCCATGAGCTTGGGGGCCAAGGATTGCTAATCCTTTACCAGGAGGGCCAATTCACCAACTTAAACCATTTTTACCAGCAATTGTCTAATGATCACATTCATATTAGCCTCGATATATAGTGATGTTAGGGGGGCAGGATCCTTGCTGCCCCGTGTCTTCGCCATTGTGCGCGCGTCTGAGAGATGAAGCGGAAGGCATGGATGATGAGAGGGGGGGCGTTGGATATATAATTAATGTGGGTGTATTCTCTATATATGTAATCCTATATAGAGAGGTATAGATTTATCGATGTGGACGTGGGAAAGAGGGTGAGACCTCACTGGATATATAGATTGATCGGTTTATGTGGAAAACTATGAAAGACCTAGCTATACACACACATACACATAGAGGAACATCGATTGTTGCGCATGCACGTGAGAGATAAAGAATGGCCGATATGATGGAGAGGGGGATGTGTGTGTGTGCCTTCATGGGAGACCGACCTGAAGAAAAAGATTGCATGTGTGCGATGGATAATGCCGACTGGTAGTGTGTGTGCATGCATGCACGAGAGCAAGTTAGTGGTACAATTATAAAGAGAAGACCAATGTGTGGGTGTAAAAGACTAGGTGAGGTCATAATCAATGTAAAGTTGAATTCAAATATTTGAATAAGAGATCGTGATGTTTGAAACCCATGCATGCATGAATATAACAGAGATCTGCGCGGTGTGGTTTGGAAACGAGAATGTTGTAATGTATACACATAGAACAAGGTCAGACTGGTTTGAATTTGAGATACCGATGGCAGACATCGTTTGGCCAGATTGCATCCGTGCATGGACACACTATTCTAACTAGATGATACCCCGCACGTTTCTGCGGAACTTCTTGCCCTCAATAAGCTGCACAAAGGAAAGTGTGGCTGAATAAAATATTGGTATTTATGTTGAATGAATACAATTTGGAATAAGTTTATAAAGACGTAGCACTATCATGGCATGACTGTCCTCAATATTCTGGTTAGCATTTAAAACGATTGAAATAATTTTGGTATACTTTGTTGGCTCATAGTAGTGGATTAAAAAGAGACATTTGTTCACCTGTACGGGAATGTTAAAATTCCTCTAGCCAAGTCGTAATCACTAAAAAATGAAATTCATGGATATGCCCATATGATAAGAGAGGTAACGCATACGAAGTAACAACTGAGCAACCATCTGATATCTTATTTATTTGCAGCACCAAGATTTCCTACAGTTTCTGGTGAGTTAAATCAAGTTCAACCATCCATGTACCCTAGAAATTTGTGCTTTATTGTTCTGATATAAGAAATATGATAGAACAATTTGACAACAATCTAAGATACCAACAAATAAACATGCATTGTGAGATTGCAAATAATACAAACACATTCACTATCTATGAACATAATAATTACAAAAAGGTAGTGGATAATCAACAATCCTATATGATAACGTCATAGTGAAGCAAGATGGTATAGGAATTTGGAATGGAGCCATGGAGAAATGAGGAACGTAGTTTCCAGTAGAAGGGTGTGATGGCATGTAGTAGAAGGAAAAAGGGATTCCTCATTTGTCGTGCCCAGCATCATTTGTAGGAGGAACACAGTCAGACCGTGCGAGGTGTGAGACCAACAAAGGTGATTAAGGGGTTATCTACCTGATCACGGACAAAGTCCTTAGCATCGTCAATGTATTGCAGACTTGTTCATGAAGTCACTGGGAGTGGAAACGCCACAGGCAGTACACAACATCGTCCGTAGGGTGCATCTGACTTGAGGTCACACTGTCGTTCGTGCATGAGGTCCAGCTTGTGCCCCAACACGATTTCCAGTGCCTTGATATTATTGTATAGTTAAACACATCAGCAAAAAAATTGATGTCCTATTCAATCTATAGCACTACGAACCTGAGCATGGGAGGCTGTAGGTAGCATCATCACCTAGGAGCGCCGGATCTTGGGGAGCCTTTAGGAGCTGATTCATTCCAACCTATTGGTCTTGTTGCAGGCATACACCGTGTCTGCTACTTGTCCTTCAGTAGCCAACTTTGTTGTGCAATCAATGCCGCAAAATTCAAAGCGAAACTATATCAAAATTACCTCAAGTAAAATCAAACTAACAAAGAAGGCCATGACAGTGAGATCTGGGGAATCAGGACCTGTATGAGGTGTTGGTGGCAGTGAGGGAAACGTGGTCCGAGAAGAGAACTTGGAGAGGCGGAGAAGAGATCCTTGGGGAGGCGTGGTGCGATGGCGACAATGGTGCTCGGGGAGGTTGATGTTGATGCAGACTTCAACTTCTATGCACGTTGGTGGTAAATCCAGGGGCACCAGCGCTCTGAGCAATTGATTCCAACACGAAACATAGTACTGTAGATCTTTTAAAGGGATGTGGATACCCAGCTTTGGTGTGGGCGGCTTAATAGGGAGGCCCGTCAGGGAGTAGATGAAGAGAGAAACAAAGGTCTATCGGTTGCAAAATGGAGGAGATGAAAAGGAAGGACGTTTGGAATGCCTTGTGTGGAGGAAGAAGTAATGAAAAGATGTAAATGGGGGTGATTATCACTAGAAACTTAAATGTTTTCTACAGGTGGAGCGAGAGAGGGGGTTACTGGCCTTCCACTCTTGGGGAAATAATGACTTTTTTTCTTAGGAAGAGACGCATTGCCTTTTTTCTCCGTGGATGTGCTCTGATCAGTAGTTACGTGTGGAAATTAACTACTGGTCGGACCAGGGCTACTGACATGGCACATGTGATGTCGTGGTATGGTTGCATGTCAAGGGAAATGAACTAATGGACCTACTTGATGATGTGGATAGCTTGCATGTCAAGAGAAATAGGATAGTGGGGATGAACTATTTAGGTATTATAGATTGGAGATGATGAGTGGCTTTCGCATCACATATCTATATCTAAACCCCTATATGTATATATATTTATATATTATATTTTTTATATAGTGTGCGGATAACTTTAACTTTGAAAGATGGTCGTTGGATGAGGCCAATCCGATGGTGCAGAGCTGGCAAATTTGAGCGCTACTAGCCGTTGGATATCATCTAGATTCCACCAGATTTTGCCACATGTACAATCTAGAAGACTCCATGGTTGAACTTAAGCATAATGCACAAACCTCAGAAGCACTTTTCCATTGTTCTAGAATCTTCCGTATCTGAATTGCCCAAATGTTTTTCTACATGAATTGTTTTTACTTTATGCCTTACAACGCACAATTCCTTGAATCTTAAAATAGATTAGCTTTCTTATAAAAACTAGATGATTTTGAATGCAATGAACAATAAGAATTAAACGAACATCTACATCATGCGTATGTGACTCAAAGCTTACAAGCTATAATGTGGTATTTATTCATAATTTGGTTGCCAAATCTCATGCGTGCAATGCACGTGTACCTTACTAGTCTAAATGGTGTCTCTGTGTGTTGTGCGTGTTAAACACATTGTACGTAGTATATCATACTAGTCTAAATTGTCTTTTTTGGGTACACGTTAAGCTTGTTGTCCCGAAATTTCAAGCCGCGCCTTGTTATGCCGAAATTTCAAGCTAGCATCTCTGTCTATGATGCTGCGAAACTCCTCCCTCTTCAACCCGTGCCTTGTTACATCGAAATATTTGAGATAAATCTTTGGCTAGTTGTGCTCCAACAACTCCCTCCATCTCAGCCCGCGCCTTCCTATTCCGAAATTACAACACGCGCGAAAACTCCCACCTCCTGTGAAATCCCGACACGCGAAATGCCCGCGATACCCCTGAACCGAAAGAACTGCCTCAAATCGGTGGGGGTACTTTCGTAACATACCCCACATTTCGGAAAATGTCACATCCCTAGTCTGGTATGACTTAGACTAGCTAGCTATTTGTGCATCATATTTAAATTTCATTTAAATTTGAAATGAGGATTGGTGGAACCCTCAGAATCATTTTTGAAAATGACCTAAATAAAAATTTCTCCAAAAGGGTCCAAGAAAATGCTCATGATGCCCTCTAAAATTATTGGACAGAGATAAAAATCAAAACAATATTTTTAGGAGCTCATGGACATTTATTTTGGCCATTTGGATTAATTCGATAAATATTTGCATTGGAAATATATTTCTATATATATGAAATATGGTCCAAAAATTATGCCAATTATACAAGAGCTCTGGAATAATACCATTAGCCCCTACAAAAAATTGGCATAATAAAATTAAATGATTTGATATATTTATTAAATCAAACAAATGTCAGAAAAAAATAGAAAACAGAAATAAAAGGAAGGAGGACTTACCTGGGCCACTTACCTGGCCCATCTCCAGCTGGCGGCCCAGCCCACCCCCGCTGCCTTCTGTCGTCCCCCTCCTCGGACAGAAGGACGAGGGCGTGTGCCCGACGCTCGCCGGCACGCGCGCGCGCCACCTCCCCCCCCCTGCTGGCCACCTCCTGCTTCCCCGTACTCCCTCGATGCCCCGGACGAAGCCACGCAGCTGCCCCGCACCGTTCTCATTCTCCCTCGCCCTCCTCTTCTCTCCCTGCTCTCTCTCCCTCTCACCCGAGAACCACCGCCGCCGCCGACGGGCATCACCGTAGCCACCGCCTCTCCCTCGCCTCCCCGTCGTCCCCAGGAGCTCCGCCTCGTCGCCAGCTACCTCCTCGCCGAGCCACGCAAGCCGGAGAGCCCCGTGGAGCCGTCGCCGTCGCCATCCTCGCCTCCGGCCGCCGTGGGTACTCGCCGTCAATTCGGGAGCTTCCGGGCATCCCCGACCTCGCCCTCGCGCTCGCGGGATCCGCGGTGAGCTCCTCCACTGTTCCCCTCTCTTCTCCCTCCCGTTCCCGTGCCGTAGCGCCGCTCCCCACCACGGCCGAAGCCCCTCGCCGCCGTCCATGTCGCCGCCGCCGTCTCGGCCCGCCTCCGCCCAAACCAAGCCTCCCATCACGCTCCTGGTGCCACGAGGGTGCCGCCGGGCCCCTCAGGTGGCCTCCCCGTGCCCTGCAGCCCGATCCCGCTCGCGCCCGAACCCCGGCCGCCGCCGCGAGCCTTGCTCCGGCGAGCTCCGGCCGTCCCCGGTCCTCCCACCTGTCCCACCAGATGCGCGAGAGCCCGGGCTACGCCCCGGTGCTCTTAGACGCCGTCCCCGTGGCCTGTGGCGCGGACTCCGCCGCGTCCAGAGGTCGCCGGCGACGAGCCCCCGTCGCCTGAGCCCTGCCAGCTGGGGCCGGCCCGTCAGGTGATTAGCTTAGTGCTAATCACCGTTGACTAACCCCCCCCCCCCTGACGCTGACCAGTGGGCCCGACCCCCCTTAACCTTTTTATTAAATTAAATTAACCCTGTTAACCCCCCTGTCACTGACGTGTGGGTCCCACACGTCAGGTTTGACCTGGACAGCCGCGTTGACCCGCTGACGTCGTGCTGACGTCATGCTGGCGCAGTATATAATTCTGGATTTAATTAAATCAGGAAAATTCCAAAAATTGATTTAAACTTCAAAAATTCATATCAATTCAACCGTAGCTCAGATTTAAATAATTTATATATGAAAAATTATCAGAAAAATGCCATCTTTCCATCTGTACTAGTTTCATGCATGAAAAACAAACTTATACATGCTGAATATGGGAAAACATATTATGGCATATATATAAGAGACTTAATTTAGAAATGCATTTGAACCTTTGGTTCAAATGGACTTCAAACCAAGTGAACACTAGTTGCATTAGCTCAACAGCATCACATCTACATGCCATGTTCATGCATCATATTGTTGCATATGATTGTGTTTTGATTGCCGGCACCGTTCCTTCTCGATAGGTCCTGCTCCGGAGACGTTCCAGAGTACCTGTCCGTGAAGCAGTGCCTTCATTGTTGTTTTACCAGGCAAGCAAAACCCCCTTGTTCATTTCGATAAAACCCTACTCTCTCGCTCCTGCTCTCAGTTATTGCATTAGGACAACAACGATTCATCTACTACTTTGTGCTGCGGTAGTTGAACCCATTCCTCTGCATGACCTGTCATTGCCACAGTAACTAGTTGAAACCCACTAGCATGTGTAGGAGTTGATTGAAGCCACTGATGTGTTCCTACCATGCTATGCCTGCTATTGCTTAGAGTTGTGTCAGGTCTAATTCATTGGGAATGAATTGGAGTGTTACGATATGTTCTGATGCTGAGAGTGAAGTGTGTGTGAACACGATTTGGTAAAGGTAGCGGTGAGAGGCCATGTAGGAGTACATGGTGGGTTGTCTCACTGGAACCGTCCTTAAGCACTGAGTTCTGTGTATGTTGTCCAATGACTCGATACTACCACACATTGGGTTCCGGTAACTCGACCCCTCTCGACTTATTAACCAACTTGGTCTCTGTCTAGGAGTCGCAACTAGTTTCTGGTGTTTGTAGGTAGTGCTATTTTTCTACCAAGTGGCACCCGACAGGGTGGGCTTGGGACAGACTAGGCACACGTGGCACGGTGTACCGAGTGGCACCCGGTTGGTGGGCTCGGGGACCCTGCTCACATCGTTTGGGGCCGTGAGCGACACCCCGGCCGGATCTCCTTGCGGATGAAACCCGAATAGGCGATAAACCTGGACTAGAGTCTTGTGTGGTTAGTCAGGTCGTGGCCGACACCCTCGCCAGGCTTCCGCTTGAAGGTTGCCGAGATACATGACGTGTACATGGCGGTAAGTGGCGAGAGCGTGTGTGAAGAAGTACACCCCTGCAGGGTTAACATGATCTATTCAAATAGCCGGGTCCGCGGTTATGGACTTCTTGGATGCTTACATGGTACATAGACAACTTGAAGTGGATACTATAAAATGCTCAAGACAAGTGTGAGTGCTATGGATGGCCTTCTCGTAGGGAGACGGGGATGAATCCATAGTAGTGTATTGTGTGGTGATTAGTGGACTCGTGTTCGTTGTTTCACCTCAAGAGTTTCTGGTAGTCGTAGAACAGGATAGCCACAGAGTCAAAGCTGGCTTGCTGCAACCAAACCCCACATTACCTCTTGATACAAATGCATGTATGATAGGATCTGATGTAAGTCTTGCTGAGTACCTTTGTACTCATGTTGCTTTATTTATGTTTTTGCAGCGGAGACTTCGGTCTTACTAGTGTTCCCATGGACTTCGACTAGTAGCTAGTACCTCAGCTACGATCTTGATCGGATGTTGTAGATAGTCAGGCTCTTCAGCCTTTTTCTTTTGTAGATGTCTGTACCCAGACATGTAATGCTTCCGCTTGTTGCTTGTATGCTCTGTATGATGGGTCTTGTGACCCCTGTTTGCAATTTATGCTATGACGGCTCTTCTGAGCCTTTATCTATATGAGTTGATGAGTTATGCTGTGATGCCATGTTGTACAACACATACTTGCATGTTATGCGTACGTGTAATGTGTATTGCTATGTGTGGGATCTGACTATCTAGTTGTTTATTCTTAGTAGCCTCTCTTACCGGGAAATGTCTCCTAGTGCTTCCACTGAGCCCTGGTAGCTTGCTACTGCTCCGGAACACTTAGGCAGGCCGGCATGTGTCCTTCTTCGATCCTGTGTCTGTCCCTTCGGGGAAATGTCACGCGATGAATACCGGAGTCCTGCTAGCCCGCTACAGCCCGGTTCACCGGAGTCCTGTTAGCCCAGTGCTACAGCCTGGATTCACTCGCTGATGACCGACACGTTCGATGCTGGGTCATGGATGCCTGTCCCTGTAAGTTAGTGCCACTTTGGGTTTACGACTAGCCATGTCAGCCCGGGCTCTTTATCATATGGATGCTAGCGACACCATCATATACGTGTGCCAAAATGCGCAAACGGTCCCGGGCAAAGGTAAGGCGACACCCGTGGGGATACCGTGCGTGAGGCCGCAAAGCGATATGAGGTGTTACATGCTAGATCGATGTGGCATCGAGTCGGGGTCCTGACAGCCTTGGTATCAGAGCTTGACTGCCTGTAGGATTACCAAGCCAAACTGGTCGAAGTTGAGTCTAGAAATTCTTTAGTTATATAAGGGAATTGATTGTGGGTTGGAACGTAAGGCTCTTTTTACTCCTTTACCTCATGGCCTTCTGATCTGAGTCATCCTATCTTTCCTACGGGGTTAAGGAACTAGGCTTCTCTTCCGTCTATCAGGATCACGTGTTACTACTCCGTAGTTACATAAGACTGGTTGATCAGAGTCATACCCCAGTTTCGAGTACTTCCGGTGTAGTCTGGTTAGTACTATCTCAGAACCTTGAGTGATGATGATAAGTATGTTACTACCCCATTTTAGTAGGATGTCTCATTCTGAGCATTTTACTGCCGTTATGCTGCCGGATTTTCCCTAGGAGTTCGAGTGATACTAATTCCTTGTCCTACATTCTACAGTCCTTAGTTGTTGCTGATTCCGTCCTTGATTCGTTTCTCAGGATGTCATCAGCCAAGCGAAGTTCCGTTGCTCGTAACCAGAACCACGGAGATGGTAGGGATGAGGATCCTCCCGACCAGCCTTCGTTGACAGAGTTCATGCTAGAGATGGAAAGGAACAAGCGTGAGTCCAACCACTTGTTGGCACGTATCGAGGAGAACACCGCACATCAGTCCAACAAGTCTGTGACCATTCATGACTTCATTCGTTTGCACCCACCTACCTTTCATCATTCCATCGAGCCACTCGATGCAGATGACTGGCTCCGTAGCATCATCCATAAGCTGCGTTCCGCGAGCGTAGCTGAAGATGACAAGGTCACTTATGCCACATATCACCTGGAAGGTCCTGCTAGTCTTTGGTGGCAGAACTACGAGGCTATGCTTCCAGCTGGCCAGATTCCTACCTGGAAGGATTTCACTAAGGCTTTTCGCGAGCATCACATTCCCCAAGCCCTCCTTGACCGCAAGAGAGAGGAGTTCTGTAGTTTCACCCAGAGTAAGTTGGCTGTTGATGCTTATAGCAGAGAGTTCGAGAACCTCGCCCGTTATGCCACAGAAGAAGTGTCCACGGATGCTAAGAAGCAGGCTAGGTTCCGGAAGGGTCTCAACCCCAAGTTGCGTCGTGATCTCCACCTGCATCATTGTGATACATTCCAAGCCCTTGTGAACAAGGCCATCAATGCAGAGACAGCTCAACTCACTTACGAGCAGTCTCGTAAGCACACCCGTGATTTGGGATCTTCCTCCGGTTCTAGTTCCCAGAAACGCCGGATTTGGGTTTCAAACTCCGCTCTTCCTTCCGGTTATACACCGAGGTCATCTCATGTGGTGTCTTCCCCAGCTCAGTCGTATGTTCCACCCAGGCCTACTGGCAGACCGCTTGTTAGTGCGGGTCCCCGTCCAACCTCAGGGACTTGCTTCACATGCGGGAAGTCAGGACACTATGCACGTGACTGCTCTCAGACTAGTTATGCTCCACCCCAGCCCGAGAAGACTGTTGGCTGCGTTAAGCCATCACGCAAGATGATCAGTGTCAAGTCAGTTTCCACTGAACGTGGACGTGTGCATCACGTCTCAGCCAAAGACGCTCATGATGATCCGGATGTCGTTCTTGGTACACTCCTTGTCAATTGTCACCCAGCATCAGTTCTATTCGATACTGGAGCATCGCACTCTTTCATTTCTGAAAGCTATGCTAACTTGCACAACATGTCATTTTGTGATATGCCAACTCCGCTAGTCATCCAAACTCCTGGATCCAAATGGCAAACCTCTAGTGTAAGCCACGGTAACGAAATCCTTGTTGACAGACTTGTATTCCTTGCATCACTTGTAGCCCTCAAGTCTTCAGATATTAACATCATCTTGGGTATGGACTGGATGACAGCTCATCATGCCAAGATTGATTGTTACACAAGATCTGTTCAACTTACACACCCGTCTGGCAAGATAGTCACCGTCTCCACTAGAGTTGCAAAGCGTCAGCTCTATTCTCTTAATGCCAGCCCTCTTCCAGACCTTGAAGATATCCCGGTAGTCCGTGACTTTCCGGATGTCTTTCCAGAGGAACTGCCAGGTGTTCCACCTGACAGAGAAGTAGAGTTTGTCATAGATCTTATCCCAGGAACAGCTCCAATCTCCCGGAGGCCTTACAAGATGGCACCCTTAGAACTAGCCGAGCTTAAGAAACAACTCGATGAGTCCTTGCAAAAGGGTTTCATCCGTCCTAGTTCTTCTCCTTGGGCTTGCCCCGTCCTTTTCGTCAAGAAGAAGGATGGTACGGACCGGATGGTTGTAGATTATCGTCCCGTTAATTTGGTCACGATAAAGAACAAGTATCCGCTTCCCAGGATCAACGATCTGTATGATCAGCTCGCTGGATCCTCAGTCTTCTCCAAGATGGATTTAAGGTTAGGCTACCATCAAATCAAGATCAGAAACGGGGACATTCCCAAGACAGCTTTTGTCACTCGTTATGGTTAGTACGAGTACACCGTCATGTCCTTCGGCCTAACCAACGCCCCAGCCACATTCTCCCGCTTGATGAACTCGATCTTCATGGAGTACTTAGATAAGTTCGTCGTGGTTTACCTCGATGATATTCTTACTTACTCGAAGAACGAGGAAGAGCATGCCGAACATCTTAGACTTGTTCTAGAAAAACTCAGAGAACACCGCCTTTATGCCAAGTTCTCCAAGTGTGAATTTTGGTTGCCAGAAGTGACCTACCTAGGCCACGTAATCTCTGGTAAGGGCATTGCTGTCAATCCCGAGAGAGTTCAAGCCGTTCTCGATTGGACTCCACCTGAGACCGTTAAACAAGTTAGGAGTTTCCTTGGTTTAGCCAGCTATTGTCGCCGCTTTGTTGAAAACTTCTCCAAAGTAGCCAAACCCCTCACGGAACTTCTCAAGAAAGATAAAAAGTTCGAGTGGTCCCCACAGTGTGAGTACAGTTTTCAGGAACTGAAAAGACGCCTGACTTCTGCTCCCATACTTGTGCCACCGGATTTCACAAAAGACTTTATTATCTACTGCGACGCCTCACGACAGGGACTAGGTTGCATTCTTATGCCGGATCGTCATGTGATTGCCTATGCATCTCGACAGTTGCATCCACATGAGGAGAATTATCCTACACATGATCTAGAGCTTGCAGCCGTAGTCTATGCGCTCAAGACCTGGCGACATTACCTCCTTGGTAAACATTGCGAGATCTACACCGATCACCAGAGTCTCAAGTATATCTTCACCCAACCGGATCTGAACCTTAGGCAAAGACGTTGGTTGGAGTTAATCACAGATTATGATCTAGGGATTACCTACACCCCAGGCAAAGCCAATGTCATGGCTGATGCTCTAAGCCGTAAATCTTATTGCAACAATCTCATGTTGCAGCAAGGCCAATCACTTCTCCATGAGGAATTCTGTAAGCTTAATCTTCACATTGCTCCTCACGGATTCCTTTCTACCTTGGTGGCGAAACCTACCCTTGTGGATCTTATCATAGAAGCCCAGAAGCATGATACAGGGATTACCCGGATCAAGAGAAACATTAAGAAGGGAGTTGGTGGATGTTTCTCTATGGATGATCGTGGTGTTGTTCTCTTTGAGAATCGCTTGGTGGTTCCCAAGAAGCAACATCTTCGTCAGTTGATTCTCAAAGAGGCGCATGAATCCCCTCTCACGATTCATCCCGGTAGTACTAAGATGTATCAGGACCTACGCCAGAGGTTCTGGTGGACTAGGATGAAGAGAGAAATCGCTGAGTTCATTGCTAAATGTGACGTATGTCGTCGCGTTAAGGCAGAGCATCAAAGACCTGCTGGCACCCTTCAGACTTTAGCTATTCCTGAATGGAAATGGGATAAAGTTAGTTTGGACTTCATCACCGGTTTTCCCAGGACCAAGAGAGGGAATAACGCTATCTTCGTAGTCATTGATCGTCTCTCCAAAGTGGCTCACTTCCTTCCTGTTCGGGAAAATATCACTGCTAGTCAGCTTGCTGACTTATATATTTCTCGAATAGTGTCACTCCATGGTGTTCCACTAGAGATCAATTCAGACCGTGGCAGCCTTTTCACTTCTCATTTCTGGGAGAGCTTCCAAACTGCCATGGGAACCCATCTTTCTTTCAGTACCGCTTTCCACCCTCAGTCGAGTGGTCAGGTGGAACGGGTCAATCAAATTCTCGAAGACATGCTCAGAGCTTGCGTTATCTCATTCGGTATGGATTGGGAGAAATGTCTTCCTTTTGCCGAGTTTGCTTATAACAATAGCTACCAATCCAGCCTCAAGAAAGCTCCTTTTGAGGTTCTCTATGGACGAAGATGTCGAACACCTTTGAACTGG
>NC_041386.1:381123681-381178169 GCF_002162155.2 Triticum dicoccoides
CCCCTTAACCTTTTTATTAAATTAAATTAACCCTGTTAACCCCCCTGTCACTGACGTGTGGGTCCCACACGTCACGTTTGACCTGGACAGCCGCGTTGACCCGCTGACGTCGTGCTGACGTCATGCTGGCGCAGTATATAATTCTGGATTTAATTAAATCAGGAAAATTCCAGAAATTGATTTAAACTTCAAAAATTCATATCAATTCAACCGTAGCTCAGATTTAAATAATTTATATATGAAAAATTATCAGAAAAATGCCATCTTTCCATCTGTACTAGTTTCATGCATGAAAAACAAACTTATACATGCTGAATATGGGAAAACACATTATGGCATATATAAGAGACTTAATTTAGAAATGCATTTGAACCTTTGGTTCAAATGGACTTCAAACCAAGTGAACACTAGTTGCATTAGCTCAACAGCATCACATCTACATGCCATGTTCATGCATCATATTGTTGCATATGATTGTGTTTTGATTGCCGGCACCGTTCCTTCTCGATAGGTCCTGCTCCGGAGACGTTCCAGAGTACCTGTCCGTGAAGCAGTGCCTTCATTGTTGTTTTACCAGGCAAGCAAAACCCCCTTGTTCATTTCGATAAAACCCTACTCTCTCGCTCCTGCTCTCAGTTATTGCATTAGGACAACAACGATTCATCTGCTACTTTGTGCTGCGGTAGTTGAACCCATTCCTCTGCATGACCTGTCATTGCCACAGTAACTAGTTGAAACCCACTAGCATGTGTAGGAGTTGATTGAAGCCACTGATGTGTTCCTACCATGCTATGCCTGCTATTGCTTAGAGTTGTGTCAGGTCTGATTCATTGGGAATGAATTGGAGTGTTACGATATGTTCTGATGCTGAGAGTGAAGTGTGTGTGAACACGATTTGGTAAAGGTAGCGGTGAGAGGCCATGTAGGAGTACATGGTGGGTTGTCTCACTGGAACCGTCCTTAAGCACTGAGTTCTGTGTATGTTGTCCAATGACTCGATACTACCACACATTGGGTTCCGGTAACTCGACCCCTCTCGACTTATTAACCAACTTGGTCTCTGTCCAGGAGTCGCAACTAGTTTCTGGTGTTTGTAGGTAGTGCTATTTTTCTACCAAGTGGCACCCGGCAGGGTGGGCTTGGGACAGACTAGGCACACGTGGCACGGTGTACTGAGTGGCACCCGGTTGGTGGGCTCGGGAACCCTGCTCACATCGTTTGGGGCCGTGAGCGACACCCCGGCCGGATCTCCTTGCGGATGAAACCCGAATAGGCGATAAACCTGGACTAGAGTCTTGTGTGGTTAGTCAGGTCGTGGCCGACACCCTCGCCAGGCTTCCGCTTGAAGGTTGCCGAGATACATGACGTGTACATGGCGGTAAGTGGCGAGAGCGTGTGTGAAGAAGTACACCCCTGCAGGGTTAACATGATCTATTCAAATAGCCGGGTCCGCGGTTATGGACTTCTTGGATGCTTACATGGTACATAGACAACTTGAAGTGGATACTATAAAATGCTCAAGACAAGTGTGAGTGCTATGGATGGCCTTCTCGTAGGGAGACGGGGATGAATCCATAGTAGTGTATTGTGTGGTGATTAGTGGACTCGTGTTCGTTGTTTCACCTCAAGAGTTTCTGGTAGTCGTAGAACAGGATAGCCACAGAGTCAAAGCTGGCTTGCTGCAACCAAACCCCACATTACCTCTTGATACAAATGCATGTATGATAGGATCTGATGTAAGTCTTGCTGAGTACCTTTGTACTCATGTTGCTTTATTTATGTTTTTGCAGCGGAGACTTCGGTCTTACTAGTGTTCCCATGGACTTCGACTAGTAGCTAGTACCTCAGCTACGATCTTGATCGGATGTTGTAGATAGTCAGGCTCTTCAGCCTTTTTCTTTTGTAGATGTCTGTACCCAGACATGTAATGCTTCCGCTTGTTGCTTGTATGCTCTGTATGATGGGTCTTGTGACCCCTGTTTGCAATTTATGCTATGACGGCTCTTCTGAGCCTTTATCTATATGAGTTGATGAGTTATGCTGTGATGCCATGTTGTACAACACATACTTGCATGTTATGCGTACGTGTAATGTGTATTGCTATGTGTGGGATCTGACTATCTAGTTGTTTATTCTTAGTAGCCTCTCTTACCGGGAAATGTCTCCTAGTGCTTCCACTGAGCCCTGGTAGCTTGCTACTGCTCCGGAACACTTAGGCAGGCCGGCATGTGTCCTTCTTCGATCCTGTGTCTGTCCCTTCGGGGAAATGTCACGCGATGAATACCGGAGTCCTGCTAGCCCGCTACAGCCCGGTTCACCGGAGTCCTGTTAGCCCAGTGCTACAGCCTGGATTCACTCGCTGATGACCGACACGTTCGATGCTGGGTCATGGATGCCTGTCCCTGTAAGTTAGTGCCACTTTGGGTTTACGACTAGCCATGTCAGCCCGGGCTCTTTATCATATGGATGCTAGCGACACCATCATATACGTGTGCCAAAATGCGCAAACGGTCCCGGGCAAAGGTAAGGCGACACCCGTGGGGATACCGTGCGTGAGGCCGCAAAGCGATATGAGGTGTTACATGCTAGATCGATGTGGCATCGAGGCGGGGTCCTGACAGAAAACGCATCCCTAAGCCATGGTTCCCCACTCCCATCCCATCCGCCCACCCATTTACACCGAGGCCGGGAAAACCCGCAAAGCCCCACTCCCTCCTCCGCCCGCCACCCAGCCGGAGCCTCTTCCCCGACGATGTTGTCCACAACAACACCTCGACGTCCCTCATCTACCATACCGGATGAGGACCCGTCAACGATCTGGTCGTCCCGCCGGTTTAGACACCCCGTCCTCCACCTCCAAGGAGCTGCCCTGACGTTCCCCTCGTCTTTCGTGACACCTCCATTGCCACACCGCCGTCTTCACCTGCACCAACGAAAGAGCATCATCATCACCGTTTCCTCAGATGAAGCTGCGGCCTAATCGGCGCCACCAAAGAGGTTGTACAATAATCGTCACATTTTCTTCTTGATTCAATCTCACGGTGCTGCCGGTGCACAGTCCCGAGCCGACACGGTGCAGTTTCATCCATGGTGGCGTCGCCGGCCACTTCCTCCATGGCGTCGCTCCCTCAGCGGCGACGTCCACATCAGTAAGAGCTGCTGCCTTTAGCTCTCACTCACGCTGTTGCTCTGCTCTTTCTCTCGGTCCCCTGCCTTGTCTGCTCTTGCTCTTGCTCGCGCTGCTGCTCTCGCTCTTGCTCTTGCTTGTGATGCTGCTCCGATTTAGCTACACTTCAGTCGACTGAATCGACTTTTGGGTCAGTCGATTTTCAGGGGTGGGGGGCTCGCCAGAGTTAAGGAAAAACCAGCCGCCGTGGGGAGGGGGGCTCGCCAGAGAGGTACCCCACTATCTATCTTAGGGTTCAGGGTGGGGGCCGTGGTCGCCGGCGGTGGTGGGGCAATGGCATGGGGATCGCCGGAGAAAAAGCTCGTCACGGGGGGCCTAGAGGGATGGCCGGGGTGGCGGTGAACCGGCGGTGGGGACTGTTTTTGGACGGGCGGGGCGGCGCACCGCCGACCGCGGGCGGCTGTTTGGCCGGTGGTGGCTGGCGGCTCATGGGGATGGAGGTTGAAGATTAACTACAGGCCCTTGATTTCGTATCCAACGGCTGCGAAATCGACTGATCAGAGATGAAAAAGTCAGTCGACTGACGTGTAGCCTCACCTCTAGTGGGTTCAGTTTCGACAGTAAAGTTCAGCTTCGACAGCAAAATTCAGTTTCGACAGTCAAGTTCAGTTTCGACAGTTAAATTTAGTTTCGACAGTTAAGTTCATAGATGAGCGGCTGATGTACTTTACATCTAGCAATTTGTGGTTATTTATTTTACGTCATCTACTGGAGATGCTATTAGAATTCCACTCAGGTTAACGTTGTCTCTCTTGTCTTGCTTTAGCCTCGGAGTTGTACAACTAAACATAGCTGCTCGAAGGATGAAACCCTCCATCACATCGGAGCAGTACCTCGGGCTCCATGTCCAGACGCCTAAGATCTTCTTCCCCTCCTCCGACAGCCAAGTCAGCCGGAGCATCCTCACCGGCCAACCCAATCACGTTGAGATCGACATGGCTTCGCCAAAGAGGTTGACACTTGTTGCATATCTTTTTTACTCTACATGTTATATATATTGTCCAGTGAGCACACGGAGTAACGGGAAATACGATTATTTTATCCTACTATATGACAAGCAGTGAGGTACCAGGCAACTTAGCTATCCGTGATGGACTCTCTTGAACGCCATCATTATTTATCTCTGCACGTTTGAGCTATGCATTTGTCGATGGCCCTGGGAGTTGAGCTAGTAGGGCAGTGGCCTGGGTCCAAAGTAATAGAAGTAGCACAAAGACATTTTTTTAGTGTTGGCTTTTCCTTGCTCAAGCCTGCCTACTAGAATCGCCAGTGTTTGAAAGTAAAAGTGAATGAATAACATAGGAATCGGAAATTTTCCTATGATACTACTTTTCATGAATTTGTTGCAATGGAATTGAGCAAAGGAAAACTGTAGGATTTGTTCCTTTAGTGTCTCCTTGAAAGAAATACCGTAGGAATTTTAATTTCCACTTGTCGTCCTTTTCGAATTCCTATTCATGAAGCACAAGACTAAGAGATAGTAGCATAATAGCATTATAACCATACATTTTCTTGTGGTTTGACTTAATCTCACCATGCTTCTTTGCATCCTGTGATCTTCCAATTCCTGTGAACCGAACACCCAGATTGGCAGAAATCCTGTGTTTTCAAATTCTCTATTTTGCACATGCATTCCTATCCTATTCCTGTCTATTTCCTATCCCTTCCTGGTTAGAACCCTCAAATTCAAACAAGCCCTTACACAATTACTTCTTTTACAGATATGTGTCAAAGAAAACCTTGTGTGGTTTGTCCTGCTCCTGCGGTGTTGTGGTCCACCCCAGCTTAGCTGCTCCAACAACGGAAGGGTTCACCATAGTAGGGATCCACTCTCCAGACTGTCTTTCACCGCCTCAGATCTTCTTTCCCGCCGCCGGCGGCCACGACAACTGCATTACCATCATCAACTGAGGAGATGACCTTGAGGACCGCAAGAGAGGTCGCACTCTTCCGTGTCTGCTTACGTTATGCATCTCTTAATATGATGACATGCTACTTCGTCGTCGTGTTCACCTATTGGGCTCCGAGTCAGGTCCAAACTTATGCTGAAACTTGAGTTTTTAAATGGTTGTGGGGTACATATTGGGGCTGCAATCAATACTATCTGTCTACTATCTGGTTAATCTCGGGTGTCTACTATGAGTTTCATGTTGGGTGCAAACAAACATTAAAGGAGCCATTATCTGTATTTTTTAACTAAAGCTATTATCTGCCTGCTATCATTGGTTTTGGGTCTATCCATAGTTTGCTACCATCACTCTGGATTTGTGCATGCACTCCTTACATATCTCACTATGTTTTATTCCTATGCATGTCAGTTATTGTACACAATGTTACTGAACATGTAGAGCAAAAGAGAAGAGCCTTGCGTGGCAATAAAATTTCATGCAGACGTCGCTCCATGGTGGGTGCAAAGGTAGCCCCCCTCCACCCATTTCGGATCGTAATGAAGAGGAAGATAACTGTTCTGAGGGGGATTCAGAAGCAGAAGACCACTCCAATTTACCCCATGAGGTCTTCGCTCTAACTTGGCATGCTGATGTTGGTAATATCATAAATATGGTGCCTTGCATTGCTTACTGTATACATCAAAGATGGCATCTGCATAGTTTAGACATGCTTTGTGTCAATTCCATATGTTTAGTTTCTTTATCGTATATGTGAATCATGCAATGCCATCTTGTTTAGCCAGGCATCATATATGTGAATTTTGCAATGCGACCCTGGTTAGCCAGTCATCTTATATGTGAATTATATCATGACATCATTTTTTTATTATGTGTTAAATTTCTCAACAATTTTAGTACATTCAATTACTCTTCCTGTGCATCAGCCATTCGGCACGGTCATGGAAAAATTTGGAGTGGAAACAAAGTCTTCAGAGGAGACAATGCTATCTAACGAAGCGCATGTCTTGCTAGTTACAGATAGCTCCTTAGAGGAGGATTCAAAGACAGATGACCAGTCCTATTTCCCCCCGAGGTGCATGCTCTAACTTGGCAGGGTTATGTTGCTCATATCGTGCGTATGGTATCTAGCATTGATATGTCATTTGCTTAGTTTAGACATGCTTTGTGTGAATGCCAGCTATTTAGTGTCTAATTACCATATATGTGAATTATGCAATGCAATCTTGTTGCAATATATTATATATGTGAGTTATGCAATGCTTACTTGTTGCAAGGCATTATACATGTGAATTATGCAATGCCATGTTGTTTAGCCAAGCGTCATATATGTGAATTATATCATGTCATCATTTTTTTGTATTTCTCATTGATTTTGTCGACAATGTTTGTATATTCAACTGCTCTTCCTGTGCATCAGCCATTTGAATTGGTGATGGAGAAATCTGGAGTGAAAACAAGGTCTTTAGAGCAGACAATGCTTACCTGCTGAAGCAGATATCTTGCTGGTTACAGATAGCTCTTCAGAGGAGGATTCAGAGGCAGATGACCAGTCCTGTTATCCCCCTGAGGTGTATGCTCAAACTTGGCAGGGTTATATTACTCATATCATGCATATGTTGTATTGCAATGCTTACTTTTTACATCATATACATGATATTGAATGCCATCTCCTTAGTTGACACATCATATATGCAATTGCCCTCTGCTCACTTCCTTAGTATTTAAATCATATATTTCAATTATATCATGCCATGATGTTTACATAGACAGCATATATCTGAATTATGGCATGCCAACCCATTTTTGTAAGACAAAATATAGTTATATCATTTCATCTTGTTCACATAGTCATCATATTTTGGATTATGCCATTCTATCCGATAATTATATCATGCCATCATGTTTCCATCGACGACATGTTTGTGATTCATGGCATGACAACCACTTTAATAGACACATCGTATAGTTATATCATGTCATCCTGTTTACATAGTCATCATATTTTGAAATATGTCATTCTATCTTGTTTAGTTAGCCATCATACATGTGAAATTGTGTCATGCTATCCTGTTTAATTAGCCATCATATATGTGAAATTATGTCCCGCTATTCTGTTTCGTTAGACAACATAAATGTGAATTATTCCATGCCCCATTTTCTTCCCTAATACCCATTGCACCTGTCTACCTTACAATGTTTGTACATTCAATTACTTTTCTTGTTTATCAGCCATTTCAATTGAAGGGGTGATGGCAATATCTATGGGAGTGAAAACACGCTCTTCAGAAAAGATCGTGCTACCTGTCGATGGAGATAGAACCATGGTACTTCCCCAAGAACAAGCCCCACCACACATAACCCAGACTCACGCAGATTGTACCCCTACCCAGTTGGACAAAGAACCAGCTACACCCCTTCTAACCCCAACCCCAGCAGATAGTAACCCAGTTCCCGTTGACACAACACCATCTCCAACATAGAGCACCCAAACACAAGTAGCTAGTAAGGCAACTGCAGCGCCCAAAGCACGAGGACCACCACTCCGAACGCAGAAGAAGAATTGTTCTTAGGTCAGGTTCCGTAGCTATCGTTCATACTACTTCGCTCTTGCATCACTATATTTACTAATACCAACTAATTTCAAATTTGAAGGATGCAATTGAAACTCCAATGGCGCAATAGGTATGTTTTAAACCTGTTTCTTTAACGTGTTTGCTGTTGTAACTTGCTCTATGTGTATTTCAGTTTCAATTGATTAAACAGTTATGTTCTCATGCCATGCACATTACAAGTGTTGTTATTGCTGTGTAGTTTCTGTCGGCGTTCTGGGAATGGTGGTCCCCAGACTTGCCTGCCTGCGGCCTGCAGCGTGGCCCAAAAGGGGGCCCAGCACGGCCCATCTTCACCAACACAAACCCAAGACCCTCGCGAGGGGCCAAGCCTCGCGGGGCGGATGACTCAGGGCGCCATGCGGGTGCCAGCCCGCGCAGTGTCCTCCTTTCCTCTTTGGTGCAAAGGGGGCAAGCGTAGCCGCGGAGTACCGAGGCATCTGGCAAAGGTTGCCATTTCGGTGCAACGAGACCAAGACCAGGACGACTACGAGACAGAGGTCACCGTGGAGCCCAAGACAGCGTCATCACCAGAGCTTTGCGCAGGCGAAGACTACTTTGTCAGGATAGCTGATACTTGCTGTCCCCCTTCAAATTAGCCCGCCATTGTTGGCTCCCTTCCCGCTCAATATTTGGGAAGAGGACCAGGGCCTCTAGAAATAGGACCAGCCACCCACATGGAGGGGAGGACGAAAAGGAGGAAGGAAGAGGCTCGTTAGAAGGGTCGGTCAGAGCAGAGCAGAGAGAGAGAGGGAGAGAAAGGTGGCTGAGCTCCTCCCAGCAGTTCATCGCCTCAGCCAAGAACAGACCCTCGCGAGGCTGTTCTTCCTTGTATTGTTCATCATCATCAACCCAAGGGGCAATCCACACACCACACACTAGAGTAGGGTATTACACCACAACGGTGGCCCGAACCAGTATAAACCTTGTGTCTCTTGTGTTGTTCTTTCCTTAGTTTAGATCTTAGCATGGCGGAGGGGTGCAGGTAGGTAGGAGGCGAAATCTCCGCGCGCACCCCAGTGTTTGAACCTCAAGGGTCTGCCCGAACCCGAAATCTGACATTTGCCGCGCTAGGTAGGGGTGCGCCGGAATTCGTCTTCCACCGCTCTGTGCCCCGTCACGCCGTCATCACCATGCCCGGCGACCAGGAAGGCAACCCAGACCCATGGGCGGCATGGCCCGCCCGCGCAGAGCCGCTCGCCTCAGGCGACCCCATGCCCCAGGCAGCTCGCGGTCCGCAGGGCGCTGCGGGCCGCGGGCGACGCGCACAGGCTTCGACAGCTCTCACACCGTGGCAGGCGCGATCGGCAGCAAGGGCCTCCAATCACGCCGCGACCACGACACCGTACACCTGCCGGGAGCAAGCGAACTCAAGGGTCGCGCTCACGGTGGCTCGAGAGCTGCTGCAGTGCAAACTGTTGGAGGGTGGCCGCGACATGCTGCTGGAGCGGGTGGCAGAGCTCCTGGGCTTCGCCGCCTCGGGGGCTCACCCCTTCTGCACCCAGCTCCCAGCTCCAACCCAGGGCGGCCCGCGCAGTGGCCCCGCGCGCGCCCGCGGGCTCCAAGGCTACACCAACACCAGCGAGGCTGTCAGCACCGGACCGGCGGCGGCGCAGCCCCCGCTCCTGGTCCACGAAGAAGAAGGGCTCGACGCGACCCGCGGCCCTAGTGGACAGTCGCGCTACCACCCCACGGTAGGCGCGTCAGGCCGGACCGCGTGGCGCGCAAAGCACTACGGCGTGGCCTTTGGGGTGGCGGCGCCAGAGGAATACGTGCCCCTCATGATGGATCAAGGACACTCATGCGAGGGCGAGCCAGGCTCACTCCTCAGGCCGAGCCGGGGGACGATGCACCAGAAGCTGAGCCCTTCCAGGAGTCTCGGGACGGTCGCACTAGGCCCGCTGGAAGCAGTGATTATCGGGTACCGCTAATTCTTCAACAGGCATACGCTAACCATGGATCGCAGGAGGTGCAGGTTGCCGCAGCAGGCAGCTGCCCCGCTCCCACAGCCTCCTACCCCTAGGGAGGAGGACGCAGGGGGCTGCAGGACAGGGGCAGGGATTCGACATCACCACCGCGGCGTTCGGAGCAAGGTGTTCTCAGGAGGTAGGCCCTTCGCTGGGGAGGTGCCCCAGGGCCTGCCCCCGGCGGAGGACCCGTGGTCGTCGGGGGAACCGCTGGCGACCACTCTACCCCATCGGCGGCGTCCTGGTTTCCGGTCGTCGTTGATGGCACTAGAGTGTGGCGCAAGGCGGGGCCCTCATCTGGCGATATGAAGCAAGGCCTAGTGCCTATGAAGCTCGCCGCCCCGTGACACTCTCACGTAATAATGAGTGGGGCTGTACACGCCCCGGAGTCTCAGGGGTGCCGGCCTCAGGCCCTGGGGCTCCCTCCCACGCCCAGTGGCAGCACTTAGCTCCGCGCTGGTGAGAAGACATCCAAGACTAGACTAGGTGCCGGACGCGGCCTTTTGTTTGCTTTCGTTGCTCTTCCCCTTGGTTGTCGCTTTTCCTCGCTGGATTCAAGTTGGATTCGAGTTTGAGATTTGCGTGTGTTCGGGGAGGGGTGCTTAGTCTCGTTCGAGCAATTTCTCGCGTTTTGGTTACCACTTCGCCTCAGCCGCCTCCCCTCGCGAGCCCCTCGCGAGCCAGGTCAGGCCTAGCTTGCGCGCAGCCCAGACTGCCGCCGCCGGGTCCTCTCAGGAGGGTGTTTTACTGCAGATCTTACGGATTCAATCAGGGGACACTCAGGACACCACAACCCCCGCGGGCTGCCTCAGGGCCAGCGTGGAACAAGGTATACTAGCCGACCAGCGCGTCGCTTAAGCTAGCCACTTGGAGTGGGCGCATGGGCGATGTGGCTTCCACTCATACGATAAACACAAGTTTTACATGAGGGCCCCCGCCCTCCAAAATGCTCTCACAGTCATCAGGCCAAAACCTGAGTTCTATTCATGCAGGGTAAGGAAGCAGGAATGATGTACAGTCAGTCGGACGAATCCCCCAATGCATCCTCAGGAGCACCACCTGGGCCGTTGCTGGCGCCGCTGAACTCGCCATTGATGTCCGCGTCGCCGCCAGCGGCGTCAGGGCCGCCCATCGCGCCGCCCTTGTCGGCCGCCACGATCGCATCATCGTTGTCTGAGGCAAAGGCCCTGATAAGAGCGTCCACATTGTCCTCCACCCAGTGCGCCAGGTTGCCCCGGACAGCCTGGGGGACTGGGGCGATGGCGGTATCAAAATCAAAATGGGGATCCATGTTCCGGAGGTGACTGAAGACGCGGGAAAAGGCGCGCCTGAGCAGGGCACGGCTCCTCTCCTCCACCAACCTGTCAGGCCTGGTCGACCGCGCCTCTAGCTGCGTCACCACATCAGTGAAGAACTGGAGATTGCCCGCGTAGTTGATTGCGTGCGGCTCACCGACGGCCTCCTCGCAGATGTTGCCCAAGGCCACGTTGGATCTCTCCTGGAGAGTGGTGAGCATGGAGCTGTGCTCATGCTCCAAGATCCGCCGCTGATGTATCTCGTCCGCATTCTGACGCGCGACGGCCTCAGCCTCCTCCGCCCACTAGCGAAGAAGGACCACCTCAGCCTGGGAGGCGGTTAACTCACCTCGCGCCACCTCAAGGGCGGCCCGGGAAGCATCAGCCCTCCACACCGCCTCCTCCAGCTTGGCCCTCAAACCGGTAGTCCTACCTTCAGCTTCGGCCCGGATCAACCCCAACTTCTCTTTGAACTCATGCTCAAGGTTCAAATGCGCCATCGCCACTCGACGTCCGACCTCCTCTAGGACGCGGGCTTCCTGTGCAGCAACATCATCCTCCGCCTGTGTCACCAAGCGCTCCCTCATCTCCAGACGCTCGTACTCGCGGGTACGTTCGGCGGCTTCTAGTGTCAGTACCTCCTCACGCTTCTGGAGCTCTACTGAGTCGCCAGAGGGCACCTTCATCGACGCGAGGGCTGCCTCGCGCAGCTCCACCTGCTCCTCCAGCGAGTGGCACCAGGCCAGAAGCTCCCGAGCCCACTCCTCCGCAGTCGTTCGCCACCGGTCAGCTTCCCGAGCCTCCTCAGCGGCCCGAGACCGGGCCTCCCAAGAGGCCACCAACGACGCCTTGGCCTCTGCTTCATCAAGATCACGCTCACGGCATGCAAGGGCGATGGCGCCCTCCAGCTCGCGCCTCTCTGCAGCCAGGCGCAGGCCCTCAGCCTCAAGGCGCGCGTCTTCATCAGCAAGCTCCTCACCAAGCAGGCTCACTGCGTCAGTCGCCCTTCGAAGGAACCCTTGGCGGAGAGCGCGGCACTCCCAGGCGCGCTCGAGCACGTCTTCCACACCATCATCCGCCCTGAGCAAGCGCCGAGGGCCGCGAGTCAGCACTCCCCCTTCGGGCTGGGGGCTGGGGGCTGGCACCCTCGCGACGGCCGGGCCCGCCGCGTCAGAAGCCCGGCCTGGGGCCAGCCCGTCCTCAGGAGAAGAGCGCAGGAAGTGCCTCAGCCAATCGCAGTTCACGACCAGGTGAGAGGCCCATGGCAGGCTGGCTATGCCACGAGAAGGCCCACGAAGGAGGATCGCGAGGTGCGCGGGGCCGCGGTGCGCCTCGGGATGGTTCGCCTCTTCGATGCCCTCACCATAAGGGCTCCGCTGCTCGGAGCGCTCGAGGATTGTGGAGGGGGCGAAGCCAAGGGGGACGCTTCCTCAGCCGTCTCCGCAAGGTCGGCTGGAAGGGGCCTGCGGAGCAAGGGTCAGTACAAGTAACAGAAGGATCGGGAGCGAGGAAAGGAAAAGGCTTACTCATCAGTGGCGAAGTACTTCCTACGCTTCAGCAGGCGACAAGGGTAATCATCGCCCAGGGCCTCCCTTCTCTTCCGGAGAGCCTCGAAGTTCACGCGGAAGCGGCCCAAGAGTTGGGCGCATGGATCAACCTTCGACGAAGACGGAGCGGCAAGGCGATCTGCGGCAGGGGCGCCTGCCTGGTGTGCTCTGCCAATCGCCTCCCCAAGAGACGCAGCTGGAGCCTCAGGGCCCCCAGTCGCAGGCACTGAGGGCAGCTGCTCGCCACCCTCAGCCTCAGCGGCACGGGCCCCAAGAGCTGCTTCCACATGAGCCTCGCCCGGCGCTGTCACCGTGCTGGGAGCCCCCTCGGCCTCTGGCGCCTCGTGCCTCCCTGCTCCGCCACTCGAGGATGAGTCGCCTTGGCCGACTGGTAGGGCCGTCACCACCACTGGGTTCTCACGAGGCCCCTGAAGGCCGGCGGGGCGCGGCCCCCACTCATCAAAGATAGGCATCTGCTTCACAAAGTCGCCCCTGCTCTGGCAGAGGTACAGCAAGGCCCCTCCCTGCCGGACACTGCCGGGGTTGGGGTCCCCAGCCAGGGTCAAGAGCGCCGTCCTCAGCATCTCAGGAGTCAAGTCCTCTTCCTGGAGCCTCATACGATCCTCATGCCCATGGAAGGCCCACATCCGGCGAGAGTGGCGTTGAAGAGGAGCAACACGGCATAGCAGGAACTCCTTCACCACCTTGGGCGCTGTCATGCCAAGCGACCTCAAGAGCGCGAAGCGGCGCCAGACGAAGACGAGCCGGGGGCTCTCAAGCGTCTCCTGGCCCCAGCCCGAATTGGGGACGGCAGGCGAGGTCGGCTCCAATAGCAGGGGGCTGGGCACCCTTGGGTCCACATACAGCCACCGCTCGCGGAACCCGACCGCGGGAAGAGGAAGCTTGAAGTCAATCCCAGAGGCCGCCGTCTCAGGCGCGGCAACGAAGCTCACACAAGCCCAGCATTGGGAAGGGTCGACAAGATGCAACGAGAAGAAGTGGCGCAATAGGCAAACCAGACCCAGATGCATCATGTGGATCTGATAGTGGGAAAGCACGGCGTTGAAGAAATCAGAAAAGGGGGGAACCAGACCCGCCCACAGGGCGTCGGCAAGATACAGGACCTTGGTGGCTGTCCTGTCAACGGAGAAGTGGGACGCGGGCCAGGCCGTCGTCCTCTCGCATTCATTGAAGATGGTGGCCAGAGCTAAGCTGACCTTGCCCAAGCCCTCGGCGGGGGCCGCCGATGGCGGCGGGCAAGGCGGAGACACGGGTTTCTTCCCTCTCCCCTTCTTCGTCGGAGCCATGGCGATGGGAAGGGGGGAGGGAGGCTCGAGATTGAGTTGAAAACAGAAACCGGAGTTCAAGCGGAGGAAGGACAGAGGGCGCTCGAGCGATAAAAGGGGAACGGCTGTGTACGACTACGGGTCCGCCTAGCACAGCACAAGATAAGGAGGGCGTGGGGGAACAGTGCCGCCCACGTCCAATCAACCGCCATGCGGTGCCCAAGGCCGCAGGCTGTTAGGGCCTGCGGCGCTTCGCTCTTGCCCTTCCGCCTCCCTGCACGGCCAAGTTCGGGCGTGCCTTGGGCCCGGGGGCTACTGTCTGTGTTCTGGGAACGGGGGTCCCCAGACTTGCCTGCCTGCGGCTTGTGGCGTGGCTCAAAGGGGGCCCAGCATGGCCCATCTTCACCAACACAAACCCAAGACCCTCGCGAGGGGCCAAGCCTCGCGGGGAGGACGACGCAAAGCCTCCTCAGGCACGGCCTCGTCAGGCTGGCTCACAAGGAGGCGGAGAGATCAAGGCGGGGTACCTCACGAGGTGCCCATAACGCAATCGTGACAACTCAGGGCGCCAGGCGGGTGCCAGCCCGCGTAGCGTCCTCCTTTCCTCTTTGGTGCAAAGGGGGCAAGCGCAGCCGCGGAGTACCGAGGCATCTGGCAAAGGTTGCCATTTCGGTGCAACGAGACCAACACCAGGAGGACTACGAGACGGAGGTCACCGTGGAGCCCAAGACGGCGTCATCACCAGAGCTTTGCGCAGGCGAAGACTACTTTTGTCAGGATAGCTGATACTTGCTGTCCCCCTTCAAATTAGCCCGCCATTGTTGGATCCCTTCCCGCTCAATATTTGGGAAGAGGACCAGGGCCTCTATAAATAGGACCATCCACCCACATGGAGGGGAGGACGAAAAGGAGGAAGGAAGAGGCTCGTTAGGAGGGTCGGTCAGAGCAGAGCAGAGAGAGAGAGAGAGAGAGAGAAAGGTGGCTGAGCTCCTCCCAGCAGTTCATCGCCTCAGCCAAGAACAGACCCTCGCGAGGCTGTTCTTCCTTGTACTGTTCATCATCATCAGCCCAAGGGGCAATCCACACACCACACACTGGAGTAGGGTATTACACCACAACGGTGGCCCGAACCAGTATAAACCCTGTGTCTCTTGTGTTGTTCTTTCCTTAGTTTAGATCTTAGCATGGCGGAGGGGTGCAGGTAGATAGGAGGCGAAATCTCCGCGCGCACCCCAGTGTTCGAACCTCAAGGGTCTGCCGGAACCCGAAATCCGACAGTTTCCCACACTTATATTCTATCTATGCTACTTTATCTTAAATAGATATGATTCAAACTATATCTATCTTGATTTGGCAACATAAACTAGAATGATATAGACCTTACAGTGACCATACTACATAGATATATGTTTGTTTCATGATGTTATCCTGTCCACCTTACTACTGAACTGGTTTACCAAAATGAGTTTCATATACTACAATGTAAACCTGTGATGCGTTTGTTTGTTTCTCTTTTAGAACGTGGATAAAATATTGGAGAAGAGTACCCCGTTATGCAATGGTAAAGGAAGTAATGTAGATAAGGTTCAAGATAGTGAGACATCCCTAGTGGTCTCCAAGAAAGCTGATAAAAACTATATTGAAGAAACTGAGACAACCCCAAAGTCATGTCTTGATGTAGTGTTCGAGTTACTGGGTACTACTGCTGGCACCAGCTCTTCGAACACGCTGCCTGAATTAGTTCGGATTCTTGAGTCCCAACTTCAAGTTGAAAGACATCGATCAGATGTTATGCGATAGGAAGCAGAATGACCGAGGAAGTCCCTGCAGAATTCAGATGCATACTTTCTGGTGCAACAACAAGTGCTGGAGGATTTAAGCGCCAAACAAGAGAAAGTTAATAAGCTTGCTAAGAATCTTGCCAGCATTATGGGTACCCAGGATATTTTTTCTTGAGCTCTTCTGAAGTGGTTTCAGTTCTGGACTTGTTTTGCTGCGGCGTTTATATGCTTTTTTGTTCCCTATATTTGCACTGGTGGCGAACTTTGATGCCGAGTGGATGTAATATGTGTAATAGCCCTGATAGCCTAGCATAAGTTGCTTGCTTATTTATTTCCTTATTGTCTTGTTTATTTGTTTTCTTGTAGTCAGTGCAGTTCTTTTTCCGTGGTTTTCTAGTGGCCGCAATAACCTATTTTTTATAACTAGGCCACATTAACCATGGGCTACATATTTACTGTAGTTAACATGGGCCTCCTACGGAAAAATGGGCCTTCTAAGGGCCGTAGAAACAATGGGCCTTCTACAGGGCGTAGAAACAATGGGCCTTATACGGGCCATAGACACAATGGGCCTTCTATGGGTCGTATCATCAATGGGCCTTCTACGGGCTGTATGATCGGTTGGCCAAACATGGGCCAATAACAGAGCACATTATGGCCGTAAATGGGCTAGAGTTGAAATCGTCCGTTCATGGGCCGACCATAACGGGCAGTCGTTAATCAGTCGTATTTGATGACGTTATGAAAACGGCCCAACGTATTAACAGGACACAAATGGCCGACTATAACCACGGGCTGAATTTGGCCCACAGGCAGAAAATGACAGTAACGGGCCAAAAGTAAACAAATGCTGGAAATGAGCCCAATAATAAATGGGCCCTGAGAAGGCCGAAAGATAACATGGGTTGGAAACGGCCCAATGGAATAATGGGCCGTTAATGGGTATAAAGTGATACGCTGTTCATTACGAGTCAGTTTTACCACAGGCCGTTAATGGGCCGAGGGTTACTAAGGGCCTCATATGGGCCGAAAGACGTCATGGTCCACACATGGGCCGGAAGTTAAAACAAGCTGAAATTATATTGGAAGGCCCAGATGACGCTACTGGGCCTAATTCGGATAGGCCGTAAACATGCCCTGGGTTAGCGGGCCATAAATGGGCTATATGCGAATAGGCCATTAACAGGCTTGCCATGGGCCGGCCCGCCACCTTTTGACCAAGTCAAACGGGCCGGCCTTTTCACGGGAATGGGCCTCTGTTGGGTCGTGCCATGTGTCGACGTATCATAGGCGCTTTGGGTCCAATGAGTGGATGACATCTGTCCCAACGGTGAGCCGACACATGTTTCCTCTAGCCAACGATGATTTTACATGTGGAAAATCCCCATTGGTCGGGGCTGTTAACGGGTTATCGGATCCAAAACTGGACCCGGTAGCTTTTAACGGTGTTCTGTTACGGTGGATGCAACGTGTCAGTCACCCTTGACGAAAGCACTTGTGTGACACGCGATTTATCGTCATGGAAGTGGACACTTCCGTGATGATAATTTTGGTAATGTCATGGAACACTACTACGACAGCACAGGTATGACTAGCTTGATTCTGTCATAAAATTGTCATGGATGTACATGCATGACGAAAAACGTGACCTACTATGACAAATATGTATCATCACGGAAGTGTACTTTTTTGTAGTGATAGCAATCATCATACAGAAAAGAAGGATCCGACTATGGATGAAACCAAACGAAAAAGAAGAACGACGTCCACCCTGCTAATCCCAGGTTCCCCGACCTGGAAGCTATCCCTTGATCGAAGAAGAAGAAGAAGCAGAAGAACTCCAAACAAGCAAGCATCGCACTCATGTCAGATCATCGCATTACCAGTACCTGCAATTGTTATTGTAGTAATCTGTGAGTCACGAGGTCTCAGCAATCCCATTACCATCTCAGTAACCTATTGATCGAATAAGACTAGCAAAGCTTAATGGGTATGGAATGGATAAGTGGTGAGGTTGCAGCAGCACTAAGCATTGCATGGTGGCTAACTTATGGTACAAGACTAAGATGGGACACAACGCAAATGGTCGCAAACTAGTAATGATCAAGAAGTGATCCTGAACTACTTATGTTCAAACATAACCCAACCATGTTCTCTTCTCAAACGCACCCGAAAAGAGACAATCATGGTTACGCATGCAGTTGGTGTCTTTTAATTGAGTTTAGTTCAAGTATACTACAACCGGATATTAACAAATTCCCATATGCCACATAACCATGGGCACGACTCTCGAAAGTTTAAACCCTACAGGGGTGTCCCAACTTAGCACATGACAAGCTCATGATCCGCAGAGACAATCCTCCATAGCGGGACCTTCCGATCAGACTCAGGATCCCGGTGCATAAGACATTTCGACAATGGTTAAAGAAAACTAGAAAGACCACCCTAGTGCGTCGATGCCCCGATAGGAGCCGCGCGTATCTCGTTCTCAGGACAACACCGTCTATACAAAGTGGACGGTATCCGAAACACCATCGAGTTGCCCCGAGGTGGCACCGCTGACTGCTAGGTAGGTGGACCAACACTCATGTGGAGCACTGGTCTGGGGGTTGATCAAGGGACTTCGGAGGCCAGCAAGTCCCTATGCAAGTTTTAGATGTTATTAGGCAAATGGTAAAACCAATGTTGGGCCTTGCTGGAAGAGTTTTATTCAAAGCGAACTGTCAAGGGGGGCTCATAAAACCTGACCTGACCTGCAACTGCACCTGCAACTAGCAACGATATAAGAGGTGCTGAGCAAAGCGGTGACATAGCCAAACAACGGTTTGCTAGGATGGTGGAAAAGGTTAGAGGCTGACATGACAACTTGGGAGGCTTGATAAACAAGTGGCAGGTAGCGCGACATAGAGATAGCATCGAGACAACTAGCATAGCAAAGATAGTAGTGAGATCCAAGGTGACGGTCATCTTGCATGAAATCCCGCTAGGAAGAAGACCGAATCCATGAAGTAGACGAACCAACGTAGTCAAACGAATCCTCACAGTCGCAACATAATAAGAACTATTAAGAAGAAGCATCACCAGAAAGAAGCAAACAACATGGTAACCAACCATCACATACACATGACAAGATGCACAATCAAGTATGATGCATGTCCGGTTTGATGAGTCATGGCAAGGCAAATTGCAACAAACAATACTACAAATTAAGTGGAGCTCAATATGCAACGGGTTGAATATTGACGAAATACCACATTCAAATTATTTAGTTCGCTCTCGTTTATTTACCCAACAATATTAAATGTTATTAAACATGGCAAGGGGTGAAGCATAAGTACTAACTATTTAGGCAAGTTTAAATGGGGCCGGAAATAACAAACAACAATTCTGGAAAATTCCCATATGCATATTTCGAATTTGGTACTGCTCCGTCCTAAAGCATATTTTATTGTTGTTCAACATGCAAAGCAATGCCACCATGTTAAACTATGCATATTTCTATCCCATTTATATATAAAGTATATTTAATTCAGACCTACGATTATTTAGTTATGAAATAAATCATTTTAACATGTCATGTATGCAAATTAATGCAAACAGTAAGTTAAACATTTTTAACATGGATGAAAGCAGCATATTATGAAACTAGATGAAATTCTAAGCATTTTACATGTTTAAAAAAAATTAATCCGATGCATGGTTGGGGAGCAATTAAGGGGATTTTTTGTAAAATAGCAATTCCTAGAGATAATAGGAAAAATGCAGAAGGGAAAAAATGACACGGGCCGAAACTACAGGTTGGGCCAATAGGAGGAAAAATAAAGGAGGGGCGCTGGGTGTGGCATCACCAAGTGGGCCTTGGACCATTCGATGCAAAGGCTGGAGGAGGCCGGTCCCTGGGCTGCTCCTGGCTTGAGGCCCAGGATGGGGTTGCTGCGGCTAGCGAGCAAGCGCGTCAGCGAGGCAGGGTCGGTCAAAGTGAGCGAGGCACTCGATCTGGAGCAGGGGAAGCAGAGGCCTGTGCCACCATGGACTTGCGGCGGCGCAGAGATGCAGCAAGGACGTGGGTGTGCAGGACTTGGACGTGGGACTCCGGTGATGCGAGAAAGGCGAGGGAGGCCGGAGCTTGCCAAATACGACAGCGGGGGCGATGAACGGGCGGCGACCAAGACGGTTCCCAGTGTGTGTGTGTGTGTGTGTGTGTCTGAGAGAGAGAGAGAGAGAGAGAGAGAGATGAGTGAGATCGAGAGGAACGGGGGAGCACTAGAAAGGGGAAGAAGAAGGGGGCAACGGCGCTCATCTTTTATCCGACTCAAGAGAGAGATGAGTGAGATCGAGAGGAACTTGGAATCACCCATAACACATTTTCATTATTCTTCAACTCTTCTTTTATCCGACTCAACTTCCAATCCTTCCTTTTGACCTTTTAGTAAAATTGAGTTGCAATTTTACTTCTTCATAAATGTTCCAAATCTTCCCATAAATCATATCTACTATGTAGGGTCACCCCCTGTAATTTCAACCCATTTGAAGTTCATTTGAATGGGCTTCGAAATTCAGACTTGTTTGATTTAAATCCAACAGGTGTGGATTTTACTTCCTCTAAAAATCCTCAGGATATTTTTGTCAAATTCCTCACATTTCTTGAGTCCGGGAAAATAATCCCCATGCCCAAGTTCTTTCCAAACCCTCTCTTTCTTTTCTTCTCCCTATTTCTTTTTCTGCTAAAGAATAAAAAAGAAGGGAATAGACGAGAGAGAAAGTCAGCCCAACTGGGCCTTCCAACCTCCCATGCTGGCCCATTGGCCCAGCCGCTCCCCTAACGCTACAATCCTTGCCCAATCCAACTCCCTCTCCCGCGTTCGATCTCTCCCTCTAGTGCTGCCAGAGAGAGAGAGAGAGAGAACGACAGCGCCTGGCCCGATCCCCATCTCCCTTCGTCGAGCCCCAGCCTCCCTCGACCTCACCACTCGCCGGTGACCAAAGCCGCCAGAGCATCAGGACCCCCTCCGTGCCCCTTGCCCGTTCCACCCTGTAGTCGCTTGCCATGGCTGGCCTGAGCGCCGCGCCTCCTGCCACTCCAGCACCCCGATGCACCCCTTCCTCCTCTGCTTTGCTCCCCAACGCCCGTAGCCCTCCTCCTTGCCTCCCCGCGCCCCAACGGCTTTTTCCACGTCACCCCCGATCACCTCGACCTGCATGCCTCGCCGGCCTTCCTCAGTGAGCCGTCGTGCCCCTGGCCCTACTTCTCAATGTCGCGCCACTCCTCCGCTCATGGGCCCCGCTGCCTCGCTGTTGCAGTCGCTGTTCACGCCCGAGGTCCGCTGCAACCTCGTCTTCAAGTCCTCCATGCCCAAGCAAGTACGCTCCCGATCCCGATGCCCAACACAGCCCATGTCCGCTATGTGTCCCTACACGCCAAGGCCACCATAAGTTCGTCAAGTACCTCTACCGAAGACGCCAAGTACTTCTAGATATCCTCCTCGACCGTGAGGAACGCAAGACGCATCCTCCGTGCACCTCCGCTTGCTGCTGTCAAAGTCAAGACCGTCTCGGATTTCGCCAAGCACCACCACCGTCAAGTTCATCTACATGCGTGTACGACCATCTTCGCCAAATACCCGTGCACGACACGGGGAATCACCAAGAACCCTTCGGATGCGCCAAGTTTGACTACATGGACCACCAAGTACCTCTACCAATGACTCGAGCGGCTATCAAACGTGTACCACTACCGTCGACCCACGAAGACCCCGTGGACGTCAAGTTCCTTTTCATGACCCGCATCTACAGACATGAATGACTAGTTCCTCTTCGACTGTGAACCACTACTTCCACTACCGCCGCGAGAACGTCTACTTCCCCTACACTGCATCGAACCCGATCCTCTTCGAAAATGCATGCTTCGAAGGTATAACCGCTGAGACGACCGCCCATGGACCGAATGCATGTGTTGTATGAGATGCACCCTATGTTTGCACCGTGTCCGAATTGTTCCTTGCACATTCACCGTAAGCCATGCCACCAACTCGTGGGACACCCAGAATCCGGGATCACCCCACCATCCTTTCCTAACATGCATCCGCACACTTGCTTCTTTTGCACCGATATCTCAACGAGTTGTCGGAACTTGAACATTGTTGTGGCACCATTTTCGTTATCATTGCCGTAGCACCTTTTTTTTCCACCACGGTGACAAATGCTTCATAACATGCTCATGTCAACATTTTGATAAAATTGCATAAAACTTGTACATGTAATCGACATCATGGTAACAACATTTAAATTGTTTAAATTGTTGTTTGCATTAGATTGCTACATGCACATGAGGATTTACCGAAATTGTTGTTTGATGTTTCCGGCCTCATTTAAACTTGCCTAAATAGTCAGTTCAATTATGCTTCACCTCTTGCCATGTTTAACAACATTTAATATTGTTGGTTACATAAATGGGAGAGAACTAAATAATTGAATGTGGTGTTTCGTCAATATGAAACTCGTTGCATATTGAGCTCCACTTAATTTGTAGTATTGTTTGTTGCACTTTGCCATGCCATGCCTCATTATAATGGACATGCATCATACGTGATTGTACATCATGCCATGTTTATGTGTTGTTTGTTTACCATGTTGTTTGCTTCTTTCCGGTTGTGCTTCTTCTCGATAGTTCCGTTTATGTTGCAATTGTGAGGATCCATTCAACTAAGTTGGTTTGTCAACTTCATGGATTCAGTGTTCTTCCTAGCGGGATTTCAGGCAAGATGACTGTCACCTTGGATCTCACTGCTATCTTTGATATGCTAGTTGTCTCGATGTTATCGCTATGTCGCGCTACCTATCACTTGTTTATCAAGCCTCGCAAATTGCCATGATAGCCTCTAACCTTTTTTACCCTTCCTAGCAAACCGTTGTTTGGCTATGTTACCGCTTTGCTCAGCCCCTCTTATAGTGTTGCTAGTTGCAGGTGCAGTTGTAGGTTGTTCCATGTTGGGATGTGGATATCATGGGATATCACAATATCTCTTATTTAATTAATGCACATATATACTTGGTAATGGGTGGAAGGATCGGCCTTATGCCTGGTGTTTTGTTCCACTCTTACCTGTGTTATGTTCCTTGTTTTTTTGTCCCTAACACGATGAGGGGAATGGGGCCCTCTTGACAGCTCGCGTTGAATAAAACTGTTCCAGCAAGGCCCAACATTGGTTTTACCATTTGCCTAATAACAACTAAAAATTGCCTAGGGACTTTCTGGACCCCGATGATTTCTTAATTCAACCCCTCGGGCCAGTGCTCCTCTGAGTGCTGGTCCAAACTAAGTAGACTGCAGGGCCACCTAGGGGAAACTCGATGGTTGGCTTTACTCGTAGGATGTCTCATCCGGTGTGCCCTGAGAACGAGATATGTGAAGCTCCTACCGGGATTTGTCGGCACATTCGGGCGGTCTTGCTGGATTAGTTTTACCATTTTCAAAATGTGTTGTGCACCGGGATTCCGAGTCTGATCGTGTGTCCCGTGATGGCAGATTGTCTCCGCGGATCGTGAGCTTGTCATGGGCTAATTTGGGACACCCCTGCAGGGTTTAAAATTTCGAGAGCCGTTCCCGCGGTTATGTGGCAGATGGGAATTTGTTAATATCCGGTTGTAGAAGACTTGAAGTAAACTCAATTATAATACACCAACCGCGTGCATAACCGTGATTGTCTCATTTCGGGGAAGTTCGAGAGGAAAACACGGTTGGGTTATTTTTGAACGTAAGTAGTTCGGGATCACTTCTTGATCATTTCTACTTTGGACCGTTTGTGTAGTTTCTCATCTTACTCTTGTACTCGTAAGTTAGCCACCGTACATTTCTTAGTCGCTGCTGTAACGTCACTAGTTACCCTTTCCTACCCATTAAGCTTTGCTAGTCTTGATACCCATGGTAATGGGATTGCTGAGTCCTCGTGGCTCACAGATTACTACAACAACAATTGTAGGTACAGAGAGCGATGCTTTGACAAGAGAGTGATGCTTGATTGCTTTGGAGTTCTTCTTCTTCTTCTTCGATCAACAGAAATAGGTTCTGGGTCGGGGGAGCCTGGGCTAGCAGGGTGTATGTCATTCTTATTTTTTGTTTGATTTCATCCATAGTCGGATCCTGCTCTTCTGTATTACGGTTGCTATGTATTGATGTATTGCTTTATGAATGTTGTAACTTGTGGCGAGTGTAAGCCCTTATCTTGTATTCTCATCTATTCAGTACATGGTATGTTGTAATGATATCCACGTTGCCATGCCCTCGAAATGTGGTTGTGCCCCCATCATGAGTTCATCACGTCATTGGCTTAGAATCTCATCATGGGCGCTACACTTCTGGAGCGTCGGTTCTGGGGCGTTACACCTCTTTCTCTCTCTCAAACACATACAACTCCTGCTTCCCCTCCCCTTCCCGACTACAGTCTCTCTCTCTCTCTCTCTCTCTCACACACACACACACACACACACACACACACACAAAGCTATCGCTTTCGCACACGCGACTCGTATTTCTCTCACAAACATTGATCGACTAGCCTCCAAATGGTTTATACACCCGCATACTCATTCTTCCACTATCACGTACATGTCTCTTACGCTCTTTCTATCTATGTAGATTTTTCGTCCCTTCTTGAGACATGCCCTCTCGATCGTGCACACACACTATCGCCTCATTTTACGTTGACACCTATCGCACACACACTCTTTGTGTCTTTGTCACACATGCACTCCGTCCTCTCCCTCTCTCTCCCTCTCTCTCACACACACAACACACACACACATGGGATTTTTGCAACAACTAGCAAGGTGCCCATGCGTTGCATAGAACATCAAGGTGCATTTGTATGAGTAGTATATCTTGTGGGAGAAAAGGATGAATGAGGGAAGGCCTTATTTGCAAATATGGAGAGGGGTGTGGGTATCTTTTTGCAAAATTGCCATAGTTTCCTTCCTATCCGTTAGATATAAATCGGACGGCCTATATTGCAGGATGGCAGGCACACAATCATCACCAACTCTGTTTTTTATCTCTACTCTTATAAAAAGCATAGTCGGTGACGATGGTGTGCCTGCCATCCTGCAATATAGGCCATCCGATCTATATCTAACGGATAGGAACCAAACTATGACAATTTACCCGCGCTCCTCTCCACATTTGCAGATAAGGCCTTCCCTCGTTCATTCTTTTCTCCCACAAGATCTTGATGTTCCGTGCAACACATAGGCATCTTGCTAGTAAGGGTAGAAATTAGAGATATACCACTTCTCCAGTCTTGAAACCAACTACATTCCTCCCTTATCTCATCAAAACTGCACAAAGGAATATATTTTGAGTGAAACATAACATATTTTTAGTGATATACATATTTCAAAACTAGACTCTTTTTTCTATCAAATCATAGAATATGTATTAATCTAATTTGACCGTGTGGCAATGCATTGGCACATTGCTATTAGTTATTACTACTATATAATTTTTTGGACACTAGACAAATAGCGGAGTACTTATACGAAGAGAAGAGGCGCACGTATGCAGTTAGTCTCCCGCTGCCTCGCACACATGAGAGTTACGTAAAGGAACCATTAACAAATAAACCCTAAAACCATAGGTGCACGATTGCTACATGTGCGGATACCGGGTACGTGGTTGAGCGCACCTTTGTAGGAATAGTCAGTTCGTGTGATAATTTGATCCGTAGGAGTTGATGTTTGGGACCACAGGTGAATGACCTGGAGGCGGTGGCTCGCCAGTTGGCACTGATCGAGTAGCCATGTTTAAAATATCATTTTTTAGCAGGGTAAGAGTTCCGATTTTCTATGGCGCGTTATAAGTACTAAGTAGATTTTAGAAAGATTGGTATGGATTGGAAATGGAATTCATTACTACTACCTCCTTGGCATATGGTTATATGGGTTTATGTTGCGAGATGTTGAACTTGGTTGTTCTAGGGAAAATTCTATGGTTTTGATGTTGGTTTTCAGTAATGAAAATCGGAAGGGGGAAGCCCTTCTTTGATAAAAAAAACTACTACCTCCATCCTAGTTTACTAGTACCCATCGTATTTTGGATCAAAGTTTGTCCACGAATTTTACTTGCAAAATATGAATGGAAAACAAGATTTTGTTATACCCAAAAAAGGACTACAGCGAGTGATTGCTCTGACAGGGACGCGACCTCTCATACTGCAGGCATTGAACCGGCGCGCCGGCCAAGAGGGCCCCATTCGCTACAGGCTAGGCTGAACACTCCTCCTCACTGAATGCAACCGGCTTCAGACTGCCCCGCCTGCCTCCATTGAATTCATGTGTGTGCAGGCAATGCGTCCTTCCACGAGCCGGCCGGCATTTTAGAACACAATGTTGGCTGGCTCCTCTCATCCACTCGCTATTTAAACGAGGACAGACCCCTGGCAAGAACCGCACCACACCGCTGCTCCCCATATCCTCCCTGCACCATTTTCTCCACACTCTCCATAGCATTTGGTGAGCAGGAAGACGAGTTCTCCTGCATAAAAGCCGACTAGGTGCTCCAACAAGACAGGCAACTCGCTGCCCCACCTCCCTCCCCGCCCCAGGCCGTCAGTACCGTGGTTGAGGCTGCAGGCGGGCAAGCGGAGAAGCAAGCCGCCACTCCAAGCTGGCCCCTGGTGCATCAACTCGACGCGCCAAGCCTACTCGTAGAGTAGTGCCCAATTGCTGCATGCTGGCACATGGGAGACCGCGACATCCAGTGCACCATGGTTGGCCACGCCATCCAAAGGAAACGTTGGCGAAACCGCGACATGCTAGCGGAGGTGGCCAACACATTTGCGGCCACCGCCAACATCGAGGAATAGTAGACCACGAGAGCCGCCACCGCTCTGAACCCACAAATGCTACGACCACCATGTCGCCGGCCTAGACACCCGGTGTGTTGCCTGGTTTGGCTCAAAACATCATGGACCCCTGCCGCGGCCAGCATTAGAAATTATACCTGCTTCTAGAAGTTATTTGCGATTAGTCAAAAAATAACCAAAATATAATTAATTACGCATGGTCTTGACTTGTTGTGCTCACACTGGTAGTAGGAACTAGAGGCTTTCTTTATTTATTACTCTCCTCACATTTTTTTTGGCTTTGAAGTGAATCATGGTTGTGGACATTATCTATGAATGTGCAGATATCTGTGAACATGAGTTTGATGTGGAAGTTGAACTTGGAATGTTGGGCTTGCGCATGAACTATACCATGTCCAATGCTTCGTCTATTACTGTTTGGAAAGTAATTGATGTTATTACATGACCCGAGAAAATTATTTTGTGCGACATCAGTAGATGCACAAACATCACAAGAGGCATGCTGACTGGATAAACATTTGAACCTAGCTATTATGAATGAAATTTTGTCTTGATAACATTTTGAGATAGCAGGAGACGCCTAGCCTGTTCTGCCTCTACTAGCTTCTTTCTAGCTTCTACCATCTCTTCTTTCGCTTGGGTGAAGACAACATCTGATTGCTACTTTCGCTTCTTCAGGAACTCATCTACATTCTCAGGAGCTGCTGCATGCTTTCTTTCAGCCTTTACTAGAGCGACGAGGACACGCACAGTTGATGACTCCACCTGGCTTGTGTGTAATCCAGCATCATCTGTCAATTTGCACCTTGTGTCTAATCTAGCATCATTAGGGAACGGGCACCTTCTGTGTAATCCAACCTCCTTTTGGAAACATGATCTCGAGGTTGACCATACTTCCCTCCTCGCAGGAACTGCATCCTGATATGAAGTTACTTCTTTTTTAGATCAATACTCAGAGCAGCCCAGATCCATTTAGTAGAAGCCAAATAAACAGGACTCGGAGAAGTGAATTCAAAAGGAAAACCAAAAAACAGACTAGAAGGTGAGAACACCCACTTCCTACATCAAGCTAAAACGAAATCATTAGGACGATTAAGACTCTTCTTATTACACATCAAAGAACACAAGGCTAAGAGAAACAGAAACTACAACATATACACATCGAATAACATGAGGCTAAACGAAAGTAATTGAAAGGGTGTTACTTACCAAAGAACGTTTTACAGGTTCGGTGCATCTCCTCTTTAACTTGCCACACTCCTTGAAGATTTCCCCAATATCCCATGTTTGGTCTTCATTGCTCCTCTACATGTTCGCACTCATGGTTTTAAAATATCAACATGGCAGAAAAAATATACTAGTAATAATCAAACATCTTGTGGGCAACATTAAAGCACTCGTCTGCCATGTTAGAGCATCTTCAACAGAAGCGCAACACACGACTCTTTAAAAAAGCGTTTATAGCGTTGGAATAGCTAGTTTTTGCGGGCCCGGAGTGCTGAGATAGAGAAGTAGAGATAGAGAGTAAATACTAGAGATTATAGACATAGATAGTTCTCAACATAGATATAGCATAGATAGATAAACAAAATAGATAGTTCAACTACTCCTATTCATCCGACTCCACCTCGGTGATGTCCTCCTCCGACGTCCCTGCTATCTCTACTCTCTTCTATACTTTTATATTATTTTATATTTTATATTTATATCTACTCTCTACTCTTTTAAAAAACAGAGTTGGTGATGATGGTGTGCCTACCATCCTATAATATAGGCCGTCCGATTTATATCCGATGGATAGGAAGGAAACTATGGCAATTTTGGAGAAAGATACCCACACCCCTCTCCACATTTTCAAATAAGGCCTTCCCTTGTTCATCATTTTCTCCCAGAAGATAAACTACACATACAAATGCATCTTGATGTTCCATGCAACGCATGGGCATCTTGCTAGTTCTAAAAATCTTTCCATCATTTTCCACACTACTGGTTGCAGATGAAGAGCCTACCCAAGCACAACGTGACATAGGAGCGATGCATAATTACAAGTTGATATTCTATTGGACAATGGAGGCTATAACCAATTACTTCTACGGGAACAATAGCAACCAGAAAATTTGAAGGGTAGGTATGAACAAAATTGGAACTGCACATGTACTGCTAAGAGATTCAATACACACATTACCAAACAAGGAGGAGTACGATGGTCGCAGCGGCCTGTGTGCATCATGGTCGGCAGCTGGAGTCAGTTCATTTTCCACGACGATGGTGCTCCTTCGCTTGGCGTCGGCTTTGGGGAAGCACATCCGAGACCATGGAAGACGGTGCCGGGGAAGAGGCTCCATGTGCGACGACAACGGTGGACCGGCTCAAGTGCAGCATACGAGGTCGTCGATGAGGCTCATGCACTACGGTGGATGATACATCTCCAATGTATCTATAATTTTTTATTGTTCCATGCTATTATATTATCAATCTTGGATGTTTTATAATCATATTATAGTCATTTTATATCATTTTTTGTTACTAACCTATTGACATAGTGCCATGTGCTAGTTGTTCTTTTTTGCATGTTTTTTACATCGCAGAAAATCAATACTAAATGAAGTCCATTGCCACGAAACTTTAGGGAGATTTTTTATGGACTGGAAGACACCTAATGGGCCAAGGCTACGCCGGAGGATTGCTCCGAGGGAAGCACAACCCACTAGGGCACGCCTAGGGGCCCAGGCGCGCCCTCGTGGGTTGTGCCACCTCGGGTGCCCCCCAGATCGCCTCTTTGCTCTATAAATAGCCCATTATTCCCAAGAACCTAGGGGAGTCGAAGAAATATTGATCCAGTCACTGTAGAGTACAGAACTACCAGATCCAATCTAGACACCATCTCGGATGGGGTGCAACACCTCCATTGGTGCCTCGCCAATGATGCGTGGGTAGTTCTTTGTCGACCTTCGGGTCCGTAGTTAGTAGCTAGATGACTTCCTCTCTCTCGCTAAATTCTCAATAAAATGGTCTCTTGGAGATCCATATGATGTAACTCTTTTTGCGGTGTGTTTGTTAGGATCTGATGAACTTTTAGTTTATGATCTGTTATATCTTTTCATATCCATGAAAGTATTTGAGTTTCTTTGATCTCTTTTATGCATGATCTCTTATAGCCTCGTATTTCTTCTCTGATATTTGAGTTTTGTTTGGCCAACTTGATCTATTTATCTTGCAATGGGAAGAGGTGCTTTGTAGTGGGGTCAATCTTACGGTGCTTGATCCTAGTGACAGAAGGGGAACCGACACGTATGTATCATTGCTACTAAGGATAGAACGATGGGGTCTATCTCTACATAGATAGATCTTGTCTAAATCATGTCATCATTCTTATTGCATTACTCCATTTCTCCATGAACTTAATACACTAGATGCATGCTGGATAGCGGTCGATGTGTGGAGTAAGAGTAGTAGATGCAGGCAGGAGTAGGTCTACTAATCTTGGACGTGATGCCTATATAATGATCATTGCGTGGATATCGTCATGATTATTTGAAGTTCTCTCAATTTCCCAACAGTAATTTGTTCACCCACCGTTTGCTATTTTTCTCGAGAGAAGGCACTAGTGAAACCTACGGCCCCCGGGTCTGTCGGATTGTGGGTTCCGGCTAACCCTTGAGGTTCGAACTCTGGGATGCGCACGAAGAACACTCTCTCCCTAGCTCACTCGCTCAAAGATCTCACGGCCTAGCTCGATGAACCCGAAGAACAAGAGACACAAGGGTTTATACTGGTTCGGGCTAGCTTGCAGTGTAATACCCTACTCTAGTGTGGTGTTGGTGGATTGCCTCCGGGCTAAGGATGAACTAGTACAATGGGTGAACAGACTCAGGAGAAGAGGTGTTCTTGAGCTTGGCTCGCTGGTGGATGTGAGGATGGAATGGATCCAATCCAAGGTGAGTCTCCCCACGGTCAGTCCCCCCTTTCATGGTGGTGGCTAGTCCTATTTATAGGGGCCATAGTCCTCTCCCCAAATGTCAGGCAGGAAGGGATCCCACAATGTGTCAGGACCCCGATTCCAAGTCACATCGATCTAGCCGGTAACACCTCATATCACTTTGCGGCCTGATGCACGGTATCCCACGGGTGTCTCCTTACCATGGCCCGGGACCGTTTGCGCCTTTTGGCTCACGCATATGATAGTGTCGCTAGCATCCATATGACAGAGAACCCGGGCCGACATGGCTAGTCGTGAACCCAACGCGGCACAGACCTATGGAGACAGGCATACATGAATCACATCGAGCATGTCGGTCATCAGCGAGTGATTCTGGACTGTAGCACTGGGCTAACACAACTCCGAGGAACCCGGGCTATAGCAGGCTAGGCAGGACTCCGGATGTCACTGCGTGACATTTCCCCGAAGGGACAGACATAGGAACGACGTGAAACTCATGCCGGCCAGTCAAGTGCCCTGAGCAGTAGTGCTGGGCTAGCAGGACTCCGGTGAACCGGGCTGTAGCGGACTACTATGGCTCAAGGAACACTAGACTACATTTCCCCATAAGAAAGGCTGCCAAGGATAAACAACTAGATTGTCGGATCCCACTCATACCAAGCATTTCATTCATACATACAATATGCCCGATATGAGTACATACAACATGGCATCACAACAAAACTCTACAACTCAAGTACTTTATTTAAAGGCTCCAGAGAGCCATACATAACATGTTCATATAGATAGGGGTCACATGACCCGACACTCAAGCCATACAATCATACAAGCACATGCGGAAGCAACTAGTCTGAGTACAGACACTAGAAAGAAAGAAGGCTTCTCGAAGCCTGTCTATCTACATAGGGCCCTCCATGGCCAGGATCACCACCTGGGTGGCTAGTCACTCGTCGACGTCAAGGTCTACGTAGAACCCATCAAATGGGTGGATGCCAGCCCCCAGCCCCCTGCTGAGAGGGGGCAAGCCACTTCAGGCCCCATCCGCGGTCCCTGCGGCAGAGGATGAAGTCAGCAGCAAGCTCGAGTCGGCGCGAGAAAGGAGCTTCATTCGCCACGAGCTCTTTCAGGAGGCGATGGGCACGATGAACCGGCTTGGTGAAGAGCTCGTGGATGTGGACACATGCCTCATGGCTGAGGGTCTTCGGCTGGTGGAGGAACGGCATAAAGCTAAAGGTGGCCATCAACCTCGGGCACCACCAGCGCGAGCCTGATAATGCGAAGGCCGAGGCTTCTCTCGCAGCCTCCCGTGAGGCCTGCTCCTGAGCTCTCGAAGAGACTCGGGAAGCTGACCGCCGTCGCTAGGCCACGGAGAAGCGTGCGTGGGAGCTGCAAGCCTGGAGTGCTGTCTTGGATCAGCAAGTGGAGGCGCGCAGGGCTTCCCTTCCGTCGTTTAGGGGGACGCCCGCCGAGGAGGGAGAGATCCGGAAGCGCGAGGAGGCACTGGCACTGGAAGCCGTGGAGCTTGAGCTCGAACGGCTGGAGACAAGGGAGCGCCAGGTTGCTCAAGCGGAGGATGAAGTCGGCGCGTGCGAGGCTAGGGCCCACGAGGAGGTCGATCGGCGGGTGGCCGAGGCTCATGCGGATCTCGAGAGCAGGTACGACCTGAAGCTGAAGCTCGTGGAAGCTGGGGCCACCGGTAGGACTGCTGCCCTCAAGTCCAGGTTGGTCGAGGTGGAGCGGCGCGAGGAGGCCGCCGCAACCGCCCTGGCCTTGGTGCGGGCTGAGCTGGCTTCCCCCCGCGCCGAGCTGCTCCCTCTTTAGCAGTGGGTCGCCGACGCCGAGTTCGTCTCGGGCAGAACAAGGAGGAAGTGCTTTAGCGGCGGACATTGGAGCGTGTGCATGCCCCCCATGCTCCAGGACCTCAGGAACAGGGCCAACACCGCCCTGGGCCATATATGCGATGAGAATGCTCCTCATCCCCATGTGAATGACTACACCAGATAGATCCGCTTCTTCGCCAATGTGGTGACGTGCTTGAAGAGCCATTCCGAGAGGGCTCGCCAACTTGTGGAAGAGAGGAGCCGCGGCTTGCTCGAACGTGCGTTCTCTCGAGTCTTCAGCCACCTCCAGAACGCCGACCCCAACTTCGACTTTGATGCCGCCAAAGAGGAAATAAGGACTCTGTGCGCGCTGGTGCCCGCATGGTCTCGATCGTCATGGATCGCATCGGAACCTCGCGAGGTATTCCTGGCCTTGATCTCTCCGCCCCTCTAGAGCCAGCCTGGTGAGGCCGCTCCTAAGGAGGTCTTGTGTCGTTCACCTCCCGAGGGTCTTGAGTCCTTTGCTGGCGAAGATGGGCCATACGAGCCCGCTCGCAGAGCCATGCCGTGGGCCGTAGGTAGGCAAGTCTGGGGACCCCCGTTCCTAGAACGCCGACAGATCGAGGCAAACCCGGAGAAGGTCAAGGTGATTGAAATGATGTGTCCCCCACAGAACCTTAAGGAATTGCAAAAGCTAGCGGGTTGTGTGACCTCGCTAGGGTGCTTCATCTCCAAGCTTGGGGAGCGTGCCCTCCTGTTCTTTAAGCTGATGAAGAAGAAGGGACCGTTCGAGTGGAGCCTGGAGGGTGACGCCGCATTCCAAGACCTCAAGAGATACCTAACCAGTCCACCGGTGATGGTTTCACCACGTCCACTTGAGCCCCTGGTGCTTTACTTGGCCACCACGCCTCACTCTGCCAGCGCGGCGCTGGTGGCCGTCAGGGAAGAACGCCAGCCCAAGGGCCTACCACACGACTCCACGTGCTAATTCAAGACGACGCAGCCTCAAGGCTGCGCTCCTAAGGCCACAACTATGCCAATGGGCGACCACGCTCCTGAGTTCCGCCATCCTCAGGAGGTGCCTCAGCCCCAGAGGTCTCGGGCTACATCGACAGCCCCACCCTCGTCGAGCACCCAGTGTACTTCGTCAGCACGGTATTGCAGGACACGCAGGCACACTACCCCATGCCACAGAAGCTCTTGCTCATGCTTCTCGTCGCCTCACGCGAGCTGCGCCACTACTTCCAAGGCCACCCCATGAAGGTCATTTCTGCCTACCCACTAGAGAGGGTGCTCTAGATCCCCAATGCTACAGGTAGGGTTGCTGAATGGAACATCAAACTGTAGGCATTTCAGCTGGAGTTCAGCACTAGTAGGGTCATCAAGGGATCTGCGCTCGCCGACTTTGTGGCAGAATGGACTGACGCCCCAGGACAGGAAGCGGGCGTGGACCGATTGCTCTCGCCGGGGAGCGAAGCACCAGACGGCTGGGTCATGTACTTCAACGGCGCCTTCGCATGGCAGGGTGTAGGGGCTGGAGCTGTGCTCATTTCGCCTCCTCAGGACAAGCTCTACTACGCTGTGCAACTCTTCTTCCAGCACGGCGAAAAGGTCTCCAACAACATCGCAGAGTACGAAGGCTTGATCGTCGGCCTCAAGGCTGCAGATGCTTTGGGTCTGAAGCGCCTCACCATCAATGGCGACTCCCAACTCCTCTTCAACTTGTCCAATGAAGTGTATGAGCCGAAGGATGAACACATGGAAGCATACATGGTGGAGGTACGCAAGATGGAGAAACAATTCTTAGGCCTGGAGCTGCAGCACGTGCCTCGGGGCACAAATAAGGAAGCCGATGACATCGCCAAGAGAGCATAAAAGAGCCTACCTCAGGAGCCCAGTGTCTTCGAGGAGTAGCCCTTAATGCCTTCGGCGGCCCCTCCGGTTGCGGGGCCACCACTGCCTTAGGAGGAGCTCCCACCAGCACCAACCTCGGGTTCCCTCGAATGTGGCCCGACTTCAGGAGCACGCCTACTCCTAGCGCTCGAGCCTTAGGAGGGGTGATGGACCAAAGAATTCAAGGCGTACCTACTCCAGGGAACCCTGCCGGAGAAGGAAGAAGACGCTGAGCGCGTGGCTCGGTAGGCCACAGCCTACTTCATTCGGGACGGTGAGCTATACCGAAAACGACCAAACGTTGTTTCCGTGCGGTGTATCTCCAGGGAGCAGGGGTGCGAGAAGTTAGCCGACATACACAGCGGAGACTACAGACATCACTCGTCATCGCGCACCTTGATGGGCAAGGCGTTCCGAAGTGGGTTGAACTAGCCCACGACACTCAGCGACGCAGCCGAGCTGGTGAGATCCTGTGAAGCCTGCCAGTTCAATGCCAAGAAAATCCACTAGCCTGCTCAAGGCCTCCAGACCATCCCGCTCTCCTGGCCGTTTGCAGTCTGGGGGCTGGACATCTTGGGTCTGTACCCTCGAGCGCCCAGGGGCTACCACTACCTCTACGTCGCCACAATGCTCAAATAGTTGGCTTACAATCGCCACATCACACAATGCTCAAATAAATCATACATCATTTAGAGTACACACATAGTTCGACTACAGACGAATCCAAATGAAAAGAAGGGAACCTCAAATGCTAAATCCCGATCAGCCCAACTGGGCACCACTACTGATCATCCGGAAACAAAACATAGTAACGAGCAAGGTCTTCGTCAAACTCCCACTTGAGTTCGGTGGCATCACCTTCACTGGTATCATCGGCACCTGCAGCTGTTTTGGTAGTATTTGTGAGTCACGAGGACTCAACAATCTCAAAACCCATGAGATCAAGACTATTTAAGCTCATAGGTAGGGTGTGGTTATGAGGTGGAGCTGCACCAAGTGCTAAGCAAATATGGTGGATAACATATGAGTACAAGAGTAAGACGAGAAACTACGCAACGGTCGTAAACTAGAAGTGATCAAGAAGTGATCCTGAACTACTTCCGTTCAAACATAACCCCACCATCTTCCCTTCCTGAACCTCGTCGAAAAGAGACCATCACGGTTACACACGCAGTTGGTGTCTTCTAATTAAGTCAAGTGTCAAGTTCTCTACAACCATATATTAACAAATTCCCATCTGCCACATAACCGCGGACACGACTCTCGAAAGTTTAAACCCTGTAGGGGTATCCCAACTTAGCCCATCACAAGCTCTCACGATCAACGAAGGATAATCCTTCTCCCGGAACAACCCGATCAGACTCGGAATCCCGGTAATAAGACATTCTGACAATGGTAAAACAAGTCCAGTAAGACCTCCCAATGCACCGACCTAGCCTAATAGGAGTTGTGTGGTCTTGTTCTCAGGCTACACCGGATGAGCGAAGCATACATGTATATACCAAATACCCCTAGATGCCTAGGGACAGCCCCACACGATGCTCTAGTTTGGACCAACACCCATGAGGAGCACTAGCCCGTGGGTTGATTAAGTCTACGTGGTCCAAAAAGTCCCTATGCAAGTTTTTAGTTGTTATTAGGCAAATGGTAAAACCTAGGTTGGTCCTTGCTGGAGGAGTTTTATTCAAAGTGAACTGTCAAGGGGGTCCCATAACCCCAACTGCGTAAGGAACCCAAAATCAAGGAACATAACACCGGTATGATGGAAGCTACGGCGGCAAGAGTTGAACGAAACACCGAGCAAAATGCCAAGCCTTCCACCCTTTGACAAGTGTATAGATATGTTAATTAAAAAAGAGATATTGTGATATCCGAACATATCCATGTTACAACATGGAACAACCTGCAAGGCACCTGCAACTAGCAATGCTATAAGAGGGGCTGAGCAAAGCGGTAACATAGCCAAACAACAGTTTGCTAGGAAGGTGGGTTAGAGGTTTGACACAGTAATATGGGAGGCATGATGAACAAGTGGTAGGTAGCACGGCATAGAGATAGAACGAACAGATGGCAAGGAAAGATAGAAGTGATATCAGGGGTAATGATCATCTTGCCTGCAAAGTTCTTAGACTGGTCGAAAGCATGCTCCTCGTAAATGTACTCGACAGGATCCTCGTTCATGAACTCATCTCCCGGCTGTACCCAAAGCAAGAACACAAGAAATGGAACAACAATCAATCACGGTGCAATGCACAAGCAACATGATGCAAGACATGGCATGGGATGCAAGATATGGTGTGCAATGCATATGGGTATTCCGGAAGGGAAAGGGTGATCGTGGCATCGACTTGGCAAACCAAGCATGCCACTAAAAAGTTTAGGAGATTTTGCTCGAAATCGATATAAGGATCACCGAAAACGGATGCAAGGTTTGCAAATGACAAGCAAAACAAGAGCGAAGAAAAACTGCGCTTAACAGCATCATAGCACTTAAGATGCATCAAGAAACTATGCTACAACACTCCAACATAGAAACAAAGCACATGGAAGTATGGTACAAGTGAATCTATACAAATCATGAACACTGAGCTCCTTCTAGAATTCACTAGAACAAGCCTGAAATAGCATGGCAAAAATGCAAATGACAATCAGGTTACAGACTTTGTGAAAATACCAAGCATGGCATAAACAGGTTCATGATAGCAACTTTGCAAGCTCATGCCAATCACCACAAAGCATTTCATGGCATCACAAGGTAACCAACAGTAAGAATACACATCTATGAAGGTAAACATGGCAAGAGCAAGTTCATGGGGTGCATGGATCACTAACAAAACACATGGAAAAAATGAACCTCATGTTAACAATCTACCAGCAACAATATTTATTAAAAGTAGAGCATGGTAAGGACAAGCTACACTTGTCAGGACCCCGATTACAAGTCACAACGATCTAGCCGGTAACACCTCATATCACTTTGCGGCCTCACGCACGGTATTCCCACGGGTGTCGCCTTACGATGGCCCGGGACCGTTTGCGCCTTTTGGCTCACGTATATGATAGTGTCGCTAGCATCCATATGACAGAGAACCCGGGCCGACATGACTAGTCTTGAACCCAAAGTGGCACTAACTTACGGGGACAGGCATACATGAATCAACATCGAGCATGTCGATCAGCAGCATCCGAATCCGGGCTGTAGCACTGGGCTAACAGGACTCCGGTGAACCAGGCTGTAGCAGGCAAGGTAGGACTCCGAATGTCACTGCGTGACATTTCCCCGAAGCGCCAGACATAGGAACGAAGTAAATCACATGCCGGCCAGTCAAGTGTTCCGGAGCAGTAGTGCTGGGCTAGCAGGACTCCGGTGAACCGGGCTGTAGCGGACTACTATGGCTCATGTAAGCACAAGACTACATTTCCCCATAAGAGAGGCTACCAAGGATAAACAACTAGGTTGTCAGATCCCACACATAGCAAGCATTTCAATCATACACACAATATGCTCGATATGTGTAAATACAACATGGCATCACAACAAAACTCTACGACTCAAAGTATTTATTCATTGGGCTCCGAGGAGTGAGATATTAAAAACATTGGTCTCATGACCCAACATTTAGAGCATACAAGTGAAAGCACACGCGGAAGCTTAACATGTCTGAGTACAGACATCTACAAATGAAGAAGGCTGAGAAGCCTGACTATCTACAAGATCCTGTCGAGGGCACAAGATCATAGCTGAGGTATCATGCTAAACGTCGAAGTCCACATGGAACTACTAGCGAGACTAACGCCTCTGCAAAAAATAAAATAAGCAAACGTGAGTACAAATGTACCCAACAAGACTTACATTAGAACTATATGCATCATGCATCGGTATCAACAAAAGGTGGGTGGTGGAGTTTAACTGCAGCAAGCCAGCTTTGACTCAGTGGCTATCCTAAACTACGACTGCAAGTAACTCTTTTGACGTGGTGCACACGAGTCCACATATTCACCATATCAATACCCCACTGTGGATCCGCTTATCTTGCACATTTTAGAGTATCCACTTTCACTTGTCTATTAACTATGCAAGGGGTCCAAGTTTCCATATCCGAGGAATCCGGCTATTCGAATTTATAATGATAACCCTGCAGGGGTGTACATCTTCACACATGCTCTCACCACTTATCACCATGTACACGTCATGTATCTCCGCAACCTTCAAGCAGAAGCCTGGCGAGGGTGTCGGCCACGACCTGACTAACCACACAAGTCTCTCGTCCAGGTTTATCGCCTACTCGGGTTCCATCCGCAGGGAGATCCGGCTGGGGTGTCGCTCACGGCCCCAAACGATATGTACAGGGCTCCCAAGCCCACCATCCGGGTGCCACTTTATACACCAGGCCATTGTGCCTAGTCTGTCCCAAGCCCACCTGTACCGGGTGCCACTTGGAAGACTAATAACACTACCTACAAACACTAGAAACTAGTTGCAACTCCTGGACAGAGATCGAGTTGATTAATAAGTTGAGAGAGCTTGGAGCGCCCGGAGCCCAATGTGTGGTAGTAACTATTCATGGATCACAAACACAGAACTCAGTTCCTGAGGACGGCTGCAATGAGGCAACCCACCATGTACTCCTACATGGCCTCTCACCGCTACCTTTACCAAATCGTGTTCACACACTTAGCTCTCAACGGTAGGACATGTTCACCACATTCCAATTCTTCCCCGATGAATCAGACCTGACTCAACTCTAAGCAGTAGCAGGCATGACAAACAAGCACGAATGAGTAGGCACATCAGGGCTCAAACAACTCCTACTCACGCTAGTGGGTTTCATCTATTTACTGTGGCAATGACAGGTCATGCAGAGGAAAAGGGGTTTAACTACTGCAGCACGTAACAGTTCAATCGCTGTTGTCCTAATGTAGTAAAAGAGAGCAAGAGAGAGAGAGCGGGATTGTATCGGAATGAACAAGGGGGTTTTGCTTGCCTGACACTTCTGAAGAGGAGCACACTTCATCGGCGTCATCGTTCTCGTTGTCCGTACACGTCTAACGAGAGGGGACAAACACCGACAACTTAGAAAGAACACAATCAATGCAATGCCACAATATGATGCAGGATCGTGACATGGCAATATGCTGTGATTTGAGCTAATGCATCTAGCTATGATTTAAATGCCCTTTATTTGTTTTGTCCAATACAGAGGACAAACATTGTTCAAACATGCATGAAAATGGTACAAATGGATTCCTTGAATTTTTCGGATAATTTTTCATATATAAATTATTTCATTTGGAGTTAAGATTGAATTACTATGAATTTTTGACGTTTAAACAAATTTCTGGAATTTCTGAATTAAAAAAATCTAGAAAAAGATTATCTATGTCTGCAGGTCAAAGGCGCCAGCCTAGGTCAAACCTGACGGCTGGGACCCACATGTCAGTGTAACAACTAACTAACAAAGTTAGTTAGGGTTACGTCAGCACTAACCTAGGTTATTTAGGGCCTGGGCCCACTGGTCAGTGACTGGACTAATTAATCTAAGTTAGTTAGCACTAACCTAAAACTAATTAGAGATTAACAGGGCGGGCCCGCGCGTCAGTGACCCTGGGAGGTCAAACAAGGTGAACCCCAGGTCAGCGGGGTCAATCCACCGGCGACTTGACGCCGGCGAGGCCAGCCACGGCGGCGAGCCTCGGGTTTGCGTCTCCGACGACCAAACGGCCGGCGGAGGGCATCTACGTGATGCGGACGCACGTCCGCATCGAGTGGTGGTGGCGGTTGGGCCTGGGGTGGCCGGAGTTGTCGCCCGCGATGACCTCGGCAGTTGCCGGAGCTCGGGTGAGCTCGGGGTCGAGGCTACGGCGGATGAGTCGGTGCGTGTGAGGCATCTACGGGCCATACGCGACCTGGCGAGGTCAGTGGACAGGATGACGGGGCCGTTGCGTTGCCGGAGCCATGTCGGCGGCAAGCTCGGGAAACGGCGTGTGCGGGTGTGCTTGGTGCGGTGACTACGGCGAGTGGCAGAGAGAACGGAGAGGGGAAGGAGGGTCAGTGGCTAACGGAGGATGCAGGGGTGGCTTCGGCGTGCTCGGGGAAGCACCGGAGCGAGCGCAGCGGCGAGGGGGATCTCCGGCGGCCGACGATGAAGATGATGAAGATGTTGACGATGCAGGGTCTCCGGCGAGGCGTGGCTCGGTGGGGAGGAAGAGGGGGTCGAGGCGAAGCTCGTGGGCACGTCGGAGAAGCGAGAGGGAGGCGGTGGCTGTGGTAGCAGCGAGCAGCGGCGACGAGCTCCGCTCGGTGGGGAGGAGAGAGGGAGCCAGAGGAGGGGGAGAAGGCGCGGGAGAGAGAGAGAGAGAGAGAGCTCGACGGAGAGTGAGAGAGGGTCTAGGGGTCACGTAGCGTCAAGGTGGGGCTTCAAGGCGTCCGGTGAGGCAGGCGAGCACGGAGGAGGCGTGGCGCCTCGCGCGTGCGTGCGTTGTCTCCCTCCTCTGCCTACTGGCAGAGGTAGGTGATGACTGGCACGGCCAGATGGTTTGGCCCAGTCCAGGTAAGTGGCCTCTAGCCTTTCTCTCTCTCCCTTTTCTATTTAGTTTCTGTTTTCTATTTTTTTTCTATTTGTTTTGATTTAGTAATAATACTAAACCATTTCATAAAATCCTGGAAACAATTATGGGTGCTTTCTGAATTATTTCAGTGACCCTTAACAATTTCCAACATTTAAATAGCTCCAATTCAAATATGTTTGAATTAATTCAGAGTCCAAATATGTCCTGCAAAAATGTGAACCATTTTTGGTAGATGCTTCCACCTTGATCCAGAAATGATGAACATTTTTAAAGGGCATTTTGAAATCGTTGAAAAATATTTTGGTTGAACCTATTTGAATTCCTTTTGATGCTAGGGTTTGAACATCCCCATTTCAAATTTCCATGAAAGATGAACATGATGCAAACAAGATGCAAACACTAGGTAGAAACATAGGCTAGGGATGTGACAACTCGCCCCCATTAAACAAGAGTCTCGTCCCGAGATTCAAGCGTGGGTAAAAAGAAGAGGGGATTCGAACTATCACAATCTTCATGATCCAACTGCTCTTCTCGAGGATGTTGATTCATTGCTTCAAATTTGACCTTGACGTCTTTGCTTTCGAAATCTTCATTCAACTCGATGACGACAAAAAGAGATTCTACAGGAAATGATCTTCTTGAAGATTGAGCAATTCACGATCAACTCACGGGATGAGACACAGTAACTCTCTTGATTTGAGACACAAACATACATCAAGAGGGATGGAAGAAACATATGGCGAAGGTTCGATTTGGTAGGAAACAATTCCACGTTTAAATAGATGGTGAGGGGGTTTCAAGGTAGCGAGGAGTTAAGTTGCCCAAGATACCATAAGGAAACATCTTAGGGGAGATGACTCATAGAGTTATTCCCTTAAGTGGCAAAAAGAATTACTTTTGATACGGAGATCATTGAAACTCTCTATACCAGCCTAAGGCAATTCACCAACAATCGTTTGGTGGAGTTCAGAGGAATGGCATACCCGGACTAGAATGGATGATGTGGACTACCTGGTTGAAGACAACGCAATAGATGATTTTTTTCTTATCATCGGAAATGGATGGGACTCAAGGTAGAATGGCACAATGGCGGTGCAAGGTGGGAACAAAATGCAACTGTTGGGAATGTTCCAACCATCATATCTGCCTGAGATTCAGATCCGACTGGTGATAGGATACTTCAGACTCAGCATGTTTGAAAAGAAAGTTTGCAACACAAGTCGACGAGATGGCGTTGCGAGATTCTTGAGGAATGAACTAAGATAGTAAGCTCCAAAACATGAGTTGGTTCTGCTAAACACATGTGAACACGCTGTCCCAGACAAGCATGACCACATAATAGTCTTATGATAAAACACTACCGAGTTCAGGTGGGGAACCATCATCTAGGGTAAGAAGTCTGATGCATGACCTAGGATTTGCACAACAACCCCTTTTCCTTGAAAAAATCAATCTGTGGCTTGGTGTGCTAGGGACACATATAGAACAAAGGTTGCAAGTCTCCGAACCACAGAATACTTCACACGTATGCATGGCCGATTTGGGATGATTCCAAAAGAAGCAACATTGACTTTCTCGAATCCACGGCGGCAACTTGCATCAGATGCACATGAATTAGAGGAAGTCACATCTTTCATACGAACATATGCTTCATGAATGGAACATGAGGGCAATGCTTATAAAGTTTCCAACACTAACTGAATGTTCAACATGAATCATGGAGAAGTTAAAAATGTTGCTGATGGATTCAACAACAATTCATCTAGGTTTCCATGTAAGTGGAATTCCATAATTTATGTTAACAAGTGATAGCACTGGTCAGACCCAAAAGATATAATGGTGTATGCTCGAGGGATCAACCACGAGTAAGACAACATTATGAACACCGTTGGTTCTAATTTGACTTCACGATAGCCCATACTCAAGTCATAGTTTTGACAAGGCAATAGATCCAACAACTGATCACGAGGACCAATCGATGGAGATATCATCTTTCTTCAACACACACACACACACACACACAAGATATCCCCTTTGGAGTGAAATAAGTGGATTAAGCTTTTATCTTCCAACTCTCCAAGTTGTTGTTTTAGCTTAACCAACTAGTTCAGAGGTATCTAACACGGATTCTTGGAGCAAGAGTGGTTTATTGGAAAACCAACTTGATCACGAACTCAACATATCGGTCAGGGGATGACCTGGTGATACTTCTACGAAGATATCCAGAAAATCACGAACCACCGATATGTTATTAAGCTCGAGAACAATCTTGCTTTTTAGGGCAGGACGATATGATCAAGGAGCGAGGGATTGTCACAATCCTAACTCATTGGTCGATGAGTGCACTCGAAAATATGGACTAGGTAGCACGGTCAATCTTAGGATGATGATTCAATAACCAGCACGCTAAGAATGAGAGTATTGTCCATTAACTACCAAGCAATGGAGTTGCTAGGAGTATTGATTTTGCACATCACAGTACACTTGTCGGCATTCCGGTTACAATAACACGGAACCGAGGAATGAACAATGATGGCAAGAAGTATTACTGCGTCAAGAATTCATAAGAGGTGGTGCAATTCTCGTGACACTCCTGACATAAAGATGGTAACACTCCAAGGTACAGCAGAGCAAAAGCTGGATTAGCATTTTGATCCGCGGAATACAATTGTTTTGACGCAATCCTCGATATGAATGAGGTTCTGGAGTTGTTTCTCCTAGTCATTCTGGAATAGGATGGCTTGACGGACCACAAGAATAATAAGCATCGATAACACGAATCCACAATTAGTCCTGACTATCAATTGATAGACAGAGGGCCAGAAAATAACTAAAGAGGGACAACTCAAAGGAATATATAATTTTCTGAGTTGTGGGTGCATAGATCAGTATGCCGAGCAAAGTTCAACATAATTCTTCTGGATAACCCATGCAGAAAGGTAGAACTGGCAGATTCACAATGTAGAACGAAGAATTCATCAAGAGCACTCTTATTGTGATCTTTTGGTTCAAAAGAACTTCTGCCATAAGCGGTTCATGATATTTGGAAGAAGGAAATACCACGAACCTCGAAGACTATCACAAAGATTACTAATATCCTAAAGGTACGAGCAACACTATCAACACGAGGTAAGTAGAGTGGATCTTGGGTCAAGAACCTAGGAGTAGAATATCTACTACTAAATGGCATCACAGGATGCTTTCAAGAATAATGGCCAGAATCATCACACCGGGAACACAAAACATGGCTAGATTACTAGGTGATACTCTAGACACCTAGGGTCATAATAATAGTTCCAACACAAATGCCGAGGCAATAGAGTACCTCAACTCACGGATTAGTGTGCTTAATCTGGCCCAAAAGGACATCAGGAACGGGAGGAAGGGATTTGCAGATGCATCAGACTATTTAGAAACCTGGGATGACTCGGACAGCATAACGGATGTAAATGCTCGAAAAGACTTGAGACATCCTGTAAAATGGTTGTATAACCACTCAACATCACAATATCAAGGGTTCGAGACCCACTCACGATACACAGAAGTAGTAGGAACTAAACTGAGGCCTGAAAACATCAATCCTATAAGTCTATGGATTAGTAACTCGTCATCCTGATAGATAGATGAGAAGGCCTAGTTCTTATTCCCCGTAGAAAGGAAGAGGATGACTCAGATCAAAAGGTCATGAGGATAAGGAGTAAAAAGAGCCTTACGTTCCCTTCCCATAATCAATTCCCCTACATAACTAAAGCATTTCTAGACTCAACTTCGACCAGTTTGGCTTGGTAATACTACAGGCAGTCAGGCTCTGATACCAAAGCTGTCAGGACCCTGATTTCAAGTCACATCAATCTAGCTGGTAACACCTCATATCACTTTGCGGCCTCACGCACGATATTCCCACGGGTGTCGCCTTACCATGGCCCAGGACCGTTTGTGCCTTTTGGCTCACGTATATGATAGTGTCGCTAGCATCCATATGACAGAGAACCCAGGCCGACATGACTAGTCATGAACCCAAAGCGGCACTAACTTACGGGGACAGGCATACATGAATCAACATCAAGCATGTCGGTCAGCAACGTGCGAATCCGGGCTGTAGCACTGGGCTAACAGGACACCGGTGAACCGGGCTGTAGCAGGCTAGGCATGACTTCGGATGTCACCGCGTGACATTTCCCCGAAGGGACAGACACAGGAACGAAGTGAATCACATGCCGGCCAGTCAAGTGTTCCGGAGCAGTAGTGCTGGGCTAGCAGGACTCAGGTGAAAAGGGCTATAGCGGACTACTACGGCTCATGGAAGCACAAGACTACATTTCCCCATAAGAGAGGCTACCAAGGATAAACAACTAGGTTGTCGGATCCCACACATACCAAGCATTTCAATCATACACACAATATGCTTGATATGTGTAAATACAACATGGCATCACAACAAAACTCTACGACTCAAAGTATTTATTCATTAGGCTCCGAGGTGTGAGATGTTACAAACATTGGTCTCATGACCCAATATTCAGAGCATACATGTCAAAGCACACGCGGAAGCTTAACATGTCTAAGTACAGACATCTACAAATGAAAAAGGCTGAGAAGCCTAACTATATACAAGATCCTATCGAGGGCACAAGATCGTAGCTGAGGTATCAAGATGAACGTCGAAGTCCACATGGAACTACTAGCGAGATAGACGTCTCTGCAAAACATAAAATAAGCAAACATGAGTACAAATGTACCCAGCAAGACTTACATCAGAACTATCTACATATGCATCGGTATCAACAAAAGGGGGGTGGTGGAGTTTAAATGCAGCAAGCCAGCTTTGACTCGGTGGCTATCCTAAACTACGACTGCAAGTAACTCTTTTGAGGTGGCGCACACGAGTCCACATATTCACCATATCAATACCCCACTATGGATCCGCTCCCATCACCCTACAAGAACGCCATCCATAGCACTCACGCTTATCTTGCGCATTTTAGAGTATCCACTTTCACTTGTCTATGAACTATTCAAGGTGTACAAGTTTCCATATCCGAGGAATCTGGCTATTCGAATAGATAATGATAACCCTACAGGGGTGTACTTCTTCACACACGCTCTCACCACTTATCACCATGTACACGCCATGTATCTAGCAACCTTCAAGCGGAAGCCTGGCGAGGGTGTCGGCCACGACCTGACTAACCACACAAGTCTCTCATCCAGGTTTATCGCCTATTCGGGTTCCATCCGCAAGGAGATCCGGCCGGGGTGTCGCTCACGGCCCCAAATGATGTGTACAGGGTTGCCAAGCCCACCATCCGGGTGCCACTTGGTACACTGGGCCACTGTGCCTAGTCTGTCCCAAGCCCACCTGTACCGGGTGCCACTTGGTAGACTACTAACACTACCTACAAACACCAGAAACTAGTTGCAACTCCTAGACAGAGATCAAGTTGATTAATAAGTCGAGAGAACATGGAGCACCCGGAGCCCAATGTGTTGCAGTAACTGTTCATGGATCACAAACACAGAACTCAGTTCCTGAGGACGGCTGAAATGAGACAACCCACCATGTACTCCTACATGGCCTCTCACCACTGCCTTTACCAAATAGTGTTCACACACTTAGCTCTCAACGGCAGGACATGTTCACCAGATTTCAATTCATCCTCGATGAATCAGACCTGACTCAACTCTAAGCAATAGCAGGCATGACAAACAAGCACGAATGAGTAGGCACATCAGAGCTCAAACAACTCCTACTCATGCTAGTCGGTTTCATCTATTTACTGTGGCAATGACACGTCATGCAGAGGAAAAGGGGTTCAACTACCGCAGCATGTAACAGTTGAATCGCTGTTGTCCTAATGCAGTAAAAGAGAGCAAGAGCGAGAGAGTGGGATTGTATCGGAATGAATAAGGGGGTTTTGCTTGCGTGACACTTCTGAAGAGGAACACACTTCATCGGTGTCATCGTTCTCGTCGTCGGCACACGTCTACCGAGAGGGGACAAACACCGGCAACTGAGAAAGAACACAATCAATGCAATGACACAATATGATGCATGATCATGACATGGCAATATGCTGTGATTTGAGCTAATGCATCTAGCTATGATTTAAATGAAGTTGGTTTGAATACATGATTCAAATTCCAACTTCATATATGATTATTTAAATACCCTTTATTTGTTTTATCCAAAACAGAGGAAAAACATTTTTCAAACATGCATGAAAATGGTATAAATGGATTCCTTGAATTTTTCTGATAATTTTTCATATATAAATTATTTCATTTCGACTTACGGTTGAATTACTATGAATTTTTGAAGTTTAAAAAAATTTCCGGAATTTCTGAATTAAAAAATCCAGAAAAAGATTATTTGTGTCAGCATGACGTCGGGGTGACATTAGCAGGTCAAAGGTGTCAGGCCTGGTCAAACCTGATGGCTGGGACCCACATGTTAGTGTAACAACTAACTAACAAAGTTAATTAGGATTACGTTAGCACTAACCTAGGTTATTTAGGGCCTGGGCCCACTGGTCAGTGACTGGACTAATTAATCTTAGTTAGTTAGCACTAACCTAAAACTAATTAGAGATTAACAGGGCGGGCCCGCGCGTCAGTGACCCTGGGAGGTAAAACAAGGTCAACCCCAGGTCAGCGGGGTCAAACCACCGGCGACTTGACGTCGGCGAGGCCAGCCGCGGAGGCGAGCCTCTGGTTTGCGTCTCCGGCGACCAAACGGCCGGCGGAGGGCATCTACGTGATGCGGACGCACGTCCGCATCGAGTGGTGGTGGCGGTTTGGCCTGGGGTGGCCGGAGTTGTCGCCGGCGATGACCTCGGCGGTTGCCGGAGCTCGGGTGAGCTCGGGGTCGAGGCTACGGCGGACGAGTCGGCACGTGTGAGGAATCTACGGGCCGTACGCGATGCGACGAGGTTAGTGGACAGGATGACGTGGCCGTTGCATTGCCGGAGCCACATCGGCGGCAAGCTCGGGCGACGGAGCGTGCGGGTGTGCTTGCGGCAACTACGGCGAGTGGCAGAGAGAACGGAGAGGGGAAGGAGGGTCAGTGGCTCACGGTGGATGCAGGGGTGGCTTCGGCGTGCTTGGGGAAGCACCGGAGTGAGCGCAGCAGCGAGGGGGGATCTCCGGCGGCCAGCGACAAAGATGATGAAGATGGCGACGATGCAGGGCCTCCGGCGAGGCGCGGCTCGGTGGGGAGGTAGAGGGGGTCGAGGCGAAGCTCATGGGCACGTCGGAGAAGCGAGCGGGAGGCGGTGGCTGCGGCAGCAGCGAGCGGCAGCGACGAGCTCCGCCCGGTGGGGAGGAGAGAAGGAGCTAGAGGAGGGGGAGAAGGCGTGGGAGAGAGAGAGAGCTCGAGGGAGAGTGAGAGAGGGTTCATGGGTTGCGTGGCATCGAGGAGGGGCTTCGAGGCGTCCGGTGAGGGAGGCGAGCAAGGAGGAGGCGTGGTGCCTCGCGCATGCATGCGCTCTATCCCTCCTCTGCCTAGTGGCAGAGGTAGGTGATGACTGGCACGGCCACATGGGCCGGCCCAGTCCAAGTAAGTGGCCTCTGGCCTTTCTCTCTCTCACTTTTCTATTTAGTTTCTGTTTTCTATTTTTTGCTATTTGTTTTGATTTAGTAATAATACTAAACCATTTCATAAAATCCTGGAAACAATTATGGGTGCTTTCTGAATTATTCCAGTGACCCTTAACAATTTCCAACAATTTTGGAGCATCTAAAATATATATAGCATTTAAATAGCTCCAATTCAAATTGAATTAATTCAGAGTTGAAATATGTCCTGCAAAATGTGAACCATTTTTGGTAGATGCTTCCACCTTGATCAAGAAATGATGAACATTTTTAAAGGGCATTTTGAAATCGTTGAAAAATATTTTGGTTGAACCTATTTGAGTTCCTTTTGATGCTAGGGTTTGAACATACCCATATCAAATTTCCATGTAAGTTAAACATGATGCAAACAAGATTCAAACACTAGGCAGCACCATAGGTTAGGGATGTGACAACACTACTCCATAATAACAACCAGAGGCATGAATGTGTAGAGCATAACCATATTTTCAAAATACTCTTACTGAAGTTCATGAAAATATGCGTGGATCTACTTGTGGCAACAAGACAACATAGAAACATAATGTAACAGAAAAGACTTAGCAGAAAAACAAAGTTCCTGAAATCAGCAACATCATGTGGCCTACTTGGCATGCTTGTGCTAGTCACCACAGAGCACCAAAAAAATACAAGGCTTGCACCATAGTAAATATGGCATGAAGATGCTCCTAAAACATGTAGACATGATGCTCAAAGGATGCACACACAAAATGCTACGAAAATGACAAATCAGCAAGTTATGATGGATTCCAGCAGACAACATCATATAGCACTTCTGCAATGAAGTTTAAGTCATCAATATGGACAGTAAAATGCATGCAAATGAACCTAGCATGTAGAGCATCACGAGGCAAACATTTCGATACATCCAGGGCATTACAACTCTCCACCACAACAAGATGATCTTGACCCGAGATCTAGGACTGAAAAAGAACTCTGGATATTCGGAATGGAGGTGATCCTCGCACTCCCAGGTAGCTTCTCGGTCGGAATGGTGAGACCACTTTACTTTCAAGAATTTGATCGACTTGTTTCAAGTTTTGCGCTCGGTTTCTTCAAGAATGGCAACAGGGTGCTCATGATAAGACATGTCTTCTTGGAGGTCAATCTCTTCGAAGTTGATAGTGCGCTCGGGCATCTTGAAGCACTTGCGAAGCTGTGACATGTGGAACAGATCATGCACATTTGCGAAGCTGGACGGGAGCTCAAGTTGATAGGAGAGGTTGCCTCTTTAGCCAATGATCTTGAAAGGACCCACGTATCTCCGGGCAAGCTTCCCTTTCATACCGAAGTGTTGAGTGCCTTTCATTGGAGACACTCGGAAGTAGACATGGTATCCGATCCCGAAAGCCAAATCACGGTGTTTGCTATCATACTAACTCTTTTGGGGCGATTGCGCTGCTTTGAGATTTTCACGGATGACTTTACACATTTCTTCAGCATTTATGATCAAGTCGCTGCCAAGAAGTTGGCATTTGCTAGTCTCGGACCAGTTAAGAGGAGTACGACACTTTATGCCATAAAGAATTTCGAATGGGGCCTTGCCCGAACTTGCTTGGAAGCTGTTGTTGTAAGATAACTCGGCATATCGAAGACAATCTTCCCACTTCATACCGAAAGAGATGACACAAGCTTTGAGCATGTCTTCAAGGATATGATTGACTCGCTCGACTTGCACACTTGGTTGAGGATGGAAAGCCATGCTGAAGCAAATGTTGGTGCCCATGGCCTTCTGGAAGGAGTCCCAGAACTTAGAAGTGAAAATGCTTCCACGGTCTGAAGAGATAAATTGTGGAATTCTGTGCTACGAGACAATTCCAGAGGTGTATAGCTCTGCCAACTGAGCTACCATGATAGATTCTTTGATTGGAAGGAAATGAGCCACTTTTGTAAGCTTGTCAATGCCAACAAAGATAGCATCATTCCCACGCTTGGATATGGGAAATCCAGTGACGAAGTCCATTTTCGATATGATCAAACTTCCATTCTGGAATAGAAAGACGTTGGAGGATACCAGCTAGTCGTTGATGTTCTACTTTCACCCTTCGATAGAGATCACATTCATTCACGAATTGGGCAATCTCTCGCTTCATTCGAGTCCACCAGTACGATTTCTTGACGTCATGGTCCATCTTCGAACTGCCTGGATGGATGGAAAGAAGAGAATTGTGCGCTTCATTCATTACAACCTTCCTTAGATCACCTTTAGGAACCACAATCTAGTCATCGAATAATAAGGTGTCCTTGTCATCAATGCGATAGCACTTGTATGTGGGCAAGCCCTTGGCAACACTATGTTTCACCTTCTTCACCATGGTATCAAGGAGTTGTGCCTCACAAATTTGATCTTCCAAAGTTGGTGTGACTTGAAGGTTGGCAACAAAACCTTGAGGAACAACTTGGAGGTTGAGCTTGAGGAAAGCTTCACAAAGATCCGGTTGAAATGGCTTCAGAATTAAGTTGCTGCAATAATCCTTTCTTCTCAAAGCATCTGCAATCACATTCACCTTGCCTGGAGTATATTCAAACTTGGATTGTACTCTTGAATCATTTCAACCCAACGAGTTTGCCTGAGGTTGAGGTTGGGTTGAGTGAAGATATATTTGAGACCCTTGTGAACGGTGAAAATGCCCACTTGCCTTGCCAACAAGAGATGTCTCCATGTTATTAATGCATGGACAACTGCCGCCAACTCAAGATCGTGAGTGGGGTAGTTCCTTTATTTTGGCTTCAACTAACGAGAAGTATATGCCACAACTTTATTCTCTTGCATTAACATGCCACCGAGACATTACAATGAGGCATCGTAGAAAACATCGAATGGCTTGGACTCATCAGGAGGAGTTAAGACAGGAGCTGCGACGAGTTTCTCTTTGAGAGTGGTTAAACCAACGTCACACTCCAGAGTCTAGGAATACTTTACATGCTTCTCGAGAAGCTTGGAAATAGTATTTGCAATATTTGAGAAATTCTCAATGAATCTTCGGCAATAGCTTACAAGACCAAGGAAACTGCGGAGCTGCTTGACATTCTGAGGAGGTTCCCAGTTAACAATTGAAGAAACCTTCTCCAGATTAACAGCAATGCCTTTGGCAGAGATGATGTGGCCAAGGTAAAGAACTTCATCAAGCCAAAACTCACATTTGGAAAAAATTTCATAGAATTGATACTCTCTAAGCTTGTCGAGCACCAATCGCAAATGTTTGGCATGATCCTTCTTATTCTTGGAGAACACCAAGATATCATCGAGATACACCAGGACGAATTTATTGGTGTAGGGGTTGAAGATGAAGTTCATCACTGAGAGAATGTTGCAGTGGAATTGACAAGCCCGAAAGACATGATAGTATATTCATAAGAACCAAAGCTTGTTTTGAATGTTGTCTTAGGAATATCTTCTTCACGAATGTGAATCTGATGATAACCCATATGGAGGTCAAGCTTGGTAAACAACTTTGCACCTTTGAGTTCCTCGAATAGCTCATCGATGTTGGCTAGTGGATACTTGTTCTTGATTGTCTTCTTGTTCAATGGACGGTAATCAACGCAAAGTCGGTCCGTGCCATCCTTCTTCTGGACAAAAAGAACACCACAACCCCACGGAGATGAACTCGGTCTGATCAGACCCAGACACTCTTGTTCATCGAGCAGTTTCTTCAATCCCTTAAGCTCCTTTGGTCCGAGTTGTATGGACACATGCAAACGGGTTCAGTACTAGGCTTAAGATCGATAACGAACTCAACTGGCCGGAGAGGAGGCATACACGGAAGCTCTTCTGGAAAGACATCTTGGTACTCACAAACAACTAGAATCTGAGAAATAGTGTCTAACTCGCCCTTCTCATTGAGAGAGAACAACCGAATGGTTTCATCATGAGTGGCATAGATGATCACATCCTCAGAAGGGTGTGTCAATTTAATCTCCCTGGTGGCACAATCAAGAGCAGCTTTGTGCTGAGAAAGCCAATCCATGCCGAGAATAAGATCAATATCAAAGTCACCAAGAAACATTGGAGAAGCCAGTAATTTATAATTGCCCATCTTGATGGTGACATCAGGAACTATCGAGTTGGCTCTCATTGACATCCCCGGAGAAACAACACCCAAAGGTTTCTCCAGGTATGACCAAGTGAAATCATGCTTTGCAAAGAACGGTCTTGACATGAAACAATGCGATGCACCAGTATCGAATAAAACTTTAGCAGGAATAGAGTTAACCGAGAGGTTACCCATGATCACATCTGAAGAATCCTCCACTTGAGCTACGTTCAACATGTTCACCTTTGCATGCTTTGGATTGTGCTTGACCACTACATTGTTTGAAGACCTCATAGGAGGAGGAGGCGAAAGGCGCCTCTGAGTGCACTTGTTTGCATAGTGACCTTTCAGACCACACTTGTTGCAAGTAACCTCTGAGAGCGGACGGTGATAAGGAGGAGGGGGACCACCTGTCCTTGGAGCTTGAGTTTGAGACTTGTTCTGATAGCCAGGGTTGGGTAGGTGGGAAGATCCACGACCACCAGCATTCTTCTGCTGGTAGGGCTGACGAAACGGAGAAGCTGGAGGAAGCCAGAACTTCTGTTGCTTAGCTACCACTTGTGAGGAAGAAGACGAGTGAACTGCATCCCTGATTCTCTTCTTTGAAGCCTCACACTTGAGCTGAGCAGCTTCTTTCTTGAGGGCCATGTTATAGAACTGATCGAACTATGTAGGCTCAACAAGAACAAGAGCTAACTGCAGCTCCTCTCTGAGGCCACCCCTGAAGTGATAGATCATGCTATTTTCATCAGGCATGTCTTGCTTTGCGAAGAGAGCAAGCTTCTGAAATTGGATGTTGTATTGATACACGGACATAACTCCTTGCTTGAGATTGCAGAATTACTCACGCTTGCTCTCAACAACACTTGTTGGAATGTGATGAGCTCGAAAGTCCCAGCAAAAGTCAGTCCAGGTAATCGGTCGGGCCCCTTTGGAATCTTTGTATTGCTGATACCAATCAGCTACTTGGACCTTGAGCTGAAAAGAAGCAAACTTGACGAAGTCCTCAGGCCTGACATTGCTACATTCAAAATGCTTGTTTATGTCCACGAGACAATCAACCCCGTCCGTGGCCTCGACACAATTGCTGAAAGACTTTGGTTGATTGGCAAGAAACTGGTTGAGGGTAGCAAACTGAGGCTGATTGTTGAATTGCCCTTGACATTGATTCCCTTGGTTGCCTTGAACTTGGTTCCGCTCTTGCAAGAGTTGCAAAAGCATTTGGGTATTGATGTTCGTGGCTTCCATGACAGCTTGCCATGCCTACAGAGGCGGAGGTGGTGGCGGAGGTGGAGGGTTCGCCTGATCCCCATCATTGCTGTAACACCCCGGATGTAACTTTCCCTATTTGCAATCCAACTCTTGCCGTTTTCGGCGTTAAGTTATTTTATTTTCTCTGGTTCGGGTTTTGCCTCCATGTGTTGTTGTCGTTGTCATGCATCTCATATCATGTCATCATGTGCATTGCATTTGCATACGTGTTCATCTCATGCATTCGAGCATTTTCCCCGTTGTCCGTTTTTCATTCCGACGCTTCGTTCTCCTCCGGTGGTCATTTCTAGCTTTCTTTCGTGTGTGGGGATTAAACATTTCCGGGTTGGACCGAGACTTGCCAAGCGGCCTTGGTTTACTACCGGTAGACCGCATGTCAAGTTTCGTACCATTTGGACTTCGTTTGATACTCCAACGGTTAACCGAGGGACCGAAAAGGCCTCGTGTGTGTTGCAGCCCAACACCCCTCCAATTTGGCCCAAAACCCACCAAACTCTGCTCCATGTCCTAGAGAGTTCGATCACGATCGTGTGGCCGAAAACCGCACCTCATTTGGACTCTCCTAGCTCCCTCTATGCCTATATATAGGTCCTCCTCGAAAATTCCGGATCAAACCCTAGTCCCCCTCCTCCTCCAGCCGCCGGAGAAAAATCCGAACGGCCGGACGTGTCCGCCCGATCCGCCCGGGCCAATCTCGCGAAGCCACGTGGCGCCGCGCCCACTTCGTCGCCTCCCGCCGCCGCCGGCCTGCGGGGCCCGCTTCTGGCCCGCGGGGCCCGTTCCCCTCCGCCCCTCCGCGCCAGGCTCCAGGGAGAGGAGCTCCCGAGCCGCCGCCGGCCTCCTTTGCCTCGCCGCGCCGCCGTGAGCGCCATTGCCAGCCGCCGGA
>NC_041386.1:381178807-381188110 GCF_002162155.2 Triticum dicoccoides
CGCCGCCACCGCGCCGCTCCGCCGCCGCTGCGCCGCCCCGCTGCCCTGCCGCGCCGCCCAGCCACTATCGTCGCCGACCAGCCCACCGGCGAGCTCCGGTGAGGATCCGGCGATCCTCCGGAGGCGCGCCCCGATCCAGATCCGAGGCAGCTATAGTAACCCTAGGAGGTGGTTTTTTGCTAACTCCCAAAATTGCAGATCCAAGTGCCTCTGTTCGGGGCCCCGTAACTTTGCATACGTAGCTCCGATTTGGGCATATAGCATATCAAAATGTTCATCTCAGAGAGTACATCATTTCAGTCCATTGCATCATTTTCATTTGAGCTCATCTTGATGCCCGAAATGCTGTTAGAAGAGGGCTACTTGAGTTAATTGTCAGATCTGTTACTCCATTTAGCACTTTTGTCATTTTTGCCATGATTAATGTGTGCATGATATGCCCGTGAGTTCTTCATATGTTTTGTTAAGGGTTTTGCCATCTTTCCAGAGGTGCAACCCATGTATTTTTAGGATGTGTGTGGTGACTTGTGCAAGCTTGCAAAGTGGTGCACTTGCTAATTCTGTTTTCATGGACTTAGTGATTTCACTAAGTCCTGGGTTTGTTTATCTCATGATGCCATATGTTCATGTTGTTTCCTAGTGATCCGTGCCTCTTTTGAGGATGATCAGTAAGGGAGTTTTGTTAATATTGTAGTTCTCTATCCATCCATGTCTTTGTTCGCAATTATGGAGCATCATAGCTTGAGTCAATCGAACTCTACTTTTGCTTCGTTGCGAATCTGGGAGATCGTCAACTTGTTTGCGATTTTGCCGATGTTATTGTAGTTGATCCGTGCATGCTATGCCATTGTTCTTGCTATGTCTAGCTTGAATTTTGTGCCTTCTTAAGGCATGTATGCTTGTCTTGCCATGACTTGCACCGTGGTTAGTGCATCGAGCTCGTAAACATGCCTTCGTGAGTTATGTTTCAGCATGTCCCAGTTTTTCTCAAAGTCTGAAAACTGATTATGTTTTTGCTATGTTCGTGTGCTTGTTAGTATATTTTGTGATCCCTTTTGACTCGAGGTCACTAAGGGACTTTTGTTAAGCTTGTTGAGTAGCTCCATGCCATGTCTTTCTTTGTCATGTTCAGGTCCTGTAGCATGTTGTTTTTTTGCTCCGAAGAGGGCGATATGATCTGAAATTCCAGACAAGTGTTAATTTCACTAAGTCTGAGATCTGTTTGTCATTTGCATTTTTTCCATGCTTGTTTGAACCTGTTAATGGATGAATTGGCCGTAGCTCAGTGATAGACTTTTGTTAAGCATCTTGTGTGCATATCTGCCATGTATTTTGTTGTCATGTTTGGGTGCTGTAGCATGTTCATCTCATTGCATTTAGATGCCTACTTGCTGTAAATTACAGACCGGTGTCATTGTTGAATCGCTTGCCATTTCCAAACCGTAACTCCGATTTCGGCGTTCTTTATATCGTTTTCAAGCGATTTCATCTCATCTTTCCGTTCCAGTTCTAGTTTTTCTTCCACGGATATTGGTTTGAGATTGGGATTTCTTACCTATTATTCGTTCTTGCTCCGTACCTTGTTGATTTATTTCTCTACCTTAAATTCTACGTGGCTTCTCAATTTATGGATATGTGACCATTTCAAGAGGAAGGCATTCGTTCATTTTGTTCGGATGTGAAGACTATATGTTGCAATTTTCATTCCGTTGGATTCAGCTTCAATATTTATCTGTCAATGTGCTAATGGTGGTCAACCTCTTCAGGATGGCTCCTCCAACGCGCACGACTCCGAATCCTGATCCGCCACCACCTCCACCTCCTCCGGAGGCATGGCAAGCTATGATGGCCGCAGCCAATGCAAACACACAGCTGATCATGCAAATTCTTCAAGAGCGCAATCAAGGCAGTCAAGGGAATCAAGGCATCAATCAGAGTCACTTTGCTACACTCAACCAGTTCCTTGCTAACGGGCCAAAGACTTTCAGCAATTGTGTTGAGGCAACCGATGCTGACGATTGGCTTGTGGATCTGTGCAAGCATTTCGAGTGCAGTAACATTAGGCCTGAGGACTTTGTTAAGTTCGCTTCCTTCCAACTCAAAGATCAAGCTGCAGAATGGTTCCAGCAATACAAGGACTCCAGAGGTGGACGTGTTATCACTTGGGATGATTTCCATCGAGATTTCCGAGCTCATCATATTCCATAGAGCGTGGTTGAAAGCAAGCATGAGGAATTCCGCAATCTGAAGCAAGGCTCTTTGTCTGTCTATGACTACAACAAGTTGTTCCAGAAGCTCGCCCGCTTTGCCAAGCAGGACGTCCCTGATGAGAAGAGCATGACATACCAGTTCAGGGGTGGTCTCAGAGAAGAAATTCAGCTAGCTCTTGTTCTCTTTGAGCCCTTGAGATACGATGAGTTCTACAACATGGCACTGAAGCAAGAGGCTGCTCAGTTGAGGTGTGATGCTTCCAAGAAGCGAGTCAGAGATGTTACTCCTTCTTCCTCTACTCAAGTGGCCAAGCAGCAGAAGTTTTGGCTTCCTCCTCCTCCGTTCCATCAGCCGTATCAGCAGAAGAGCAAAGGTGGCAGTGGTTCTTCCCACCCACCCAACCCTGGCTTTCAGAACAAGACTTCGTCTCAAGCTCCAAGATCGAGTGCTCCGTATCACCATCCGCTTTCAGAGGTCACGTGCAACAAGTGCCTACAGAAGGGTCACTATGCCAACAAGTGTCTCATCCAGAGGCGTCTTCCTCCTCCTCCTCCTGTCAGATTGGCAAGTACAGCTGTGGTCAAGCATAACCCCAAGCACGCCAAGGTCAATTTGCTGAATGCAGCTCATGCAGAGGACTCACCAGATGTGTTCTTGGGTAACCTTGCTGTTAACGATGTTCCTGCAAAAGTTCTTTTTGACACTGGTGCCTCGCTTTCTTTTATTTCAACTCCATTTGTGGCCAATCATGATTTTGTGACCGAAAGGATTCCTGTTCCATTGAAGATTGTGTCTCCGGGCAAGCAAATGACTTCTAACAATTGCGTCCCGGATGTATCTATCACGTTGGGCGATTACAAGTTTCTCTCTTCTCCGGTGGTTCTTGGTAACTTGGATATTGATCTTATTCTCGGAATGGATTGGCTTTCTAAGCACAAGGCACATCTTGATTGTGCAGCCAGGCAGATTCAATTGACTCATTCGTCTGAGGATGTAATTGTCTTTGCCGCTCGTGATGATACTATGTGTCTGTTTTCTCTCAATGAGAAGGGTGAATTGGATGCAATCTCTCAAATTCTAGTAGTTTGCGAATATCAAGACGTCTTTCTAGAAGAGCTTCCAGGAATGCCTCCGCACCGGCCAGTTGAATTCGTTATTGATTTTGAGCCCGGCACGGAACCTGTGTGCAAGTGTCCTTACAAGCTCGGACCTGAAGAGTTGAAGGAGCTGTAGAAGCAACTCGATATGCAAGAGAAAATGGGTCTCATCCGGCCTAGTTCTTCTCCGTGGGGTTGTGGTGTTCTTTTTGTGAAGAAGAAGGATGGAACGGACCGACTTTGTGTTGATTACCGTCCAGTGAACAAGAAGACCATCAAGAACAAATACCCACTTCCCAACATCAATGAGCTGTTCGAACAACTCAAAGGTGCCCAAGTATTCTCCAAGCTTGATCTCCGTATGGGTTATCACCAGATTCGCATTCGTGAAGAGGATATTCCCAAGATAGCATTCAGAACAAGCTTTGGTTCATATGAATACACTGTCATGTTTTTTGGCCTTGCCAACGCTCCTCCGACGTTCTCTCGCATGATGAACTTCATCTTCAACGCCTACACCAATGACTTTGTTTTGGTCTATCTCAATGACATTCTAGTTTTCTCCAAGAATAAGGAAGATCATGCCAAGCACTTGCGTTTGGTTCTTGATAAGCTCAGGGAACATCAGTTCTACGCCAAGTTCTCCAAGTGTGAATTTTGGCTCGATGAGGTTCTTTATCTTGGTCATATCATCTCTGCCAAGGGCATTGTCGTGAATCCTGTGAAGGTGTCTGCAATTGTGAATTGGGAACCTCCTCAGAACGTGAAGCAACTCTGCAGTTTTCTCGGTCTCGCAAGCTATTGCCGAAGATTCATTGAAAACTTTTCTAAGATCGCGAAGCCTCTCTCTAATCTTCTTCAGAAGCACGTCAAGTATGTTTGGTCTTCGGATTGCGATATTGCTTTCAACACTTTGAAAGAGAAGTTGATCACTGCTCCAGTTCTGACTCCACCTGATGAATCCAAGCCGTACGAGGTCTTTTATGATGCCTCTCTCCAAGGTCTTGGCGCAGTATTGATGCAAGAGAAGAAAGTTGTTGCTTATACATCTCGCCAGTTGAAGCCTAATGAGAAGAACTACCCCACTCATGATCTCGAGTTGGCGGCAGTTGTGCATTTTCTTTTGACTTGGAGACATCTTCTATTGGGAAGAAAAGTGGACATTTTCATTGATCACAAGAGTCTCAAGTACATCTTCACTCAGCCTAATCTCAACCTCAGGCAAACTCGATGGGTCAAAATGATTCAAGAGTATAATCCGAGTATCGAGTATACTCCAGGAAAGGCCAATGTGATTGCTGACGCTTTGAGCAGGAAGGCTTACTGCAACAGTCTTATTCTCAAGCCTTATCAACCCGAGCTTTGTGAAGCTTTCCGCAAGCTTAATCTGCAAGTTGTTCCTCAAGGTTCCCTCGCCAACCTTCAAGTCTCTCCTACCTTAGAAGACCATATTCGCCAAGCCCAGCTTCTTGATGCTATGGTGAAAAAGGTGAAGATTGGGATTGCCAAGAGTCAGTCCAAGTACAAGTGCTACCGCCTTGATGACAAGGACACTCTCTTCTTCGAGGATCGAATTGTGGTACCCAAAGGTGACCTCCGTAAAGTGATCATGAACGAGGCCCACAATTCTCTCCTCTCCATCCACCCTGGGAGCACGAAGATGTATCAGGACCTCAAGCAAGCTTATTGGTGGACTCGAATGAAGCGCGAGATCGCTCAATTCGTGAATGAATGTGATGTCTGCAGAAGAGTGAAGGCAGAACACCGAAGGCCAGCTGGTCTCCTCCAACCTCTTGCCATTCCAGAATGGAAGTTTGACCACATTGAAATGGACTTCGTGACTGGGTTTCCAATGTCCAAGCGTGGCGATGATGCTATATTTGATGTCATCGACAAACTCACCAAAGTGGCTCACTTTCTGCCTATCAAAGAGTCGATCACTGTAGCTCAATTGGCGGAACTCTATACCTCTCGCATTGTCTCTCTGCACGGTATTCCTCAAGTGATCTCTTCAGACCGTGGCAGCATCTTTACCTCGAAGTTTTGGGATTCTTTCCAGAAGGCCATGGGCACTAACATCCGCTGCAGCACAACTTTCCATCCTCAAACAAGCGGTCAAGTCGAGCGTGTCAACCAGATTCTTGAAGATATGCTCAGGTCTTGTGTGATCTCCTTCGGCATGAAATGGGAGGATTGTCTTCCTTATGCTGAATTCTCCTACAACAACAGTTTTCAAGCAAATTCGGGCAAGGCCCCATTTGAAATTCTGTATGGCAGGAAGTGCCGTACCCCTCTCAACTGGTCTGAAACCGGTGAACGTCAGCTTTTGCATAATGACTTAATCACAGAAGTAGAAGAAATGTGCAAAGTCATTCGTGATAACCTCAAAGCAGCCCAATCCCGCCAGAAGAGCTACTATGATAGTAAGCACCGTGATTTGGCTTTCGAGATTGGAGATCATGTTTACCTCCATGTCTCTCCTATGAAAGGTACTCGTCGCTTCGGTATCAAAGGGAAGCTTGCCCTCAGATACGTGGGACCTTTCAAGATCGTCAGCAAGAGAGGCGACCTCGCCTATCAACTCGAGCTTCCTTCAAACTTTGCAAATGTTCATGACGTGTTCCATGTCTCTCAGCTTCGAAAGTGCTTCAAGACTCCTGACCGCACCGTCAACTTCGAGGACATTGAGCTCCAAGAAGATCTCTCTTATCGTGAGCACCCAGTTGCTATTCTTGAAGAGACTGAACGCAAGACTCGCAACAAGTCAATCAAATTCCTCAAAGTCAAGTGGTCACACCATTCTGACCGTGAAGCTACCTGGGAACGCGAGGATCACCTCCGTTTTGAGTACCCGGCGTTCTTTCAGTCCTAGATCTCGGGACGATATCCTTTCATAGTGGTGGAGTGTTGTAACACCCCGGATGTAACTTTCCCTATTTGTAATCCAACTCTTGCCGTTTCCAGCGTTAAGTTATTTTATTTTCTCGGGTTCGGGTTTTGCCTCCGTGTGTTGTTGTCGTTGTCATGCATCTCATATCATGTCATCATGTGCATTGCATTTGCATACGTGTTCGTCTCATGCATTAGAGCATTTTCCCCGTTGTCCGTTTTGCATTCCGGCGCTTCGTTCTCCTCCGGTGGTAATTTTTAGCTTTCTTTCGTGTGTGGGGATTAAAAATTTCCGGGTTGGACCGACACTTGCCAAGCGGCCTTGGTTTACTACCGGTAGACCGCCTATCAAGTTTCGTACCATTTGGACTTCGTTTGATACTCCAACGGTTAACCGAGGGACCGAAAAGGTCTCGTGTGTGTTGCATCCCAACACCCCTCCAATTTGGGCCAAAACCCACCAAACTCTGCTCCATGTCCTAGTGCGTTCGATCACGATCGCGTGGCCGAAAACCGCACCTCATTTGGACTCTCCTAGCTCCCTCTATGCCTATATATAGGTCCTCCTCGAAAATTCCGGATCAAACCCCTCCTCCTCCAGCCGCCGGACAAAAATCTGGACGGCCGGACGTGTCCGCCCGATCCGCCCGGGCCAATCTCGCGAAGCCACGTGGCGCCGCGCCCACTTCGTCGCCTCCCGCCGCCGCCGGCCTGCGGGGCCCGCTTCTGGCCCGCGGGGCCCGTTCCCCTCCGCCCCTCCGCGCCAGGCTCCAGGGAGAGGAGCTCCCGAGCCGCCGGCGGCCGCCTTTGCCTCGCCGCGCCGCCGTGAGCGCCATTGCCGGCCACCGGAGCAAGCCGCCGCGCCCCGCGCCGCCACCGCGCCGCTCCGCCCCACCGCGTCGCCCCGCTGCCCTGCCGCTCCGCCCAGCCGCCGTCGTCGCCGACCAGCTCGCCGGCGAGCTCCGATGAGGATCCGGCGATCCTCGGGAGGCGCGCCCCGATACAGATCCGAGGCAGCTACAGTAACCCTAGGTGGTGTTTTTTTTGCTAACTCCCGAAATTGCACATCCAAGTGCCTTTGTTCGGGGCCTCGTAACTTTGCATCCGTAACTCCGATTTGGGCATATAGCATATCAAAATGTTCATATTAGAGAGTACATCATTTCATTCCATTGCATCATTTTCATTTGAGCTCATCTTGATGTCCGCAATTCTGTTAGAAGAGGGCTACTTGAGTTAATTGTCAGATCTGTTACTCCATTTAGCACTTTTGTCATTTTTGCCATGATTAATATGTGCATGATATGCCCGTGAGTTCTTCATATGTTTTGTTAAGGGTTTTGTCATCTTTCCAGAGGTGCAACCCATGTATTTTTAGGATGTGTGTGGTGACTTGTGCAAGCTTGCAAAGTGGTGCACTTGCTAATTCTGTTTTCAGGGACTTAGTGATTTCACTAAGTCCTGGGTTTGTTTATCTCATGATGCCATATGTTCATGTTGTTTCCTAGTGATCCGTGCCTCTTTTGAGGATTATCAGTAAGGGAGTTTTGTTAATATTGTAGTGCTCTATCCATCCATGTCTTTGTTTGCAATTATAGAGCAACATAGCTTGAGTCAATCGAACTCTACTTTTGCTTCGTTGCGAATCTGGGCAGATCGTCAACTTGTTTGCGATTTTGCCGATGTTATTGTAGTTGATCCGTGCATGCTATGCCATTGTTCTTGCCATGTATAGCTTGCATTTTGTGCCTTCTTAAGGGATGTATGCTTGTCTTGCCATGACTTGCACCGTGGTGAGTGCATCGAGCTCATAAACATGCCTTCGTGAGTTATGTTTCAGCATGTCCCAGTTTTTCTCTTAGTCTGAAAACTGATTATGTTTTTGCTATGTTCTTGAGAGGAACTTTCGTTAAGCTTGTTGAGTAGCTCCATGCCATGTCTTTCTTTGTCATGTTCAGGTCCTGTAGCATGTTGTTTTGTTGCTTCGAAGAGGGCTATATGATCTGAAATTCCAGACAGGTGTTAATTTCACCAAGTCTGAGATCTGTTTGTCATTTGCATTTTTGCCATGCTTGTTTGAACCTGTTAATGGATGAATTGGCCGTAGCTCAGTGCTAGACTTTTGTTAAGCATCTTATGTGCATCTCTGCCATGTATTTTGTTGTCATGTTTGGGTGTTGTAGCATGTTCATCTCATTGCATTTAGATGCCTACTTGCCGTAAATTACAGACCGGTGTCATTGTTGAATCGCTTGCCATTTCCAAATCGTAACTCCGATTCCGGCGTTCTTTATATCGTTTTCATGCGATTTCATCTCATCTTTCCAGTGGCACACTTGGAATTCCAAGTTGAGGCCAGGTTCATGCATTTACTGTCATATCTTGCATTTTGCATCCCGCATCGCATCCCGCATAGCATATCATCTTTGCTTCCTGTTGTTTGAGTTTGCACGTGGTTGATTGTATCCTTGTTGCTTGTTTGTCTTGTTTGGGTAGAGCCAGGAGACGAGTTCGCTAACGAGGAGCCCGTTGAGTTTGCTTTCTAGGATCCAGTCAACTCTGACAACTGTGCAGGCAAGATGATCATACCCTCGAAATCACTACTATCTTTGCTATGCTAGTTTGCTCCTTCTTTTGCTATGCCTACCACTTGCTTGCAAGCCTCCCAAATTGCCATGTCAAACCTCTAACCCACCATTGTCCTAGCAAACCGTTGATTGGCTATGTTACCGCTTTGCTCAACCCCTCTTATAGCGTTGCTAGTTGCAGGTGAAGATTGGAGGCCGTTCCTTGTTGGAACATCTTTTATTACTTGTTGGGATATCATTATATTGCCTTGTTATCTTAATGCATCTATATACTTGGTAAAGGGTGGAAGGCTCGGCCTCTCGCCTAGTGTTTTGTTCCACTCTTGCCACCCTAGTTTCCGTCATATCGGTGTTATGTTCCCGGATTTTTGCGTTCCTTACGCGGTTGGGTTATAATGGGAACCCCTTGATATTTCGCCTTGATTAAAGCTTTTCCAGTAATGCCCAACATTGGTCTTACCATTTGCCACCTAGCCTCTTTTTCCCTTGGGTTTCCGGAGCCCGAGGGTCATCTTATT
>NC_041386.1:381188393-381246017 GCF_002162155.2 Triticum dicoccoides
CGGGCCAGTGCTCCTCTGAGTGTTGGTCCAAATAGAGCCACTTGCAGCGCCACCTTGGCGCAACTTGAGGGTTGGTTTTAGTTGTACGTAGTGTTCATTTGAGTGTGCCCTAAGAAAGAGATATGTGTAGCTCCTATCGGGATTTGTCGGCACATTTGGGTGGTGTTGCTGGTCTTGTTTTAACCTGTCGAAGTGTCTTGAATTACCAAGATACCGAGTCTGATCGGAACATCTTGGGAGGAGGTCTATTCCTTCGTTGACTGTGAGGGGCTAAGTTGGGACTCCCCTGCAGGGATTGAACTTTTGAAAGCCGTGCCCGCGGTTATGGGCAGATGGGAATTTGTTAATGTCCGGTTGTAGATAACTTGAACCTTAATTTATTTAAAATGAATCAACTGAGTGTGTTACCGTGATGGCCTCTTCTCGGCGGAGTCCGGGAAGTGGACACGGTGTTGGAGTAATGTTTGCGCAGGTTGTTGTCTACCTTCTCGCTCGTGCTTTGCCTCCTCTTCTCGCTCTCTTTTGCGAATAAGTTAGCCACCATACTTGCTAGTAGCTTGCTGCAGCTCCACTCATATTTTACCTTGCCTTACCTATAAGCTTGAATAGTCTTGATCGCGAGAGTGCGAGATTGCTGAGTCCCTGTGGCTCACAGATTACTATTACACCAGATGCAGGGCCTGATGATTCCGCTCCAGGAGACGCGTATGAGCTCAAGTGGGAGTTCGACGAAGACTCTCAACGATACTATGTTTCCTTTCCCGACGATCAGTAGTAGTGCCCAGTCGGGGGTGAACGGGACCGTTGTCGCATGTTGGGTTCTCTTTATTTTGGCGCCGTAGTCGTGCCATGAGTGTTTGGATGGTGTAAGGTTATTTATGTACCTGATTGACGTGGCGAGTGTAAGCCAACTATGTTATCTCCCCTTTTATTATTATATTACATGGGATGTTTGTGAAGATTGCCTAACTTGCGACATATGCCTTCAATGCGATTATATCTCTAAGTCGTGCCTCAACACGTGGGAGCTATAGTCGCATCGAGGGTGTTATAATTGCGGTCCGGATTCAGATGCGTTGGAGGAGCCATCCTAAAGAGGGTGACATCCGTCAGAACCATGATAGACAGATAGGTAAGCTGAATCAACGGATAGAAATTGCAACATATAGTCTTCACAATAAACATTCAAACAGAGATTGAACGAATGAATTCTGAAGTTAACATTACCCGGCCATTAAGGTGAGAAGCCACTTTAAAAGAGATTAATGAATGAAACAACAAGGTACGACTGGAACAAATAAGTGGTAAGGATCACCCAATCCCATACCAAATATCTGCTGGAAGAATAACTAGAGCTACTTGAATTCCCACCTATTAACTCCCGAAACTTTCTGTTTATGCAGTCTTGTTGGGGATATAACTACTCTACATAAATAGGCCAGGAGAGGCCGGTTTATCCTTGTGATGATTATCTTATTTGAAGCCCATGAAGACATGTATGATGGCGCTTCATGAAGGCCCAAGGGCCAAAGGCGGATTAAGGCTTGTAGACATAAACCGACACTGATGTATACTTGTATGATAAGTTAGGAGTAGAGAACGAGCCGGAGATGTTCATGATTCGGCCTCGTGAATCTGTAAACCGGCGGGCATCGACCTATGTATATAAAGGGATGACCCGACAGCGGTTTAGGGACAACACACAACAACTCGAGAGCCAGGCAAAGCGGATTCGCTCCCTGGTCATCGAAACTCTAGCAATACCATCACAACTGGAGTAGACTTTTACCTTCATCGTAAGGGGCCGAACCAGTATAAACTCTCGTGTCCTTTGTCCGCTTTAAACCCCTTTGAGCTAACCCGTAGCGATGGCTCTACGACTAAGTCCTTTCATGAGGACATTTGCCGTGACAATTCCATGATAGTTGGCGCCCACCGTGGGGCTATCGGACGATGGTTTCGAGTTCTTGAAGGGCAGCATCAAAAGACTCAAGGGATACGTTGTGTGCCGGATGACTAAAAGTCGTCATGGCAAGCTCTACACCGATGATGTAGGATGGAGTCCCGAGGCCGGTTCAATTGAGTACGGGTATTGGGTCCCCTTTGGTGGAATTTACGTCTTCATCGGCAAGATCGGTGGACCCGGCCCTGAGCCGGACATCTGTACCGACATCATCAAGACTGCTCAGCGTGCAAGCTCTGCCAAGGTTCAGCCCACCGTAAAGCATGTCTTTGTAGGTTTCATCCATGGAGCGGAATATGAGGATAGATCGGCATCTGGTGGCAAAATCGTTGTCTGCTCTGATGACGAGTCTTCAACCAGAGAGACCGAATCGCTATACCAGCTACAGGATGGCCGGATTAGTGGAGGTTCCGATGGTAACAGTATTCCGGACCCCCTCGATCTTCCAAGCCGAGTCGTGGTCTTCATGGCCGGCACACAATTAGCGCAGCACTCTTCTACCACCGCGACAATGATCTCCGGTTCAGCAACAACAACACTAGCGGGAGCAGGGGGCTCTGCGCCGCCTCCGGCTCAGGTTTTGCCTGATCTGTTCGACGCTTTAGCAACGTCGCTGGCAGCAGAGGTAGACGTGGCAAACCGGGATCAACACAACGCAGAGATTGCAAAAGTGAAGGATCAGATAACTCAAGCTAAAGCGGACCTGGCAGCAGAAAACACCAGGATGGCTACAGAGCGGGCCGGATTGGAGGCTCAGGCTTACCGGCTTATGCTGGATCAGAGTGTGTTAGATGATGTCATGAGGAGAAGATCCCTGTCGCGCCTTCCATCGGTCTTGGAGGCAAGGAATCTCTTTACACCCCAGGAGCGGGCACCAGCAACCAACCTCTGGTAAACCGGGTGGAGGCACCTGGGACCGGGGCACCGGTTCAGCCTCGTGCGATGGATCCGCCACCTCTGCCTCGTCAGAACGATATTCCATCACGACACGTCTCAACACCTCCGGGTCATTACTCTAACCCGTTGGATAACATCGTTGCCGCCGCTTCACGATTGGTAGCTCTCCCTATTGATGGCAAGTCCCCAGTAGCGGTTGAGACACGGAGGGCTAGGGAGCTCCTTCAAACGGCTTTGACATAGCAGCAGTCCTATTCATATAGCCGTGAAAGGATTCATTCTACTCCCCGCCCAAGCCGGAGCTATAGTAGGCATATCGATGAAGCGACTGTATCAAGCAGTGCGAGGAATCGTAATCCGCCCCATGGTAATAACCTGACGCGTGGCGGAGGCAATGCCCAGGATGTAGTGCATCGCGCTAGGACACGTCGGGGAGCTGAGTTAGCGGCACAACACGAAGCTCCGGTTCGTCAACTCACGCCGGTTCGTTAGTTCACTCCGGTTCATCCAACAACATCGGTGGAACCAGGGGTTACCTCCAGTTCTTTGGGAGTGCCATATCTTGTCCCAGCACTGCGCAATGTACGGTTGCCCAAGGATTTAAAAGGCCCGTGTAAGGTGCCAAATTACACCGCCGATTTATCCCCTGAGTCATGGGTGGAGAGTTATGAGATGACAATGGAGATGCTGGATGTGGACGAAGCGGCGTGTGCCAAATACTTTACCATGATGTTAGAGGGAACAACTTGCACATGGTTGAAAAATCTACCAGCCAACTCTATTGGATCGTGGGCCGAGTTGAGGGCCCGGTTTATCCAAAACTTTAAAGATACATACAACCAGCCCATGTCCATCGTGGATTTCGCTGACTGTGTCCAGGAGGAAGGGGAATCAACAACCCACTGGGTGCGCCGGGTTTCGGAGATTTTGCATTCATCAGACCGCATCAATGCTGACATGGTCGTTTTAACATTGGAAGGCAATTGCCAGTTTGCACCTTTGAAGCTGAAATTGGGACGGCTCAAATGCCATTGTAATGACAGGGAACGCTTATGGTGACTCTGGTAAAATATGCCGACTCTGATAGTACCAAGGACCCTGAGTCTGATGATGACAAGACAGGGAAGGGGAAGAAGAGCGGCAACACCAAGGGCAGCAGCATAATCCGGCACGTGATGGGAACAATGGTAAAAGTAAGGCAAATAATAACTTGGACTTTTTGGCTAACACCAACACCAAGATAACGGTCAGTGACGTAAGGGTAAACTGCCCAAGGGGGGTGGAGGGTCAGGCCCCAATTTGGAGCGCCTGTTAAACCAGCCTTGCCCAAAGCACGGATCAAAGGAGAGGCCAGCTATGCATCTTTGGAAGGATTGCTTTATCATGCGGGAGTTCAAAAATTCAAATCTCTTCCAATATGACAATGGACCGCCCGGTGGTCCAGGAGGCAGTTTCCATGGGCTGGGTTATGGTGGTGGCAGTTCTGGTTCAGGGTTCCAGGGCAACCAAACCGGACATGGCAATCAGAACAGCCAAGGCAACCAGGGAGGTTATAACCATCAGGGGAGTCAACAGCAGTAGCAATCGGGTTATCAGAGCAATCCAAAATAGTTGAATAGTGGGAAGTATCATGTCTTCACCACTAGCTTATGTAAGCACGATCAGAAGCTTCATAAAAGAGCCGTGAACTCCATTGAACCGGTGGTACCCTCGTTACCTGTGCTGGTCTGAACAGCCCATCCCGTGGAGTCGAGAGGATCATCCACACCGGATTGACAATACGGGTCATCTGGCTTTAGTGGTGGCACCTTAGGTTGGCGTGTATAAATTTACCAAGGTGCTTATGGACGGAGGAAGCAGTATCAATATCCTCTACTGTGAAACCTTTCGTTGCATGGGGTTAACAGATAAGAATCTTAAACCGTCAAACACTGTATTTCATGGGGTAGTGACTGGTATATCGGCATACGCACTTGGCAAGATAGCTCTGGAAGTTGCTTTGGGAGACGATCATGATTCAAGATCAGAGGTGTATGGGAGGTGAAAATAGGAGTCCATATCATGCCTTGTTCGGACGGCCGGCTTATGCTAAGTTCATGGCAAGGCCCTGTTATGTTTATTTGCAGCTTAAGATGCCGGGTCATATGGGGACCATCACGGTGGATGGGAGCCGGAAGATTGCTTTGGATTGTGAAGAAGGTTATGCAACTTATGCCGAGTCGGTTTGTGCCACGGAGGAGCTGAAATTTTATAAGGACAATGTTGATCCGACATATATGACTTCTTTGAAAAAGCCAACTACTGAGCATGATCCGGCAATGAAATTTAAATCGGCTGAGGAGACTAAGCTGGTTGACTTTGTTCCTGGCGATTCATCCAAGCAGTTCAGCATCAACGCTAACCTGGATCCGAAATAGGAAAGCACGCTCATCTAGTTCATCCGTGAGAACCGGGACATCTTTGCATGGAAGCCTTCTGACATGCCAGGTGTACCGAGGGAACTCACTGAGCACACCCTTAATATAGATCCTAAGTTTAAACCGGTCAAGCAGTTTCTTCGTCGCTTCAACGAAGAAAGGCGTAAAGCTATTGGTGAGGAGGTAGCCAGGCTTTTGGCAGTAGGGTTTATTGTGGAGGTCTTTCACCCTGAGTGGCTAGCTAATCTGGTGCAAGTACTTAAGAAAAATGACACTTGGCGTATGTGTGTGGATTACACAGACTTAAACAAACCCTGTCTAGCTGACCCCTTTGCTCTCCCTCTTATAGATCAAATTATTGATGCTACAGCAGGTTGTGACCGTTTGTGTTTTCTGGATGCTTATTCTGGTTATCATCAGATCAAAATGGCAATTAAGGACAAGGAGAAGATAGCCTTCATAACTCCCTTTGGAGCCTTCTGCCATTTATCTATGCCTTTCGGGCTCAAGAGTGCCCAGGCAACATATCAGTGTTGTGTCCAGAATTGTCTATGTAAACAGATTGGGCGCAATGTACATGAATATGTGGATGACATTGTGGTAAAATCCAGAAAGGAGGAGACATTGATAGGTGACTTGAAGGAAACTTTTGATAATGTCCGGGTTTATAAGATGATGCTTAATCCAGCCAAATGTGTCTTTGGTGTACCGGCAGGCAAGCTTTTGGGTTTTTTGGTATCTAACAGGGGCATTGAAGCTAATCCGGAGAAGATCGCGACTATCATGTCTCCGGCTAAACCAGCATGCATTAACGATGTTCAATGTTTGGCGGGCCGGATTGCAGCCTTAAGCCGGTTTATAAGTCGCCTTGGAGAGAAGGCTATCCCTTTGTATCATATGCTAAAGAAAACGGATCACTTCGTCTGGAGTGATGCTGCTGATGAAGCGCTTGAAGATCTAAAGAGACAGTTAGCCAAGACACCTGTCCTTGCCGCTCAAGTTGATAAGGAGCCCTTATTGCTATATGTGGCTGGTGATGGCCGAGCTGTTGGTGTGGCTATTGTTGTGGAGCACAAGGAGGCTTGGAAAGAGTATCTGGTTCAACGGCCGGTTTATTATATTGGCGAGGTGCTTATCGAGTCCAAATAGAGATACCCACATTGGCAGAAGCTGGTGTATGGGGTTTTTATGGCAAGCTGGAAGCTCAAGCATTATTTTTAGGGTCATCCTATCACAGTGGTCAGTTCAGCCCCCTTGGGAGATATCATCCAGAACAGAGAAGCAACTGGCCGGATTGCTAAATGGGCTATTGAGCTTGGGCCTCACAGGCTAAAGTATACACCTCGTACAGCAATCAAATCCCAAGAACTTGTGGACTTCATTAATGATTGGACAGAGTCGCAAGCACCGTAGGAAAAGCCAGGCAACACTTATTGGACTATTCATTTTGATGGGTCCACACAATTGGAAGGCTCGGGTGCTGGAGTCATATTAACTTCCCCACGAGGTGATAAGTTTTGGTATGTTCTCCGTTCAATGTTCCCTTGTACTAACAATGCAGCTGAGTATGAGGCCTTTCTCCATGGTCTTCGGATGGCTAAGGAAATAAACTTATGCTGGGTTAAGTGCTTTGGTGACTTGGACCTTGTGGCTCAGCAGGTATCTGTCACTTGGGATTCCAAGGATCCACTCATGGAAGCATATAGATGAGAGGTGGATGCAGTGGCTGGTCATTTCAAGGGTTATCAAGTGGACCATATAGAGCGGCGGAAGAATGAAGCAGCAGACGCTTTAAGTCGCTTAGGCTCTCTGTGTAAACCGGTTCCACCCAATACCTTTCTAGATGTTCTGCATAATCCGTCAGTTAAGATACCTATGGAGGAGGATTTGGCTATGCCCGACCCGGAGGCTCAATTTGTGGCGGCCCTTCATGTTATTCCGGATTGGACGGTCCCATACCTAGCATACATGAACCGGGGCGAGTTACTAGACGATGAAACCTTGGCCCGGCAGATAGTCTGGCGATCCAAGTCTATGACCATTGTCAATGGGGAGCTACATCATTGCAGCATCACAGGAGCATTTCAGCATTGTGTATCTCCTCAAGAAGGTTGTGAGATTTTGCATGAGATCCACAAAGGAGATTGTGGTCACTACGCCGGTTCAAAATCCTTGGTGGCTAAGGCCTTTCGTCATGGCTTCTATTGGTTGACGGCTCATGCTGATGCTGAGGATTTGGTAAAGAGGTGTGATGGTTGTCAAAAGTTTGCACGCCGCGCTAATGTTCCAGCTCAAGAATTAAGAATGATTCCAATAACTTGGTCGTTTGCATCTTGGGGGCTCGATATGGTGGGACCTTTTAAGAGGTCCAAGGACAAGAAGACCCACCTGCTGGTGACGGTTGATAAGTTTACCAAGTGGGTCGAGGCAGAGCCAGTCAGTAAGTGTGATGCGGCCACGGCGGTTCAATTCATCAAAAAGGTGATATTCCAGTTTGGCTTTCCACACAGCACTATAATGGATAATGGTACTAATCTGTCCAAGGGTGCTATGGAAGAATTTTGTCAACATGAGCACATCCGGCTTGACGTGTCATCAGTGGCTCACCCCCAATCTAATGGTCAAGCAGAGAGGGCCAATCAAGAAATTTTGAGAGGTATCAAACCCCGGCTTATGGTTCCTTTAAAGCGGATGTCGGGTTGTTGTGTGGAGGAGTTACCTTCCGTGTTATGGAGTATCAACACCACACCAAACAGATCTACGGGTTACATGCCTTTCTTCATGGTTTACGGAGCAGAGGCAGTTCTCCCTAGTGACATATGTCTTGACTCGCCCTGTGTGGTGGCTTATGTTGAAGCTGATAATGAAAAATCACGTCAGAAATCATTGGACCTGCTAAATGAGGTGCATGATCTTGCGGCGGCACGCTCGACAATTTATCAACAAGATCTGCGACGTTATCGAAGCCGCCGGGTTAAAACCCGAACTTTTCAAGAAGGTGATCTGGTGCTCCGGCTCATCCAGGATCAGATTGATATGCACAAGTTATCCCCACCTTGGGAAGGGCCTTTTGTGGTCAGCAAAAATTTGCACAATGGATCATACTACCTTATTGATGTTCGAGAGCACAAAGACTCACGTAAATTGGAGGAGGAGACCCAGCAGCCGTGGAATATAGCTCATCTTCAGCCTTACTATACTTGAGCTATAGGCTCTTTTTATGTACATAATTATGGCAATATATATATTGTGATTAATATAATAAATCGGAGCCTCAGCTAAAGCGGGGTCTCTGTTGTTTTACATCATATGTGTTTACATGGAGGCTTCTGTTTACAAAGCAGAATTCTGTTGATACGGCTTGTAAAGCCACACATATAAAGGGAAATCACTAGGGGGCTTGGTCATATCTGAACCTTACCTACACCTCTTGATCGGCTTAGGGCCAAAGGGAAATCACCAGGGGGCTTGGTTGTCCTGACGCCATAGCTATACCTCTTGGTAGGCTTAAGGCGAAAAGGAAATTATGTGGGGCCAAAGAGAGTGTTGCACCAGCATGGCTCAAACATAGGCACCCACCGAACACAGCTCAAATATTGCTTGGGGGTCTTTGCTTCTCAAGGAACAAAAAGTCTGCACCCTTGTAATAGGCTATCAAGCCGGGCTTGGAAGCCAGGTGTATTCACCTAAAACCCCGTGTTATCCTACCTCTTTAAGTAAGCCACTCCGTCCAGGTAAACCTGGTATGACCCATCGAACGTTTGACAAGTCAATCCCATAGACCCTGAACTTGTCGAAGTTAAAACAATGATTGGTTAAAGATTGAGGTCCATCTTAAAAAGGCTTTGTAAAATGGTTTAACTCAGTGGCCTGGCTGCCCATGAAAAGCCTCGATTTAGGGCCTGACAACCCATGAAAAGCCTCGCATATCCTTCTTGTCTTTTTTGCAAAGTGTTCCTTCTACTTTCATAAATGTCATAAGTGTTTTCTGATAAACTGGTATTTATTACAACCCCGCATGGCTTCCAATGCTAAATTGTTAGTACATGGTCAGTTATCATCCGACCATTATTGTTTCGGTCTGGTTTTGACTACAAGTCACCAGTATTATATGGATAAAACCGTTGTTTATCATAACCCGGTACGGTTGTATCGTAAACCGACAACAGGGAAGGAGTCATCTATACTCTCGCTTGGTGTCATCACCCTTTTATAATAACCATGGGTCAAACAACAAGGTAACATGTATTCTTTATTTTATATCTAGTTGTTTTTAAACATCCTTGGATTTACACTGAAGCTATATATTTGGGCATCATGACCCGTCCAGCGGTAAACCATCATCATCAGGACAACTTGAAGGTTGAGGGTCATCTTGAGTCGGTGCATCCTCCTCCTCTATACCAAGTGGCTAGAAATCAATCGTTGTCCAATCGATTCCAGTTAAAGCTTGGAACACGGCTTCTTCACTTATAAGGATGGAAGGATCAATGTCAGGGGCATGGGTGTGCTTATGAATTGGTGGAACGAGATCTTCTACATCATGTGTTGGGGCAGGATATCTTTTTTTATCAACATCGTAAACCGGCTGGTAATGAGACAGATACGTTTCATCCGCCAATTTGCTTGCTATGGGTCGTAGTTCCCTTGTTAACCTTTGGAGATCATCATTGTTGAATTCTGAACCATCTTCCTTCACGCCGGGATAGCCCTGGCCAATATCTGCTGGTTCAAGATCTGGAATCCATGCCTTGGCCCGGATTAGCGCAGTTAGCGCGCCTGACCTTGCAGCTGATCTTTTGAGTTCATCCAACTGGGCAGGCAACATTGACAGCTTCTCGATGGTTTCTTTTATCAGCATTGGGGGAGGCCTGTTATAAGAAGTAGTGCAAATAGCCTGTTGGGATCCGGAATACATCTGCTCTATCAAAGTATAGGTGGCCTTTAGCTTCATCCGCATGTCAGAGCACAGATGGGTAATGTGGGTCCCTGTGACATTGCAAGTATTAGTAAACCGGTAATTGAAACAGTAGAATGACTTGAAAAACATCAGTTGAGGATACTTACCAAATACAGCCGAGGTCATCGCGTTTATTTGCCGCTTTAAACCGGTCAGTTCTTCGACCATCGGTTTAAGGGCTGCTTCTGCGTTTTCGGCCTTCTTTACTAAAGCGGCCTTCTCCATGTCCTAATCTGCATGTTCCTTCTTGAAGTTTTCCTTCAGCTTCTCCATGGCTGTTAAGGCATTGGTAAGTTCCTCTTTTGCTTTAGAAGCCTCCTCTTGCCGAGATTTGATGTTCTGTTGAAGATCAGCAGTTTGTGCGTCCTTTTTAGTCAGCTCAGCCTATAAAAACAGACATGTCATCAACGGGCTGTATATATTTGAAGTACCAAGCGTATAACAAGTTATGCACTTTGCACTTGGGGGCTAATGCCTACTCGCTTCATTCTAGAAAATTATTTCAAGTCCCAAGTATAATGCAAGAATTATTCTTGGCACTTGGGGGCTAATGTACATCTGCTCAAAAGTAACTGTGGTTGAAGTCTTAGTTCATCTTGGAAAGGTAAACCGGCCCTTGGGGACTACACAGGCGAAAGTTACGAGGATACAATGCTAAAGTATCGGTTCATTTTTAAAGGATAAACCGACCCTTGGAGGATAAGTATTCAGAAGTATGGTATTATGAAGTCCCGGTTTTTGATTACTATCATAAATCGGCCCTTGGGAGCTACGGGAATTGGTACATACAATTGGACTTAAGAGAGAAAATGATTGGTAATTACCTCATAGCATTCCTTCATTAATTTTAGTAAACTAGCTTCATAGTCACGGTTTGTGTACAGGAAGTTTAAAAAACCAGAATGGAGCTCCTGGGCATTGAGGTATGCATAGCTTGATAAATTGGTGCACCATTTTCCTTTCTCCATGGCAGCACGTTCTTCTTTGGTGCTATGTTTTGCTAAGGCAACAGGATGGCTAGGGGAGGTGTGGCCAATGCCTGTAATGATAACCTCATCTTCCTTGTCGCCAGCAGCCTTTACTGGAGTTGGTGGAATATCAGTAGCCTTAACTGGACTAGATGTTCCATCATCAGTACAGACTGGACTTGCCAGTTTATCAGCTTGCATTGTGGTATCAACTTCTACTTGTTTAGTAGAAACATGATCTGGGAGTGGTAGGTCATCAAGCGTGGCATCAGCAGTTGCTCTCTCCGGTTCTGAAATTGTCGCCGGTTCAACTGTCACATGGTCATCAGATGGTTTATCTACACGACCCATCTTACTGGGTCCAGCCTTGGCTCTGAAAGAGGAAGATATATGCATCAGTATAGCACATAAGCATAAAGTGTCAAAAAGAGACAGCTTAAGACATTTTCCCAGGGACGGTCTTGAGGGGTGGAAGCTGTGTGGCAGCTAATTCGCCGGATGATGAAGGTGGTGTTCCCTGATAATTCGAATCAGACGGATTAAGAGGCTGTCGGAAATAACCCTCCTTGGGGTAAGAAGTATTGGAAGTATTTGAAACCTCAGATTGGCGCTTCCGAACCGGAATATTTGATAGACCGGTGGAAGTGATTACTTGGTCGCTATGATGAGTTGTGCGGCGAGCTTCGTGTTGCTACTTCTTCAAAAGAAAGTTTGGGTCCAAGTAAGCTAGGGGGTGAGAAAATCTTACTTTCCGGATTGCCTGACGGATTTTTTGTGTCGGCAGAGGATCTGAACCTGAGGGAAGGATACTTACCTTTGCGTAATCAGTTTGGCTGCCCTCGGTGTCATCCTGATAAATATCATTGTGAATGAGGTGTATCAAAAGTGAACCAAGAGAATCAAGTTCTTCCTCTGCATCTGGTTCATCAGGGTCGTCATCAAGCTCTAAACCGATTGGCTCAGTTGCTTTCCTCTTAGCAGATTTCTTGACCGCCTTAGTTTCTTTATGAGGAGCCTTAACCGTTTTCTCCTGAGGTTTCTTTTTCCAGAACGGATCGTCACCCCATTTAAAAAATGAGTAGAGGATATTAAAAGTTGCACAGTTCAAAAATATCAGGTATAAAGCGGAAGCAAAACAACTCTTACAGCGGGCGGTTTGTTCTGTGTATAAAAGGGACTTAGCCCGGTCTTGCTACAGATAGCTTCCGGTTCATTCAACATTTTCTTGACAGGATCAGTAACTTCATCATCTGTGAGCTGAATGTCAATATGACGTTGGGAGTCTTTTACGTCAGCGATGTACTCTCACATTAAACTGGAGCGGCGACTTAACGACAAGATACTCCAGGATAGCCAGCAACGGACAAAGTCCACACCTGTCAAACCGTTGGCCATGAAAACTCTAAGCTTGGCGAGTTGTGGTGCGTACGAGGTCCATTCCTTGGCACTTAGTCATTGCGGAAGCGGATGAGTGTTGCTAAGCCGGTGAGAACGGTAACCCGGTAGAGGTTTCTCATCTTCAAGAGAAATGTCCTTGCAATAGAACCAACTCTGATTCCAATCCTTTGGGTGACTGTGAAGTTTGGTGTGAGGAAAGCTAACATCCTTCCTTTTCTAAATGGAAATGCCACCGAGTTTAGTATTGAGTGCGATGGTTTAAGTGGAAGAAATCTCGGAACTGCACGATGGTCGGCTCTTCTTGTAGATAGGTTTCACAAAACACCTGAAAGTTACAGATATTGGATACAGAGTTGGATCCAATGTCTTGAGGGTGGATCTGAAAGCTGGCTAGTACATCCCGGAAAAACTTAGATCCAGGCGGTTTAAAATCACGGCCTATATGATCAGCAAACACTACTACTTCACCATCTCTGGGGGTAGGATGATTTTCTAGACCAGGAACTCGCCACTTGATTTCATTCTTCTTCGGTAAAGTGCCAATTTTGACATATCCATTCAGTTGCTCCTCACTAACCCGAGAAGGGACCCAGTTACAGGAATATAATTGTTTGGCCATTGCAAGTGAAGAGCTGGAAAAGATTACTCCCGGTTTATGATTCATAAATGACAACGCATAAAGTGTAACAGGTTGAGAAAAAAGGAATTCAAGCATGTAGAGTTGTTAAACCGGAGGAAGTTATAAACCATCTACGACAGAGCATTTATAAATGCTAAAGTGATGAGCGGTTTACAAGGGGACTAATGGCATATGACAGATTACTTTCTACAAGGATAAACCGCCTACGCAGATAAGGAAGGTGCAGATCTAAGGTAAAAATGACTAAGTGAGATTGCGTTGGAATTTTGGATCTACCACAAGTCAAGAAAAGAAAAAAGATTTAGACCTAAAAAGTTTAGTCCTGAAGCAGTTCACAAAAGGTCCAGATCAAGTTCTTATGTTTTTAAAGCTTGGTTTAATGGCCGAGATAAGGACTACCAAAGCTACTGCACGAAACGAGTCAAGCTCGAGGTCTGCTATCTATGGACTGATGAAGAACACGAAGAGAGCACTATGAACCCGTATGAACCCTAAATCGATCTACAAAGGAAAGAGGGAACAACTTACAGCAATTGTTGAAGTAGCGGAGGTGTGCCGCGTCTCTCTGGTGCGATCAGGTTGATGCAGCGGCCAACGGTGAAGCAGAGGTGAAGCTCGACGACGGCGGCGGCGCTCGGGTGCAGGGGCGTCGAGAGGAGGAAGAAGAGATGGAAAGTCAATGAAAAGAAAGGGAAAGGGGTCCTTAGCCCTATTTATAAGGGTAAAAAGATAAGCGACGGGCACGGGAACCGAGGAGCTCAAATAATGGATATATAACGAGATTGTCGTTTTGATTGCTGGGTGCTCATTAATGAAAGGGTATCTTCGGCTTTAAATGAACATGTGACATCACGGCGGTTTATTACAAATCTGGAGGATGATGTCACGGCGGTTTACAAGATCTATGTGAATATGCAAAGGGAGGAATTCTTCTAAGTGTTGAAGATTGACATGAACAAGTTCAAATCAATCTGGGCCTAATGTTGGGGATATTACTATTGGACATAAACTGGCCAGGAGAGGCCGGGTTGTCCTCATGATGATCCGGCCTCAGGACTCTGTAAACCGGCGGGCGTCGACCTATGTATATAAAGGGACGACCCGGCGGCAGTTTAGGGACAACACACAACAACTCGAGAGCCAGGCAAAGTGGATTCGCTCCCTGGTCATTGAAACCCTAGCAATACCATCACAACTGGAGTAGGCTTTTACCTTCATTGTAAGGGGCCGAACCAGTATAAACTCTCATGTCCTTTGTCCGCTTTAAACCCCTTTAAGCTAACCCGTAGCAATGGCTCCACGACTAAGTCCTTTCACGAGGACATCTGCCGTGACAATTCAACGACAAATTTGGTGTTGGGGATACAGGGAGGCACAATATATATCACACAACTAACAAGTGCTACGCTCCAACTGTATCCATCCATCAACACATAGCCAAGAAAACTCCGGAAATCGTGTACCTCAACCTTCGAAAAGCATCCATTATACGAACTGTGGCAATAATCCCGAACACCCTCCCCAGTACTGGGTGGCGGCGAGGTTAGCTCACCACTAACTGCATAAAACAGATTTTCGATGTTGGCAAACTTAGATATTCCAGAACTGCAACGATGAAATTGTGATGACAACACCTCATAGCTTAGCTACCTGGGACACTGCCACTACCCCTAAATGTCAAGAGGCACCAAGAACAATGTTCTTATCACAAGAATATTGGCTCTTCCTCCTGAGGCGCGGCGCATGGTTCTCGAGTTCCTAACGGGCAACCCGATGCCAGCCAATCTGCCGGAGGAGGGCTGTCTTCTGTACTGCTGCTCGAACAAGGCGGAGTTCGTGAAGCAGACGCCCCTTTTCGACGAATGGTTACCACGCTCAGTTGGCCTTGAAGGGCCTCGAGAGAGCCATATCTTCATGGCCCCCCTTCCTGCCGCGAGCGCGGGGCCCGCCCCAGGAGCGGGCGCAGGGGGCGATTGCTATCGGGCGATGGTGACGCTACTGCCGAGGAATTGGCACCACTCGGGGCTCCTGAAGTGCCGTCCCCTGGGACCCTGGAAAGCCGTCCTGAGGAGATGGCCTAGGGGGCGACGCAGTCCGATGCTCCTAAGGCTGGAGCCCCCGAGGATATGCTGTAGCTCCACCTAGCTGGAACATAAGTAGCTTCAAGATCACTTCTTGATCACCCCTAGCTTCTCGACTGTTGCCTTGCTTCTCTCCTCACTCTCTTTTGCGTATGTTAGCCACCATATATGCTTAGTGCTTGCTGCAGCTCCACCTCGCTACCCTTTCCTACCCATGAGCTTAAATAGTCTTGATCTCACGGTTGTGAGATTGCTGAGTCCTCGTGGCTCACGGATACTTCCAAACAGTTGTAGGTGCCGATGATACTAGTGTAGGTGAAGCAACGCAGCTCAAGTTGGAGCTCGATGAAGATCTTGATCGTTGTTTTGTTTCGTTTCATGTTGATCAGTAGTGGAGCCCAGTTGGGACGATCGGGGATCTAGAATTTGGGGTTGTCTTCTTTATTTTGATTCCGTAGTCAGACCTTGATTGTATTCTGGATGATATATGTTTAACTTGTTATTTGGGTGAAGTGGCGATTGTAAGCCAACCGGTTATCCCTTTCTTATTCAATACATGGGATTGTGTGAAGATTACCCCACTTGCGACTAAACCACCATGCGGTTATGCCTCTAAGTCATGCCTCGACACGTGGGAGATATTGCCGCATCGTGGGTGTTACATTCAGGCCCTAAATGCCCTCCTGGAGCAGCAGGCAAAGGCACACAGAGCTGCCTTGGCGTCGATGAAGGGGGCGCTGTTTGATGAGGAGGAGGTGTTGAAGCGCGAGGAAGCGGTAATGTTGGAGTCCACAGAGCGCAACTTCAAGCTTGAGCGGTTGGAGACGAGGGAGCGTTAGGTTTCTCAGGCGGAAGATACCGTCCGTGCGCGCGAGGCCAAGATCCAAGAGGAAGTGGACCGCAGGGCGGAGGAGGCTCGCGCTGACCTTGCCAATATGTACGACCGGAAGATGAAGCTCGTGGCAGACGAACCTCAGGGCAGGACCACTACCCTCAGGTCGAGGTTTACTAAGGCAGAGCAGCGCGAGAAGGCCGCTGCAACTGCTTTGATCTCTGTTCAGGTTGAGTTGGCCTCTGCCCGTGCTTAACTACTTCCTCTTCAGCAGCGAGTTACCGCCGTCGAGTCCCTTGCCCAGCACAGCATGGAGGAGGCGATCTGCCGATAGATGTTGTAGCGCGAACATGCTCCCATGCTCCATGACCTCAAGGTGAGGTCCAACCGGGCGCTGGGCATTATCTGCGATGAATACGCCCCTCATCCTCATGCAGAAGACTATGCCGGCCACCTTCACTTCTTCACCGACATTGTGACGCGCCTGGAGGACCCGGCTGAGAGAGATCGTGGGATTGTTGACTAAAAGAGCGGCAGCCTCCTCGGGCGTGCATTTTCCTGCGTCTTCAGCCATCTTTAGAATGCCAACCCCAACTTCAAGTTCGACGCCGCCATCGCCCCAATCCCGGGGGCTATTCGGGGCGACCTAGCACGCTGGGTAAATGATAACGTGGATGCTCTGGTCAGATCTTTCACTTTCGATGATGATGTTGTGGTGGTCGCGGTGGATGAAGGCGACGTGGTCGATGAAGGTGAAGACGATGCTGGTGACGACGCCGGTAGTGTGTCCGGGAGCGATTCGGAAGATGTTGCGAGCGACATATCCGATTGAGCCCACAGTCCTTGTTCTGTACCTGCACGCAAAAAGCTTGGGCATGGCCCCTGACTATGTGAGTGCATTTTGGGGAGGGGGAGCCCCTCATGTAATCAGACTATTGTTTTATTCCCTCAGCCAGACTTAAGGCATGTTTTAGTGAGTTCCCAAGTTCCTCCGCGTGCCCTCCACAGTAACTTACCTAAGTCTAGGCGGGCGCCAGACTGGCTTTGTGGTTGTCGATGTGTAGTTCCCATGAGGGGAGTCCTCCGCAGACTTGACAGATTTTGGGCTTCTACAGAACTCGCCGGTCCGCCTGAGAAGACCTTGAGAGACAGGTGTTAGATCACGATGAGATGCGCATGCATACCACGCCTAGCCCCTGCTCATGAGGAAGGGGGCAGTAGGCGCCGGTCTCAGAATAAGGCACGGAGCCAAAAAACTCAAGAAATCAACCCGAATAAGAAAAAACGCCCCCCATGCTTTGTCAACGAAAATACGGCTGCGAGTTCAAGTCCAAAATTCGGAAAATCGAGCTATAGAGAAAGGGGTTGAAAGCAAAAGGTCGCGTCTGGCACCTACCTAGTCTTCTTGTCTTCTCACCACCACGGAGCCTAGTGCCTTTGCTGGCTGTGAGCTTAGTCATTGGGGTACAGTGTCAACGGCCAATGCTGAGCATGGTGCTTCCAGCAGGATGTGGGCGGGAGCCCCCGAGGCCCGATGGCGGCTCTCCGGAGACTCCGGGGCGTGTACAGCCCCACTCATTATTATGTGAGAGTGTCACGGGCGGAGACCTTCACAGGCGCGAGCCTTGCTTCATATCTCCAGACGAGGGCCCCGCCTTGCTCCACCCTCGACCACCGTTGGGGCGTCCAGAAACCTGGACAAGGCCATGGGGCAAAGGGGACGCCAGCGGCACCCTCGGCGAGCACGGGCCCTCTGCCAGGGGCGGGGCTCGCCGGCGCCTCCCCGACAGAGGACCTACCTCCGAGTGACGCCTTGCCTCGCACGACATGCGGGGGGGCCTTGCTCCGGACCCCTTCCATGCAGACCCCAGTGTGTCGCCCCTGACTGGGGTGGGGCTGCAGCGCTGGGGTCGCCATCGGCCGCTGCAGCTCTGTCCACCTGCGACCCATGGTTAGCATAAGCCTGCTCCTGAGATATTAGTGGTACCCTGGGGTGTTTGTGGTCGGATGGGTCGGCGAGACTCCTAGGTGGCTCATAGAAGGCCTCGGCCTCCAACATCTCTCCTTCCTAGCCCGGCTTGTGGAATGTGTAGGGGTCGTCCTCTGGCGTGTACTCTTGATCCACCATGCGGGGAACATAGGCTTCCAGAGCTACCTCGCCGGAACCTCCGCCGAGGCACCCTATACCCCACGCCGCTAAGCCCGACTCGCCTTCCTGGTGGTCACTGGCGCGCATCGGTCCTAAACAAACGGTTTTTAACCCCTTTCCGCAACGACATTTGGAACCGTCACCAAGTGAGTGTGTGTGATAGGGTGTCCTTCCCACATGACCCAGAAATCGTCGGGGATAGGCCCTCCTGGGACCCAGGCTGGGGCCGTGTGCGATCGGGCAAGGCATTGAAACATAATCATTTCCGTAGGTATGTACATCCCACACGGTAATCCGAGAAAATCATTTCCGTAGGTATGTACATCTATAGGAGTAATTAGCCACGGGTAGCCTCATCAGCCTCCCATGGCGTTTTAAGACATTAGGGCCGGTCGCGCCCCTCAAAGTTTGCACCACATTATGATGACAAGACAGGGCATGGCTACAGTGTTGTCAGCAACCCCTGAATCTAGGGCCAAGCGTGGCCACAGTGCATCATACGAGGCGGACGCCCCCTGCCCAGTGCGGCACTATAGACATGCGGCCCATGACATCACCCATGCCAGAGAAGGCCATGCTCCCACTATGGACTGTCAGTATGGCCCATGGGCGATGGGCCCTACCTGTCTACGAGGAGCCAGAGGGGGGCGAACCCAGAGGAGTCGGCATGAGGAGAGGCCGACCCCTGGCTAGGCGGCCCACCTCTCCTTAAAAGCCATGCGCCATTAATCAGAATAGATGGGGGATGGCTACAGTGAACGCCCGCCAGGAGGCGGTACTCTAGCCACGCCTCCCTTGGCAAAGTATGCATCATCACCAGCATCGCTACGGTGATGAGCAGCCGGCCAGGCCCGCAAGTGCCGGACACAGCCTGTCGGCCAAGTACGAGACAACCAGCAGGGCCCACCAGGCGGCGGGCCCCAGCGGCCGGCGGAGAAGCCGGCGACCATATACACTGACGGATGGGGCCGACACCCGGCAAGATTACCTTTGTACCCCTGGGTGTAGGCCAATATAAACCCCCAGGGCACCCATGCAAAGGGTTCAGACTTTAGTTCATTCCACCCACACATACAGAGAGAGGAATCTAGGGCTAGCCTTGGTCTTCTTCCCCTTCCAGAGAAACTGCTCAAGGAGCAAGCTTGTAGCCACCATTGTTGCTTGAGTGATCATCCGGAGACCCCTGAGAGCAGGACTAGGGGTGTTATATCCTAGGAGAGCCCCGAACCTGGGTTAGATTCGCCGGCGTGCATGTTTGCGCCTTATCCTGTTTCCTGGAACCGGCGACGTATTATTAGTCCCCTCCATGATAAGCCATCGTTTGGCATATGACAGAGCGCGTTCAGCAGCTTATCGATGCGGCTACCGCGTAGCAAGAAGCCGGCTGTTGCGCCAAGGAGCTTAACCAGCGGGTTAAGGATCCGCCCCATGCCAAGAGCATGGTGCGACCTCTTAGATGCCAATAGACGGTGCCCGCAATAGACGAGACAAGGAGTGAGATGCTAGCCGCAGCCGGACTCGCATCACCATGGAGCACGACCAAGATGGCCGCTCATGAGTAGTCGAACGGTGGGCCAATGATCCACCACCGCCGCCTCCTCGAAGAGAGGGGCGAGCTTCCCTGCCGCTTGTTGATCATCCGACTCTTGGCCACTGGCTCGGCCGCCGAGAGGGAGTCGGAGAAGAATGATGCACGCGACCAGATCGATCGCCTGGCTCGATCCTTGGCGGTAGAAGAAGAAGATGCAATGGGTCTACCTTGTTTTGGCGCCCGCATTCGTGACGAGCCCTTCCCCAAGGGGTTCTCGCTCCCAGGAGACATGCCTAAATACAACGGCTCCGTGATGCCGGATGATTGGCTGGTGGACTACTCCATAGTCGTCAGCATAGCAAACGGCAACAAGTGTGTTGCCGTGAAGTACGTCCCGCTCATGCTCCAGGGAACAACATGGACGTGGCTAAATATCCTCAAGCCCTACAGTTTCAAGAACTGGGTAGATTTCACCGAAGTGTTCATCCGCAACTTCACCAGCACCTACAAGCGGCCTCCCAAGCCTCGCCAGCTCTCCTGTGCGTCCAAGTCCCTAATGAGTCCACGCGCGATTACCTAACGCGGTGGGCAGAACTGCGCAACTCCTATGAAGGGGTGCATGAGGTACAAGCTATCGAGTACTTCACCGCCGAGTGCCGAGAGGGCAGCTTACTCAAGCACGGGCTTCTCTGCGACGAGCCAGCCATGCTCGACGAACTGCTGATCATAGTAGACAAGTACGCCACTACCGATTCCTCCATGAAGTCGGAGCTCATGAGTGGACACTTCTGGGAAGGTGCTCCCCCCAGCTCCTCGAACACCGCTGGAGACAACAGTCGGTGCCAGCAGCCGAACAACAACAAGTGCAAAGACCCCCAGCCGGCCTCCACCAGCTGGCAGGTGGCGACAGTTGAAGAGCAAAAACCTGAAGCGCAGCCACTCCCCAAGCGTCAGAAAGGCGCCAAGCCGGCCTAGTTTCCCGCTTTCTCCTTCGAGCATACCCTCGATGCCCCTGCAAGTTCCACAGCGGTGTGAAGCCATCAAATCATACAACTCAGAAGTGCCACTGGCTTCTCCGCATCGCCAAGGGAGAAGGCCTGCCTACACCGCCTACTAGCCCACCGGCTCCGCCTCCTCAGCACTCGGCCACCCGTCCAGCAGTCGGTGTGATCCAAGCTGATTATCCTGAAGAGCATGGTGCTTACATAATCTTGACTAGTGTGGAGGACGATCGGCATAGCCGGCGTCAGCAGCACCGAGAGGTGAAGGTCGTCGCTTCAAGTGCTCCTGAATTCATGCATTGGTCGGAGAAGCCCATCAGCTGGAGCCGGGCTGACCACCTGGAGGTGATGCCCTCTCCGGGTTCCTATCCTCTGGTGCTGGATGCTACTCTTGCAATAGAGAGGCGAGCTGCTCGCTTCTCTCGGATCCTGATACATGGCGGCAGCACCATCAACATTCTATATCGCGTTACCATGGAAAATTTAAGCATTAAAGAAAGGCAACTCCAGCCCAGCCGGACTGTTTTCCATGGTATTGTGCCCGGCCTGTCCTGCTCACCAGCCGGCAAGGTCAAGATAGACGTCATCTTAGGAGACAAGGATCACTTCCGCCGTGAAGCAATTTGGTTTGAGGTGGTGGACCTCGAAAGCCCTTATCAAGTATTGCTGGGCCGGCCGGCTCTGGCCAAGTTCATGTCGGTGCCACACTATGCTTATCTCCAGATGAAGATGCCAGGAACCAAGGGCATTATCACGATATCTAGAGACTATGAGAAGTCAGCAGATTGTGCCGTGGCCAGCAACCGGCTAGCTGAGTCCCTTGTGTGTGATGCTGAGAAGAAGCTCCTGGACAGGGTGGTGCCAATGAGCGGCAAGCATCCGAACATGTCCCCAGAGCCCAAAGAATCAGAGACCCAGGGCTCCTTCTAGCCGGCCAAAGAAACTAAGAAGATCCCTTTGGACCCTGAGCACCGGGAAAAAATTGCTGTCATAGGTGCCAACCTCGATAGCAAATAGGAAAGCGATCTCGTCAATTTCCTCCATGAGAATCGGGACATCTTCGCATGGTCCCCCAAGGACATGCCGGGTGTTAAGACGGATTTCGCCGAGCACAAGTTACATGTCAGAGAAAATGCCAAACCAGTCAAGCAACCCCTCCGCCGATTATCGGAGGAAAAGAGAAGAATTGTTGGTGAAGAGATAGCCCGGCTTCTGGTAGCCGGCTTCATCATGGAAATGTTTTTCTCCAGAATGGCTTGCCAACCCGGTCCTTGTACCGAAGAAGAAAAACAAGTGGCGCATGTGCATTGATTAAACTAGCCTCAACAAAGCTTGCCCAAAAGGTCTTTTTGCCTTGCCTCGGATTGATCAAGTGATAGACTCCACAGCCGGATGCGAGCTGTTGAGCTTCTTGGATGCCTACTCAGGATATCATCAGATCAAGCTGAACCCGGCAGACCGCTTGAAGACCGCCTTCATCACACCATTTGGAGCCTTCTGCTACCTGACCATGACATTCGGCTTGAGAAATGTCGGTGCCATGTTCCAGCGTTGCATGTAGAAGTGCCTCCTCAAGTACCTCGGCAAAAATGCCCATGTCTATGTGGATGATATTGTGGTGAAGACGGAAAAGCATGATACTCTCTTGGAAGACCTCAAGGAAACTTTTGAAAATCTGCGCCGTTTTTGGATCAAGCTCAACCCAGAGAAAGGCGTCTTTGGAGTACCAGTCGGCCAGCTCCTTGGCTTCCTGGTCTCAGAACGTGGCATCGAGTGCAACCCCGTGAAGATCAAGGCCATCGGGAGGATGGAGAGACCCATCCGACTTAGAGACATCCATCACTGGCTGTTTGGCATCCATCATTCGTTTCATTAGTCGGCTGGGAGAGAATGCTCTTCCCCTGTACCAGCTCATGAAGAAGACCACTCATTTCGAGTGGAATGACCAAGCGGATGAAGCTTTTCTCCAGTTGAAAAAGATGTTGACCACGCCGCCTGTCCTGGCAGCTCCAGCTGATAAGGAACCCATGTACCTCTACATTGCCACCACTAGCCGGGTGGTTAGCGTTGTGATGGTGGTAGAGCGCCCAGAGGCCGGCAGGGCACAGCCGGTCTAGAGGCATGTATACTACTTGAGCGAAGTGCTGTCAGCCTCAAAGCAAAACTGCCCTCACTACCAGAAGATGTGCTATGGCGTGCACTTTGTCGCTAAGACGTTGAAACCATACTTTCAAGAGCACCCAATCATGGTGGTCTGCACTGCCCCACTTACCAAAATCATTTGCAACAGAGATGCGTCTGGCCGAGTGGCCAAATGGGCCATCGAGCTGCCCCCCTACACCATCTTCTACCAGCCGCGCACCGCCATCAAGTCCCAAGCACTGGCCGACTTCCTTGTCCACTGGGCCGAGACCCAGTACTTGCCGCCAGCTCCGGACTCCACTCATTGGTGAATGCACTTTGATGGCTTGAAGATGCGCAGCGGCTTGGGAGCCGGCATTGTTCCCACCTCTCCCAAAGATGACAAGCTCAGATACACACTGCAAATCCATTTTGCCACCTCCAACAACGTAGCAGAGTATGAAGCACTAATACACGTCCTCGGGTTGGCCAAAGAGATCGGAATTCGCCGAATCTTGTGCAACAGCGACTCCGACTTGGTAGTCCAACAGTCATCTAGCGACTGGGATGCCAAGGATGCAAACATGGCAATCTACCATTTCCTCGTTCAACAACTTGGCGAATATTTTGAAGGGTGCGAGTTCCTTCACGTGCCACGGAATGAAAACGAGCCAGCTGATGCCCTGGCATGGAACGGCTCCACCCATCAAGCAATACCAGCTGGCGTCTCCCTTTAGTGCCTCCGCAACCGTCAATCAAGCCTTCTCCAGAATTTGAGTCCATCTTCGTGCCGGCTCCTCCTGAAGCAGTCGGATCCGACTCGGGGGCTGCAACAGCCAGCCCGGGGACTTCAACAGACGGCACGGGGACTGCTGCAGCCGCACCCGGCCCGGGAACTTCGCAACCCGGCCCGGGGGCTGCAGCAGTCGGCCCCGGGACTTCCCCAAGCAGCTTGGGGACTGCAGCAGTGGCACCCGTCCCAGGGACTTCGCAACCTGGCCCGAGGGCTGCAGCAGTCGGCTCGGGGACTTCACCAAGCAGCTCGGGGACTGCAGCAGTCGCACCCGGCCCGGGGACTTCACAACCCGGCTCGGGGGCTGCAGCAGTCGACCCGGGGCCTCTAGGAGCGCAGCAGGCGGCAAGCGATTCCAACCCGCCGCCTCCCAACCCAACCGCCCTTGTACAAGTAGCCGTAGTGGCAGTAGAATAAATTCAACCACCTTCATGGGCATTGCCCATCCTCAAGTTTCTGGTAAACAGAGAGATGCCGACCGATGAAATCTCTGCCCGGCAAGTGCAGCACCGGGCAGGAGCCTACACGATAGTAAATAGAGAGCTTGTCAGACGCAGCATGACTGGACTCTTCCAGTGCTGCGTAGAATCGGAGAAAGGCAAAGAAATCCTCAAAGATATCCACCAATGCGAGTGCGACCATCACGCGGCCTCCAGATCCCTTATTGCCAAGGCTTTCCGCCATGGTTTATTTTGGCCGACTTCTTTGTAAGATGCCAGGGAGTTAGTCAAGCATTGCAAGGGGTGTCAGAAGTTCAACTCTCAGCAACATCTACCGGCTTTGGCACTCAAGACCATTCACTAGGCTTGGCCCTTTACCGTCTGTGGATTGGACATGGTGGGGCCATTCAAGACAGCATGCGGTGGCACGACCCATATGCTCCTTGTCGTGGACAATTTCACCAAGTGGATTGAAGCCAAGCCAATCAAGAAGTTGAATGGTCCAACTACTGTGACCTTCATTGCAGACATCACCACCCGGTACGGAGTACCACACAGCATCATCACCGACAATGGCACGAACTTTGCCAATGGAGCCTTGGCCCGTTTCTGCGCGACGCAGGGCATCCGACTGGACTTAGTGTTTGTTGCCCATCCGCAGTCAAATGGTCAAGTTGAGCAAGCAAACAGACTCATCCTCTCTGTCATCAAGCCCTGACTGGTCGAGCCTCTGGAGCGGTCGGCCGGCTGCTAGATCAACGAGCTGCCAGCCGTTCTATGGAGCCCACACACTGTGCTGAACAAATCAACCGGCTTCACTCCTTTCTTTCTTGTATATGGGGCTGTAGCTGTCATACCAACAGACATTGAGTTCGACTCACCTCACGTCACCATGTACACAGAAGCGGAAGCAAAGGAGGCACGAGAAGATGGCGTCGATCTGCTGGAAGAGGGCCGGCTGTTGGCACTCAGCTGGTCCACCATCTACCAGCAGAGCCTACGCCGGTACCATAGTCGGAAGGTCAAGCCAAGATCTTTCCAAGAGGGAGACCTTGTGCTCCATCTGATCCAGCAAACAGTCGGCCAGCACAAGCTCTCGGCCCCATGGGAAAGCCCCTTCATCATCAGCAAAGCATTGGGCAACAACTCCTCCTACCTCATCGACGTGCAGAATCCCCAAGCACGCAAGAGAGACAATTCAGGCAAGGAGTCAGAGCGCCCATGGAACGCAAATCTCCTCCGAAGATTTTATAGTTGATTTAGTATGTACGACGCTACCTTTTGTATTAAGCACTAAGACATCCGGTCCCTCGACGAGCACTCAGGGGCTCCCCTTTTTTATCTATATGATAAATTCTATGCCTATGAATATGTCATTTCATCGTTCTGCCTAGCACCGGGTTCGACCAGTCGGCCTAGGGGCTTGCCGCCTTGTACTATGTGAATACTACCTGCAGTCGGACAAGTAGTGTGGTGGCACCTAAGCCCTCTCTTGCCATAAGCCGCAGCTCATAGAGCGACTGTCCGGCCGGCAAGAAGTAAAGGCAAGAAACGATGCCCACACAAAAACTGGCTAAGGACTAAAACTATTTTCATAGGCCGAGTCGGCTCCTCACCTCGCTGACCGACTGCTCAGCAGCCGGCCGGCCAGTTTCTAACTTTACTTGCCACACTCTACCAACGGCTAAAGTACTTGCCTTCCCAAAGCGGGCAAGTACTTGACCCAGCCACAGTCCGCAGAGCGGCTGTCGACTGGCAAGACGATAGCCAAGGGAAGGCGGCAAAGGAAAAATCCAAAAGAGTAAAAAACAAGACAAGTCAAAAATCGGCAAAGACAATTTATACAGCAAAAGGCCCTTGGCCGGCATTCAACGGAGTTTGAATACACCCCCCGCGGGTGGAACTGCGTAAGTCTAACAAATTTGTTCAAAGAGATTACAAAATAGGAAAGGAAAGATAACTTGGCTGCCTAGGCCAAAGGAGCAGTAGCCAGATCTGAGGGTCAGCGGAGGTCGAGGCTCCGGGTGGTGGAGAGGCCGCCTGGTTGATCTCGGCTTGATCGGCTCCAGTAGCAGTCGGCTCGTCAGTGTGCCGCCCGTTGGTCGAAACCTGGTCATGCTGAGGCCGGCCCTTGTCTTCACCATATGGCGCGTTGTCTTCATCGTCCTCATCCTCCTCCTCCTCGCCTTCGTCACTGGAGGCGATCTCCTCCACCAAGTCCTCGCCACCTTCTGGGTCCATCCTGAACCAGTTGGGCGGCACCTCGGCGCCCGCTTCATCTAGCTCGGGGAGGAAGATGCCGGTATCCGTGTACTCGGCGATCGCTGCAGCCCGGTGATAAATCTGGGGCGCCACCGCCTCCAACTCCTGGTCGGCCTCGGCACAGAGAGTTGCCAGCTGGTCCAGGCTCAGCCTAGGGTACCAGCCTTTGATGAACTCCAAGGCACACCGTGCACCTTCTCAGGCAGAGGAGCCCTTCCACGTCTCGATGCGGCCAATGGCCACCTCCAGCCAGTCGGAGGTCCGGTTGACGGTGCACAGAGCGGGAGCACCCGGCCAGAGGGCGACGACCACCTGGGCCCCAGCATGCTGAAGGGGCTGTCCAGGGACCCCCTAATCCAGGACTCCCTCACCTTGTAATAGGCTAGATGAAAAACCATGATCTGCCACGCCATCGTGCGTGTTTATCTGCATAACACTTTTGAGCCGCCCAATCTGATATGAAGATCCGTTGTTTATGCTCATAATTATTGTCAATCTTTCTAATCATGTTGCCATGAGCCCTGCATATAAGTAAGATGCCCTAATGGTTTACCCCAGGGCGGGTCATAATGCCCCATATAAAATCCATTGGTGACTGGATCGTCCATAACTAGGGAGTTTATCAAAACCTCGTTTATTCATAACAAGTAAACAACATACCTATGGTGTTTATTCATACTGTCAGCTTATCACGCCATATGTAGTAAGGTTAATAGCCCAAAGGCTAGAGCGCAACACCATGTGCAATTTATTCATACTACCGGCTTACAATGCCATACACAGCAAAGGGTAACATCCCAAAAACTTAGAGGGCAAAATTTAAAGCACATAATCATCACACACTGGTGACTTAACATACAAAGCCATGCCGGGTTAGCAAAACTCCGGATAGATTCAAATATAAATCATAAGGATCAAGGCAACATGGACCTAATAAATTTTCAACCATATATCAATATGGCACAGAAGGTGAACCTCAAAAAATGCTCAAAACCAATATAAACCAGAAAAGCAAGGCATTCATAGGCTGCCAAGCCTCAGTGTCAACTGCTCTACAAGGGTTGCACAACCACTAAGTTAAACCTTAATTCAAACCCGTAAGACGGACCTCACATGACCAATCACCATTTTAATTTGACAAATTCAGGGTCTTTATAAGATTGATTGTCAAGAGTACGTCGACTCACTCCAGGATTACCTGGTCGGATTGATAGGCAAACAAAGGCAGGATAACCCGGATTTTTCGTGAATACACCTGGCATCCAAGCCTATTACAAGGGACAACAAAGCTCTGTTCATTAACAAGGAGCCCCAAGTAATATTTCATTCCAGGCGTATAAGCCATATCAGTAGGGTAGTCATAGCTATGTTCAATGAGCAAGAAGCCCCCAAGTAATTTGCAATCAGGGCGTACAAGCTGGATCAAGAGGGTAGTCATAGCTATGCTCAACAAGCAGGAAATCCCCAAGTGATCTTATGAAGTGATAATAAAGACTCAGGTTCTCAGAAATGAAACGACAGAGCCCCTGAATTATTAGGGATGTCGGCTTTATTATAATAATCATAATATATACATTGGTAGAAGTATATACATCACAAGATCCGGTGGCTCAGGTGTAATAGGGCCGAAGATGAGCAATATTCCATGGCCTGCGGGTCTCCTCCTCCGACATGCGTGAGGCCTTGTGGTCTCGAACATCAATAAGGTAGTATGACCCATTGTTTAGATTTTGGCTGACCACAAAGGGCCCTTCCCAAGGTGGGGATAACTTTTGCATGTCAGTTTGATCCTGGATGAGCCGGAGCACCAAATCTCCTTCTTGAAAGGTCCTGGTTTTAACCTGGTGGCTATGATAATGACGAGCATCTTGCTCGTAAATCGCTGAACGAGCCGCCACAAGGTCACACTCCTCATCTATCAGGTCAAGAGCATCCTGACGTGCTTGTTCAGTACCAGCTTCCACATAAGCCGCCACACGGGGCGAGTCATGACAGATGTCACTAGGGAGAACTGTCTCTGCTTCGTAACCCATGAAGAAAGGCGTGTAACCCGTAGATCTGTTGGGGGTAGTATTGATACTCCATAGCACTAAGGGCAACTCCTCCACCCAACAACCCGGTGTCCTCTGTAAAGGGACTATAAGCAGGGGTTTGATGGCTCTCAAGATTTCTTGATTGGCACTTTCAGCTTGAGCATTGGACTGGGGGTGAGCCACATATGACACATCAAGATGAATATGTTCTTGTTGACAAAATTCTTTCATAGCACCCTTAGATAAATTAGTGCCATTATCAGTGATGATGCTGTGAGTGTAGCCAAAACGGAAAATCACCTTTTTGATGAATTGAACCTGCATTGCCGCGTCACATTTACTAACCGGCTCTGCCTCAACCCACTTTAAAAGGCCCAACCATATCCAGCCCCCAGACTGCAAACATCCAAGTAATTGCAATCATCCTCAATTCTTGAGTCAGCACATGTGCTCATCTGGATTTTTTTACAACCATCACATTTACTTACCAAATCATCTACATTAGCATGAGCCGTCAGCCAATAAAACCCATGAAGAAAAGCCTTAGCCACGAGATACTTAGAGTCAGCATCATGGCCATAATCTCCTTCATGAATCTCTTGTAGAATCTCACGACCCTCTTTAGGAGAAACACAACATTGAAAACTCCACTGTGACACTGCATCAGTGCAACTCTCCATCGACAATAGTCATTGACATAGACCACCGGGTTATCTACCTAGCCAAAACTTCATCTTCAGGTAACTCACCCCAGGTCATATAAGCCAAATATGGAACTGTCCAATCAGGAATAGCATGAAGAGCCACCACCAGTTGTGCCTCCGGGTCAGGAATAGCAAGATCTTCCTCTGTAGGCAGTTTAACCGAATGATTATGCAAAATATCAAGGAAAATGTTAGGTGGTACCGGCTTACGCTGGGATCCTAGCCGGCTTAAAGCATCAACTGCCTCATTTTTCCTCCGGTCACCATGTTCCACTTGATAACCTTTAAAATGACCAGCAATAGCATCAACCTCTCGACAATCAGCTTCCATAAGTGGATCTTTGGAATGCCATGTTCCTGAAACTTGCTGAGCCACCAAATCTGAGTCACCAAAGCACCTCACCTGACTCAAATTCATCTCTTTAGCCATACGAAGACCATGGAGCAAGGCTTCATACTCAGCTGCATTTCTAGTACAAGGGAACATCAACATTAAGACATAGCAAAATTTATCATCTCGTGGGGAAGTCAAAATAACTCCAGCCCCCATGCCTTCCAACTGTTTGGATCCATCGAAGTGAAGAGTCCAATATGTGCTATCCGGCTTCTCCTCAGGCATCTGCCACTCTGTCCAGTCATTGATGAAATCCACAAGTGCTTGAGACTTGATGATTGTCCGAGGCATATACTTAAAACCATGGGGTCCAAACTCAATAGCCCACTTGGCAACCCGACCTGTGGCTTCTCTGTTTTGAATAATATCCCCTAAAGGAGTAGAACTCACCACAATGATGGGATGACCAAAGAAATAGTGCTTCAGCTTACGACTAGCCATGAACACTCCATACACTAGTTTCTGCCAATGTGGATACCTCTGCTTGCATTCAACGAGTACTTCCCTGACATAATAAATCGGCCGCTGAACCGGATATTCCTTGCCTGCTTCCTTCCGATCCACAATAATTACCACACTGATAGCTCGGCCATTAGCAGCCACATATAACAGTAAGGGCTCCTTATCAATAGGAGCTGCAAGGATGGGCGGCTCAGCCAACTGCTTTTTCAATGCCTCAAATGCCTGATCAGCAGCATCACTCCAAACAAAGTGGTCTATTTTCTTCATCATCTGATACAGAGGGATAGCCTTTTTGCCCAACCAGCTTAAGGCCGCAATACAACCCGCCAGACGCTGGACATCATTAATACACGCTGGCTTAGACAAAGAAGTGATATCCTCGATTTTAACCGGGTTGGGTTCAATGCCTTTTTCAGAAACCAAAAAACCCAAGAGCTTGCCTACTGGCACACCAAAGAAACACTTTGGCGGGTTAAGCACCATCTTGTAGACCCAGAGATTGTCAAAGGTCTCTTTCAAATCATCCATCAAGGTCTCCTTCTTCCTGGACATTTCATCAAAGAGCTTGCCTACTGGCAAAACAATATCAACCACACAAGCATGAACATTTCGTCCAATCTGGCCATGCAGGCAATTTTGGACACACCACTGATAAGTCGCCTGGGCCCTCTTGAGCCCAAAGGGGATAGATATGTAGCAGAAGGCTCCAAAGGGAGTGATGAAAGTTGTTTTCTCCTAGTCCTTAGTTGCCATCTTGATCTGATGATACCCCAAGTAAGCATCCAAAAAGCTTAAGCGCTCATAACCCGCCATAGCATCAATGGTCTAATCAATACGAGGAGAGCAAAAGGATCAACCGGACATGCCTTATTAAGGTCTGTATAATCCACACACATGCGCCAAGTGCCATTTTTTAAGTACCAGAACCGGGTTAGCCAACCATTCAGAATGAAAAACTTCAATGATGAACCCCACCGCCAAGAGCCGGGCCACTTCTTCACCAATAGCCTTACGCCTCTCTTCATTAAAAATGACGAAGGAATTGCTTGACCGCTTTAAATTTTTGATCAACATTGAGAGTGTACTCAACGAGTTCCCTCGGTACACCTGGCATTTCTGAAGGATTCCATGCAAAGATATCCTGGTTCTCCCGGATGAAATTCGATGAGCGCGCTTTCCTATTTTGGATCCATATTAGCACTGACACTAAATTGCTTGGACGGGTCACCAGGAACAAAGTCAAACAACGTAGTGTCATCTGCCGACTTAAATATCAACAACGGGTCATGCTCTACGGTTGGGTTATTCAAATGAGTCATATCTGCCAGGTCAACATTATCTTTGTAGAACTTCAACTCCTCTGTTGCACTAGCAATCTCAGAATAAGCTGCATCACCCTCTTCACACTCCAAAGCTATCTTCCTATTGCCATGTACAGTGATGGTACCCTTATCACCCGGCATCTTAAGTTGCAGATAAACATAACAAGGCCATGCCATGAATTTAGCATAAGCCGACCGTCCAAACAGAGCATGATAAGGGCTCTTGATCTTGACCACTTCCAAAGTCAGTGTCTTAGTCAGCTCTGAAATCATGATCATCTCCAAAAGCCACTTCCAAGGCTATCTTACCCAATGGGTATGCCAACTTACCAGGCACCACTCCATGAAAAATAGTAGAGGACGTCTTAAGATCCTTATCCGTTAAATTCATACGGCGAAAAGTATCATCAGAAAGAATATTGATACCGCGGCCTCTATCCATGAGTACTTTAGTGAACTTTTACCCTCCGACCTGTGGCGCAACCACCAAAGCCAACTAACCCGAATAGTCAACCAAGGGCGGGTGATCCTCACGGCTCCATATAATAGGATGTTGAGACCATCTTAAGTAACGAGGGACTGTCGGCTCAACCGTGTTTACTACCCTTTTGTTAACCTTATGGTCCCGTTTGCATAAACATGTGGTAAACACATGATACTGGCCACTATTCAGCTACTTTGGATTACTCTAATAACTAGACTATTGCTGCTGATTCCCTTGACCAGATTGCTTATTAAAAACACCTTGATTGCCTTGGCCCTGAAAAGCAGAGTTTGAACCGCCACCTCCAAAGCCAGGGCCATGAGAGCCTAATCCTAAGCCGCCATTCGGGCCATGGTTATTCTGGAAAAAACTGGAATTTCTATACTCCCTTATTATGAGGCAATCCTTCCACAGATGATTGGCCGGCTTTTCTTGCGTGACGTGCTTTGGGCAAGGTTGGTTCATCATCGCCTTGGGGTTGAACTTTGGCCCTCTAAGCCAGGGTGGTTTTCACTTATGATGCTGACTATTATTCTGCGTATTGGTGTTAGCCACAAAGTCCAAACCGCCATCAGCTTTGCGCTTACCGTTGCCACCTTGACCCACTGTGTAATGCTGATGTCCCTTTGCACTGCCACTTTTCTTCCCCGTACCATCCTTGTCCTCATCAGACTCAAGGTCTTTAGTACTATGAGAGTCGGCGTATTTGACGAGAGCCGCCACGAGATCCCCCATATCATTGCCGTGGCGGTCAAGCCGCCCCAGTTTCTGCTTAAGGGGAAGAAAACGGAAATTCTTCTCCAACATTAGGACTGCTGAACTGGCGTTGATACTATCCGATGACTGTATAACAGCCGAGATCCGGTGCACCCAATTGGTTGTTGGCTTGCCCTCACCTTGGACACAAGAGTCTAAATCCAGAATCGACATAGGCTGCTTGCATGTGTCTTTAAAATTTTGAATAAAACGTGTCTTCAATTCCGCCTATAACCTGATGGAGTTAGCGGGCAATCCTTTCAACCAAGTATGAGCTAGGCCATCTAACATCATGGTGAAATACTTAGCACACGCAACATCACTAATATCCAGCATTTCCATGGCCATCTCATAGCTCTCAATCCAGGCTTCTGGGGGCTAATCCGCGGTGTAGTCTGTCCCCTTGCGGGGGCCCTTGAAATCCTTAGGCCATTGCTCGTTTTGTAGAGCCGGCACTAAAGACGGCACACCAAGGGTTCTAGAGGTCACTTCTGCATCTATGGATGCCGGTGGGTAAACCGGAGATTGTTGTTGAGCCGCCAATTGGGCCACTAGCTCAGCTTCACACTTCGCCCTGCCCTGGTGCACCAGGGTCTGAGCATCGTTACCGGTGTGAGGCGGGTCATGCATAAGAGGCTGATTATGGTACCACTCACCGCTCGAAACAACCGGTGATTGAATATGCCTGCTATAACTCCGGTTTGGACGAGGGGCTGAATGAATCCATTCCTGGCTATACGTATAAGCCACATGTTGTGTCACCGTTGTTTGGAGAAGCTCTCCGGCTCTCCGTATCTCCATCGTAGCTGGTGACTCATCTTGAACAGCGAGAGAGCCGCCAATCGTGTAGTTGCAGTGATCATATTGTCCAGAGGGTTAGAATAATGACATGGTGGCGTCGGAACATGCTGAGGCGGAGTAACATTCAAACGAGGCGGGTCTGCAGCCCGTGACTGAACTAGCGCTCCGGCTGCAGGCGCCTCGCCGGCCCGGTTCACCACGAGCGGATTACTGGTCCCTGCACCAGGTGTGTTAAAAAGGTTTCTTGCATCGTACTCCAGACGTAAGCGACTCTGGTGCCTCCTCCTCAAACACTGTTTGAAGCGTTCGGGTCCAAAGTGAGCCAGAACGACTCGGCCTGTATCTGTTGTGATTGCGCGTCCAAGGCGGCTCGCTCAGTCGACATCCTAGCGTTTTCAGCAGCAAGTTCTTCCTTGGCTTGAGCTATCTCGTCAAGAAGTTTCGCCACATCCGGATTACCTCTGCCCCCATTAAAGTCGCGAAAGAACCCAATAACTCAGTCAAAACCTGAGCGGACAGGCGTGCAAAGCCGCAAGCACCAGTCCTCACCACAACTGTTGAGCTGTAGGTCATAGCTGCGGCGGTCGTTGAACCGAGCACCAGTTGTGTACCATCCATGAAGATTGCAACCCCGCGGCGGCTTGTAGGGGTCCGGAATGTTGTCACCATAGAAACCGCCCCCAAGCCTGCCGTCCTGCAGTTGATACACTGAATCGATCTCTTAAGTTGAAGACTCACCATCGGAGCGTATTACCATCTCTCTGCTGGACACAGATCCTTCCTGAAGATCCGCCGCATGGATGAAACCAACAAAGGCATGCTTGGCGGTGGCTTGAACTTTGGCGGGTCATGCGCACTGAGCCATCTCGAAGATGGTGCTGCAGGTGTCTGGTTCATGCCTTGACTCACCGATCTTGCCGATGAAGATGTGGATTCCGCCGAAGGGGACCCGATACCCGTACTCAATTGAGCTAGCCTCGGGGCCCCAGCCAGCATAGTCGATATAGATCTTGACACGACGACTCTTGGTCATCCGGCCCACGGTGTATCCCTTGATCCATGCAAAGCTACCCTTCAAGAACTCGAAACTACCATGTGGAGGCCCCACGGTGGGCGCGAACGATCATGGACTTAACACGGCAGATGCCCTAGCAAAAGGACGTAGATGTGGAGCCATCGCAACGTAGTTAGCTTAAAGAGGTTAAACGGGACAAAGGACATGAAGAGTTTACCCAGGTTCGCCCCCTCTCAACGAGGTAAAAGCCTACTCCTGCTTTAGGTTGTATTACTTGGGTTTTGATGACCAGGGAGCGAATACGCTTGACCTAGCCCTCGATTGATCATTACTTGAGTTAATTCGCCACCGGGTCACCCCTTTATATACATAGGTTGATGCCCGGTGGCTTACAGATTCCTGGCCGGCTCATACACAACATGTGTGGCTTGGTGACCAACTAAGGTTTCCTTACAAGTTAAACATATGGCGGTTCATACTCATGGGCCTCAAGTGCAACACCCACAATGCAGCTATATCTCCCACGTGTCGGGGCACGACTTAGAGGCGTAGCCACATGGTAGGCATGTCGCAAGAGGGGTAATATTTACACATCCCATGTACTGAATAAGAAAGGGATAAAGAGTTGGCTTACAATCGCCACTTCACACAATACATAAATAATCCATACATCATTCAAAGTACAATCAAAGGTCCGACTATGGAACCAAAATAAAGAAAGACAACCCCAAATGCTAGATCCCCGATCGTCCCAACTGGGCTCCACTACTGATCATCAGGAAAGGAAACATAATAGCGACCCAAGTCTTCCTCGAACTCCCACTTGAGTTCGGTAGCGTCCCCCGCACTTGCATCATCGACACCTGCATCTGTTTGGAAGTATCCGTGAGTCACAAGGACTCAGCAATCTCACACCTGCGAGATCAAGACTATTTAAGCTTAAGGGTTGGAAAGGGTAGTGAGGTGGAGTTGTAGCAAGCACTAGCTTATATGGTGGCTAACATAGGCAAATGAGAGCGAGAAGAGAAGCAACGCACGTTCGAGAAACTATAAGTGATCAAGAAGTGATCCTAGAGCTACTTACGTTCAAGCATAACACGAGACCGTGTTCTCTTCCGGGACTCTGCCGAAAAGGGACCATCACGGCAACACACGCAGTTGATTCATTTTAATTAAGTTAAGTGTCAAGTTCTCAACAACCGGATATTAACAAATTCACATCTGCCACATAACCATGGGCACGTCTCTCAAAAGTTTATACCCTGCAGGGGTGTCCCATCTTAGCCCATCACAAGCTCTCATGGACAACGATCAGTCTCGGAATCCCGGTTATAAGACATTTCGACAATGGTAAAAAAAACACCTGGAAAGCCTCCCGATGTGCCGACAAATCCCCATAGGAGTCGCACGTAGCTCGTTCTCAGGGCACACCGGATGGGCCAGACGTTGGGATGGCATAGACCCTGGTTGCCCAGGGGGCGCTGGACATCGCCCAGTTTGGACCAACACTCAGAGGAGAACTGTCCTGGGGGTTTAAAATAAAGATGACCCTTGAGTCCGCGGAACCCTAGGGAAAAAGGCTTAGGTGGCAAATGTTAAAACCAAGGTTGGGCCTTGCTGGAGGAGTTTTATTCAAAGCGAACTGTCAAGGGGTTCCCATAACACCCAACCGCATAAGGAATGCAAAATCAAGGAACGTAACACCAGTATGACGGAAACTAAGGTGGAAAGAGTGCAAAAAAACACTAGGATTAAGGCTGAGCCTTCCACCCTTTACCAAGTATATAGATGAATTAAAGTAAATAAGAGATAATAATGATATCCCAACAATATCCATGTTCCAACATGGAACAAACTTCATCATCACCTGCAACTAGCAACGCTATAAGAGGGCTGAGCAAAGCGGTAACTTAGCCAAACAACGGTTTGCTAGGAAAGGAGGGTTAGAGGCTTGACATGGCAATATGGGATGCATGATATAGCAAGTGGTAGGTAACGCGGCATAGCAATAGAGAGAACAACTAGCAAGCAAAGATAGAAGTGATTTCGAGGGTGTGGTCATCTTGCCTGCAAAGTTCTCAGAGTTGTCGAAAGCTTGATCCTCGTTAGCGTACTCAATAGGTTCCTCGATCACGTACTCGTCTCTTGGCTCTACCCAAAGCAAGAACACAAGCAAAGGAACAACAATCAACCACGGGGCAATGCACAAGCAACATGATGCAAAACATGGCATGATATGTGAGATGTGAAATGCAATGCATATGCGTGCTTCAGAAGGGAAAGAATGATCAAGTCATCAACTTGGCTAACCAAGTATGCCTCTGGAAAGATGAGATGATTTCGGTTGAAATTGATATAAGGATCACCGGAAGCGGACGCATGGTTTGCAAATGGCGAGCAAAACAAGAATGGCACAATTTTGCGATTAACAACACGATGCCTTCTAGAATGCAACAAGAAACTAAGCTACTGCACTCCAACATAACAACAAAGTATATGTCAGTGATTTACACAAGATGCGAGACAAAACATGAACACTGAGCTACGGCTAAATCACACAAGAGCAGGTTCAAACAAGCATGGCAAAAGTGCAAAAGATATCAGCTTCACAGACTTTGTGAAAATACTAACATGCCAGAAATAACATCAGGAAGCCATGTTTAGAGCTAGCAAACAACATGCTACATGAACATATCATAGCAAAGAAAGGCATGGCATGATTCTAATAAAAGCATAGATCAAAAGTCCCTTACTTAATATGAGCCAAAAAGGCACAGAAGATATGATGCCACCCATGTAAACATAGCAAGTTTTATTAACAGTTTCAGACTTGGCAGAAAAACTGAGCATGGCAATACAGAATTATGAAGGCATATTTGCGAGCTCAAACCACTCATCACAAAGCATTGCATGACATAACAAGCATACTAACAGGAAGAAGACATGTTCATGAAGCTAACCATGGCAAGAGCAAGTTCATAGCATGCATGCATCAATAGTAACAACCATGGCAACATTCTGCCAGGAACATTTTATAGCAAAAGTAGAGCAAGAACAAGACATGCTAGGTGAGGGAGTCCTGGATTAGGGGGTCTCCGGACAGCTGGACTATATCCTCTGGCCGGACTGTTGGACTATGAAGATACAAGATTGAAGACTTCGTCTCGTGTCCGGATGGGACTCTCCTTGGCGTGGAAGGCAATCTAGGCAATACGGATATGTATATCTCCTCCTTTGTAACCGACCTTGTGTAACCCTAGCCCCCTCTGATGTCTATATAAACCGGAGGGTTTTAGTCCGTAGGACAACATACAGTCATACCATAGGCTAGCTTCTAGGGTTTAGCCTCTCTGATCTCGTTGCAGATCAACTCTTGTACTACTCATATTATCAAGAATAATCAAGCAGGACGTAGGGTTTCACCTCCATCAAGAGGGGCCGAACCTGGGTAAAACATCGTGTCCCCTGCCTCCTGTTACCATCCGCCTTAGACGCACAGTTCGGGACCCCTACCCGAGATCCGCCGGTTCTGACACCGACATTGGTGCTTTCATTGAGAGTTCCTCTGTGTCGTCATCATTAAGCTTGATGGCTCCTTCAATCATCGACAGCGATGCAGTCTAGGGTGAGATTTTTCACCCCGGACAGATCTTTGTATTCGGCGGCTTCCAACTGCGGGCCAAATCGCTTGGCCATCTAGAGCAGATCGAGAGTTACGACCCTGGCCACGAGGTTAGGTTTGGAAGCTTAAACTACACGGCCGATATCAGCGGAGACTTGATCTTCGACGGATTTGAGCCCCTGCCTAGTGCATCACACGGTCACGATGAGCATGATTTAGCTCTACCATCGGACAGTGTTCAGGAGATCGCACCGGCAACCGCTCCGACCCTCTATTCGGAGCCAGTTGCGCCATCCATGGACGGGTGGATAGACCCCGCCACGAAGGCCGTATCCTCAGCGGTGATCGAGCCGAGTATCGACCTTACCCTTCACGAGAGCCGTGATGCCAAGCTGTCGGATCCTACCCGGGCCACGGACTCCGAACCGCCTGCGCCCGGGCCTATCGAATCCAACTGGGCGCCGATCATGGAGTTTACCTCCGCGGATATCTTTCACCACTCGCCTTTCGGCGACATAATAAACTCATCAAGGTCTCTCTCCTTATCAGGAGAGTCTTGGCCGAACTATGTCCGGCTTGGGATGCGGATGATGAAGAAATTCGCCGTCCACCCACCACCCACTTAGTAGCCACTGTCGACGATTTGACCGACATGCCCGACTTCGACTCCGAAGACATCGACGGCATGGACGACGATGCAGGAGGCGAACAAGAACCACTACCCACAGGGCACTGGACAGCCACCTCGTCATATGACATATATATGGTGGACACACCCAAAGAAGGTAATGGCGACGGGACAGCAGAGGATGACCCCTCCAAGAAGCAACCCAAGCGCCGACGTTAGCGGCGCCACTCTAAGTCTCGCCAAAGCAAAAGTGGTGATACCGGCACAGGAGATAATAGCACTCCGGACAGTGCCGAAGATGACAACAATCCCCTCTAGCAAGATCTAGAACAAGAGGATGGAGAAGCCAGCCCTCCCGAGAGAGCGACAGATGAAGGAAAGCCTAGACGACAACGAATTCATCATGCCTGAGGATCCCGTCGAACAAGAGCGCTTCAAGCGCCGACTTATAGCCACGGCAAATAGCCTTAAGAAAAAGCAACAACAGCTTCAAGCTGATCAAGATTTACTAGCTAACAGATGGACTGAAGTCCTTGCGGCCGAGGAATATAAACTCGAACGTCCCTCCAAGAGTTACCCAAAGCGCAGGTTGCTACCCCGACTGGAGGAGGAAGCACCAAAACCTACATCTCCAGCATATGACGCGGCTGATCGGCCACCTCATGGCCTAGACAGAGAGGCATTTCAGCCAAAAGCTCAGCCCGCACCCCGACGCCACTCAAATAAAAATGTCAAGGCATGGGGAAATACGCCAGACCTGCGAGACGTATTGGAGGACAAAGCAGAACACGCAAGATCGATCTACGGATCACGAGGGCACGCCACTATGCGAGACGATAACCGTCACGCCGGATACAGTAAAAGTAAATCCGGCCGGGCCGAACACAGCAGACAAGACTCATTTGAGCTGCCTCGCGATATAGCCCAGTACAGAGGCGCCGCACACCCCCTATGCTTCACAAACGAAGTAATGGATCACCAAATCCCAGAGGGTTTCAAACCCATAAATATCGAATCATACGACGGCACAATAGATCCTGCGGTATGGATCGAGGACTTCCTCTTGCACATCCACATGGCCCGCGGTGATGATCTACACGCCATCAAATACCTCCCACTCAAACTCAAAGGACAAGCTCGACATTGGCTCAGCAGCCTGCCAGCAGAGTCCATTGGCTGTTGGGAAGATCTGGAAGCCACATTCCTCGATAACTTCCAGGGCACTTATGTGCGACCACCAAATCCCGATGACTTGAGCCACATAATTCAGCAGCCAGAGGAATCGGCCAGGCAATTCTGGACACGGTTCATCACAAAGAAAAATCAAATCATCGACTGTCTGAATGTAGAGGCCCTAGCAGCTTTTAAGCACAACATCCGCGACGAGTGGCTCGCCCAGCACCTTGGCCAGAAAAAGCCGAAATCTATGGCAGTCCTCACGACACTCATGACCCGCTTTTGTGCCGGAGAAGACAGCTGGCTGGCTCGCAGCAATAATATATCAAAGAACCATGGTACTTCAGATACCAAGGATGGCAATGTCAGGTCACGTCGCAACAAACACAAGCGCCACATCAACAACGACAATACCGAGGATACGGCAGTCAATGCCGGATTCAAAGGCTCTAAACCAGTGAGCGGAAAAAGTCATTCAAAAGAAGCACCCCGGGCCCATCCAGTTTGGACCGTATACTTGATCGCTCGTGTCAAATACACGGCACCCCCGACAAGCCAGCCAACCACACCAACATGGATTGTTGGGTGTTCAAGCAGGCCGACAAGTTAAATGCCGAAAACAAAGATATGGGGTCACATAGCGATGACGAGGAGGAGCCCCGGCAACCGAACACCGGAGGATAGAAGAGGTTCCCCCACAAGTGCGGACGGTGAACATGATATACGCAACCCACATCCCCAAGAGGGAGCGGAAGCGTGCGCTAAGGGACGTATATGCGTTGGAGCCAGTCGCCCCAAAGTTCAACCCATGGTCCTCTTGTCCGATCACCTTCGATCGAAGGGACCACCCCACTAGTATCCGTCGTGGTGGATTCGCCGCACTGGTCCTAGACCCAATCATTGACTGATTTCACCTCACTCTAGTCCTTATGGATGGTGGCAGCAGCCTGAACCTGCTTTATCAGGACACAATGCGCGAAATGGGTATAGACCCCTCAAGGATCAAACCCACAAAAACGACCTTCAAAGGCGTCATACCAGGTGTAGAGGCCCATTGCACAGGCTCAGTCACACTGGAAGTGGTCTTCGGATCCACGGATAACTTTCAAAGCGAGGAGTTAATCTTCGATATAGTCCCGTTCCGCAGTGGCTATCATGCATTGCTCGGGCGAACAGCATTTTCGAGATTCAATGCGGTACCGCACTATGCATACCTCAAGCTCAAGATGCCAGGACCTCAGGGGGTCATCACAGTCAATGGAAACACAGAGCGCTCTCTCCGCACGGAGGAGCACACTGCGGCCCTCGCAGCAAAAGCGTAAAGCAGCCTCTTAAGGCAATCCACCAGTTCGGCGATTAAGGACCTGGACACCTTCAAGCACGCCCGGAGAAATCGGCAACAAGACCGCCTGACACGTTCCGAGCTCGCATAGCAATGTGGCCCCCACCCCAGTCACAGCGAAACAGCGAAATCCGTGCCACGCGTACATAATTACGCATTGAAAATACCATGGGCACATGTGGGGAGGGGGGCATGACTACGGCACGCCCCAAGACACGGCTCAACCGCACTAGGGGCTTCCCGCTTTGTTATTTTGTCTTTCAGGACATTAATCTCTGGAAGCCCCGTCCGGCAGTATGATTACCGGACACACGATACAACAACCAAGGAGGCAGAAAGCTACGTCGCACCACGGAACTCCCAGGTGGATTCCGATAATGAGTGAAATACTTTCTTTAAATACCATTCCTCAGCTTTCCCTTGGAGGGGACATGTGAAATAGTCCTACTTTTTGCTTATCGCACTACTTGTATCATTCTGCTTCAACGCACCTTTTTGAATAAACAATGCATAGCACTAGACTATTATCTCATTCTCTATTCTTCTTATATATATATATATATATATATATGTGTGTGTGTTCATTCATGACATCCAGCACCCGTACACTCTGGTACGGCCAATACGCCAGGAGCTTAAGCATACCCCATAATACGGTGTGAGAAGTCCGAACACTTTCGATAGTGCGGCACCCCGAACTTATAGCATCATATGCATCAGCTCCGAATCATGTCTTGGGTCAATAGTTGGGTTTGCCCGGCTCACATGTTTTGGTACCTTACGTTCCTCTATATCGGCTAAGGTAGCACTGGGAGAACTACTGTGATTGTGCCCCAGTTCAGCTGGGCTAAGAACCTCAGTAGAGAAAGCGAAAACTGACTGTCATGATAAGGCGAGAGTTGGTCACTGTTCGAGAGGTCTCGAGTCCCTGAAGACTTATGCCGCTTAGAGCGAGGAGTCCGCTTTGTCCGGATTAAGGCATGTATAGCGCCCCGAATTCGGCCTTCCGTATACTAGGGGCTTCGCCAAACATTAAAATCGTAGAATTCTATGGCTAAGTGAGAGTGGTAAAGCATTATAGTCCGATTGCCTTGTTCGTTGTGCTGAGCACCTCCCTCGAAGGACCCAACAATGGGAAAAAGTGTGCTCAGATTTATCCCGAACACCCCAACACTCGTGGCATGGGGGCAGAAGCCGACGACTGGCCATCTCTCAGATTTGATAAACAGCCGCACAGAAGGTAATATTTTAAATTCAAACAAGCGTTGCATAGCGCATATGAACAACTTTTCATAATACAGGATCACACGAGCAAGTTCATTCAAACATTACATCCTTCGCACACTCGTCTGCCACAAGACGGGCACCCTTCAGGACACCCTCATAATACATCTCGGGGTGGCGATGCTCCTTGCCCTGCGGCGGCCCCTCCTTCACCAGCTTCTCGGTGTCCATCTTGGCCCAGTGCACCTTTGATACAGACGGACCGCTTGATGACTTCCAGCCGTGGGCAGGCATCCACAAGCCGCCTCACCAGGCCGAAGTAGTTGTTGGGAAGGGAGTCGCCAGGCAACATCCGGACTATAAAGCCCTTCATGGCCTGTTCGGCCGCCTTGTGCAGCTCGACCAGTTGCTTCAGCTGGTCGCTCATAGGCATCGGGTGTTTGGTCCCAGTATACTAAGACCAGAACAACTTCTCCGTCGAGCTTCCCTCCTCGGCCTGGTAATACTTTGCGGCATCCGACACGCTGCAGGGGAAATAGGCGAATGCTCGTGGAGAGCTCCGGACTTAGGTAAGTAACAAGTAATTCACTTTCACATGCTTGCTTTGCATATTGAATGCCTAACCCGCTGCTATCTTCCTCGTGGCCTCAATTTCCTGGAGGTCTTTTGGGCTTCAGCCTTGGCATGCTTTGAGCTCTCGAGGGCCGCGGCAATCTCGGACTCTCGCGTCTTCGAGTTAAGCTCCAAAGCCTCGTGCTTCTTCACGATAGCCTGGAGCTCTTGCTGCACTTTGCCCACCCATGCCTTTTGCTTTTCCCGCTCGGTGCGCTCCTTGGCCGCTTTGTTTTCAGCCTCGGACAGCGCTAGCTTTAGGGTCGCCACTTCGGCCGTGGCCCCTGGCACATTCATGATGATCCTGTCATTTCGCAACAACATTTTCCTTTATATATAGACAAGGTATTACTTACCTTTGTTCTCCTCGAGCTGCCTCTTGGCAAGGCCGAGCTCTTTCTCGGACCCCTCGAGGTCCTGCTTCAGTGCGGCGACCTCCGCAGTCAGTGCGGCAGAGGTCAGCAGCGAAGCCTGCATACGCATACAAACATACTTATTCTAGACTCCTGCAGATATTATTTGATCCTCTATTCGGCTTTTCTTTGTGAACACCAAACAGAGCATCAGGGGCTACTGTCTATGTGGTAATATTTTCCTATATTTTAAATACTTACCTCAAATCCTGTTAGAAGGCTCCCAGAGGCTTCAGTCAGTCCGCTCTTGGCAGACTGAACCTTCTTGATCACCACACTCATAATAGTGCAGTGCTCTTCGTCGATGGAAGCGCCGCGAAGCACTCCCAGTAGGTTGTCCGGTGCCTCTGGATGGACAGAGGTCACCGGCACGGGCGGCTTGCCCCTTTTGGAAGGGGGCCGCCTGCCCGAGTCCGGAACCACTGGAGGTTCCGGCGCGGTGTTTGGCTGAGAGACAAACTTGGAACCCCTGGGAGCCTTGCTCCCTTTGTTCCTGGAGTCCGGAAGGTCGCCTTGAGGCGCCTCCAAGACTGTCTCCCCCCGACTCGATGCCCCTTGAGACAATACCTCGGAATTGTCTGTAAGGCAAGGGGAGGAGGCGGTTGGAAGTGTATCACTATTCATGTCCGACGAGTCCAAGGAACCGTCCAACGATGACACGTCGATACGGTCTTGGGGCGGACTGCATAATCATATTCGACGTTAGGAGAAGCAGTGCGACAAAGGTATGCTATGAGTTACTATGGTATCCGAATATTTATGACTTCGCCAGGGGCTTGGCCCTGAGCAGCCACTCGTCTTCGCCGTCGATGGCGGTGGTGGAACAGTCCGGAAGGAGAGTCCTACCCTTCTTGGACCCTTCGGCCTCCCCGATTGGGGCGGCCTTCCTTTTCTTGTCTCCCCCGGCTGGAGGGGGAAAATCTTCATCTTCCCCCCCCCCTCGTTTTCATGGGAGGAGTGTGCCTCGGAGGTATCAGACGATGAGTCTAATACCACCTGGTGCCGGGAACTCTTTCGGGTTCCCTTGGCCTTCTTCTTGGTCTTCTCCGGCACATCATAAGGAGTCGGAGTCCGCATCTTCTTCAGGAGAGCGTTCGCGGGGTCTTCGGGCAGAGGGGGTGGACAGTTAATCTGCTCTGATGTCTCCACCCAGTCCTGCCAAAGGCATGGGAGCTTAGACCCCGCACATGGTTAAGATATGGGAAATAAACACCCTACCAGATGTACAAAACTTACCGGATTCACACGGCGCTTCGCGCTTAGCCCTTGGTCCTTAGTAAGAGAAGGAGGGACCTCAGCACCCTTGAACAACACCCTGCACGCGTCTTTATGCGTCGTGTCAAAGAGCTTGCTTAGAGTCTGGTGCTGGGCCGGGTCAAACTCCCATAAGTTGAAATCCCATTGTTGACACAGGAGGATCCGGCGGAAGAGCATGACCTGAACGATGTTGACAAGCTTTAGTTTCTTGCTTGTCATATTCCGGATACACTTCTGGAATCCGTCCAGCTACACCGACAAACCCCAGGACAGGACCTTCTCCTTCCAGGAAATGAGCCGCGTGGGGATTCCGGATCAAAACTCGGGGGCCGCAACCCAGTTGGTGTCACGTGGCTCGGTGATGTAGAACCACCCCGATTGCCACCCCTTTATGGTCTCCACGAAGGAGCCTTCGAGCCATATAACGTTGGGCATTTTTCCCACCGTGGATCCAACGCATTCTGCTTGTTGGCCGCCAACCACCTTCGGCTTGATATTGAAGGTCTTCACCACAGGCCGAAGTGGGGCCGGATGCGGTGGAAAGCCTTAGAGACGACGATGAACGCCGAGATGTTGAGGATGAAATTCGGGGCCAGATCATGAAAGTCCAGCCCGTAATAGAACATAAGGCCACAGACGAATGGAGGAGGGGAAACCCCAGTCCGCGGACGAAGTGGGGGAGGAAAACCACCCTCTCATGAGGTTCCGGGGTAGGGACGATCTGCCCCGCGGCTGGCAGGCGGTGCGCGATATCTGCGGCTAAGTATCCAGCATCACGTAATTTTTTGATGTGTCCCTCTGTGACGGAGGAGACCATAAACTTGCCTCCCGCTCCGGACATGTTTGAGGAGAGTTGAGGAGAAGGATGCGGACTTGGGCGCTTGAGCTCGAGTGCACGAGAATGGATGAGCAAGGAGGAAGAAGGCGTGGGTAGAAAAAGGTGAGACCTTATCCCTTTATATGGGCGGACGAAACTATGCGCCCCCACTAGCCTGGTAAAACTTGCTTGTCCCCTAAGCGTTGTAATTGGTGGCGCGGTTGGGTTACCCACGCCCGTATTGATGAGAATCCCGTAATAAGGGGAACCCGATCTATTCTTTGACAAGACGTGTCAAGAAACCGCCTTGCGTTATGTGCGGGGCTGGTTAAATAAAAACGGTTCGAATAATTACTGGGCCATGGTGTGATGTCATGCTGCCAAGACATGTCAGCAGATTAGATTTGTGGAAATATTATTCTCTCTACGGTGGTATGTGGAACTTATTTTGCATGGTCGGACACTATCCTTGTATTCAAACTCTTCTATGGTCTATTCGGAGATGTATATCTCCTCCTTTGTAACCGACCTTGTGTAACCCTAGCCCCCTCCGGTGTCTATATATACCGGAGGGTTTTAGTCTGTAGGACAACATACAATCATACCATAGGCTAGCTTCTAGGGTTTAGCCTCTCTTATCTCGTGGTAGATCAACTCTTGTAATACTCATATTATCAAGAATAATCAAGTAGGACGTAGGGTTTTACCTGCATCAAGAGGGCCCGAACCTGGGTAAAACATCGTGTCCCCTGCCTCCTGTTACCATCCGCCTTAGATGCACAGTTTGGGACCCCCTACCCGAGATCCGCCGGTTTTGACACCGACACTAGGGTTCTCCATAATTGCAAATAGGGGCAAGGATGGATATAGCATAACCATGTGTTCAAAACATCCTTACTGAGACAGCTCATAATAAGCACGGATATAACTTTAGCATCAAGTTTACGTGGCATCAAAATAACAGGAGGAAAAGGACTTAGCATAATCCTAAGTCCCTGAAAACAGGAATATTGCGGAGGCTACTTTGCATGCTTGTGCTAGTCACCACGTTGATCACAAAAAGGCAAGACAAAATCCACTGTAAATATCGAATGACATAGTTCAAAACACATGTAGAGATCATGCTCATATGAAGCACACATCAAATGTGAGAAAAATGACAAATAGCCATAAAGTGATTCAGTTAACATTTTATAGCATGCCACAATGGAATGAAATGAATAGCATCTCACAATAAACATTTTGATATATCATATGCATGAATCGGACATATGGTCACGGAGATATGAGGCGATGAACAGGGCATAAAATATTAGGGGAAAAGGACTTCAATGAAAATATACCCTCCGGATCTCAGATGTAGGGTTCGTGCACGCGGTATGAAGTTCGCCGGAGCTCATCGCCGGACTTGACGGTGAAGAAGAGGATAGCGGCCGGAGGTGAGGGAGATGGCACCGGAGCTCGAGGAGGTGCGGGCGGCGGAGGAGCTCGACGACACCGGAGGAGGCACTCTGCGGCCGGCACGTGGCGGAGCCGGCGAGGTGTCGGTGGCCGGTGCGGGTGAGGGGCGGTGGCCGGTGCGGGCGAAGGGAGGCGGCTAGTGCGGGTGAAGGGCAGTGGCGCGGGCAGGCGTGCGCGGGAGGAGCTGGGCGGCGTCTCGGGCTCCGGGGGCCGGCCACGGGCTTGGCGGGCCGGCGGCGCGCGCAGTTGCCAGGGTGCCATGTGCCGCGTCCCGGTTGGCTAAGAGGCGGTGGCGATTTTTGTCCGGCGGCGGCGGGGAGGATTTTAGGGTTTCATCTGCGTGAAAAATGGAGGGGATCACATATTTATAGATAGAAGGAAGTGGGAGTGTTCAAATGAGGTGTAGATTTCGCCCACATGATCGTGATCCGACGACCGAGGGCATAGAAGAGGTTTAGATGGGTTGTTGGTCTGATTTGGAGGGGTGTTGGGCTGCAACACACAAGAGGCTTTCGTGGTTACCCCGTTGACCGTTCGATTATCAAACGGACTCCAAATGGAACAAAATTTGCCAGACGGTCTACCGGTGGTGTACCAAGGCCACTAGGCAAATCTCGGTCCATTCCGAGAACGTTTAACACCCGCTCACGAAAAGAGACAAGAGGGGTGCGCCGGTGCACGTGGGAGTGTCGGATTGCAAAACGGACAACGAGGAAAATGCTTGGATGCATGAGACGAACACAAATGCAAATGCGATGCACATGATGACATGATATGATATGCATGACATGAAACAAAATGCAAAACAAAGACAAAACCCAACCACACAGGGAATCTCATAACTTAAAGCCGAAAATGGCAAGAGTCAGAGTTACAAATATGGCAAGTTACATCCGGGGTGTTACAACACTCCACCACTATGAGAGGATCTCATCCCGAGATCTAGGACTAAAAGAACTCTGGATATTCGGAACGGAGGTGGTCCTCGCGTTCCCAGGTGGCTTCTCGGTCAGAATGGTGTGACAACTTCACTTTCAGGAATTTGATTGACTTGTTGCAAGTCTTGCGCTCGGTTTCTTCAAGAATAGCAATGGGATGCTCATGATAAGACAAATCTTCTTGGAGATCAATCTCTTCGAAGTTGATGGTGAGCGCCGGAGTCTTGAAGCACTTGCGAAGCTGTGACACGTAAAACACATTGTGCATGTTTGCGAAGTTGGACGGAACCTCAAGTTGATAGGAGAGGTCACTTTTTTTCCAATGATCTTGAAAGGACCCACGTATCTAGGGGCAAGCTTCCCTTTGATACCAAAGCGACGAGTGCCTTTCATTGGAGAGATGCGGAGGTAGACATGGTCTCTGATCTCGAAAGCCAAGTCACGGTGCTTGCTGTCAAAGTAACTCTTCTGGCACGATGGCGCGGCTTTGAGATTTTCACGGATGACTTTACACATTTCTTCAGCTTCTATGATTAAGTCATTGCCAAGAAGTTGGTGTTCACCAGTCTCTGACCAATTGAGAGGAGTACGACATTTTCTGCCATAGAGAATTTCGAATGGGGCCCTGCCCGAACTCGCTTGGGAGCTGTTGTTGTAGGAGAACTCAGCATACGGAAGACAATCTTGCCACTTCATACCGAAGGATATGACACAAGCCCTGAACATATCTTCAAGTATTTGATTGACTTGCTCGACTTGGCCACTAGTTTGAGGATGGAAAGCTGTGTTGAAGCGAATGTTTGTGCCCATGGCCTTCTAGAAGGAGTCCCAGAACTTAGATGTGAAGATGCTTCCATGATCTGAAGATATTAATTGTGGAATGCCGTGCAAGGAGACAATCCTGGAGGTGTATAGCTCTGCCAGCTAAGCTGCTGTGATAGATTCTTTGATTGGGAGGAAATGAGCCACTTTAGTAAGCTTGTCAATAAGAACAAAGATTGCATCATTTCCACGCTTAGACTTGGGAAATCCAGTCACGAAGTACATTTCAATATGATCAAACTTCCATTCTGGAATATCAAGAGGTTGGAGGAGACCAACTGGTCGTTGGTGTTCTGCTTTCACCCTTCTGCAGACATCACATTCATTCACGAATTGAGCAATTTCTCGCTTCATTCGAGTCCACCAATACGACTGCTTGAGGTCATGGTACATCTTCGTACTTCCAGAATGAATGGATAGAAGGGAATTGTGCGCCTCATTCATGATGACTTTCCTTAGATAACCTTTAGGAACCACAATTCGATCCTTGAAGAATAGAGTGCCTTTGTCATCAATGCGATAGCACTTGTATTTGGGTTGGCTCTTGGCAATCGCTTGTTTCACCTTCTTCACCATGGAATCAAGAAGTTGTGCCTCACGAATTTGATCTTCCAAAGTAGGAGAGACTTGGATGTTGGCAAGAAAGCCTTGAGGAACAACTTAGAGATTTAGTTTGCGGAAAGCTTCACAAAGGTCCGGTTGGAAGGGATTGAGAATTAAGCTGTTGTAGTAAGCCTTCCTGCTCAAAGCATCTGCAATGACATTGGCCTTGCCTGGAGTATATTGAATACTCGGATTGTATTCTTGAATCATTTTGACCCAACGAGTCTGCCTGAGGTTGAGGTTGGGTTGAGTGAAGATGTACTTGAGGCTCTTATGATCTGTGAAGATGTCCACTTTCTTTCCCAACAAGAGATGTCTCCACGTTAATAATGGATGGACAATTGCCGCCAACTCAAGGTCATGAGTGGGGTAGTTCCTTTCTTTGGGCTTCAACTGACGAGAGGTATAAGCCACAACTTTCTTCCCTTGCATTAACACAACACCGAGACCTTGCAGGGAGGCATCATAGAAAACTTCAAATGGCTTGGATTCATCAGGAGGAGTCAAGATAGGCGCTGTGACTAACTTCTCTTTCAGGGTGTTGAAAGCAATGTCACATTCAGGTGTCCAGACATACATGACATGATTCTGGAAGAGGTTGGAAAGAGGCTTTGCAATCTTAGAGAAATTCTCAACGAATCTTTGACAATAGCTTGCAACCCCAAGAAAACTGCGGAGCTGCTTGACATTCTGAGGCGGTTCCCATTTCACAATTGCAGACACCTTCTCAGGATTAAGAGCGATGCCCTTGGCAGAGATGATATGACCAAGGTAAAGATCTTCGTCAAACCAGAACTCACACTTGGAAAACTTCGCATAGAATTGATGCTCTCTGAGTTTGTCAAGCACCAATCTCAAATGCTTGGCATGATCCTCCTTACTCTTTGAAAAGACCAAGATATCATCGAGATACACCAGGACGAAATCATTTGTGTAAGGGTTGAAGATGAAGTTCATCATGCAAGAGAACATTGGAGGAGCATTGACAAGGCCGAAAGACTTGACAGTATATTCGTAAGAACCATAGCTTGTCCTGAATGATGTCTTAGGCATATCTTGTTCACGAATGCGAATCTGGTGATATGCCATGCAGAGGTCACGCTTGGAGAAAACTTTAGCACCTTTGAGTTGCTCGAATAGCTCATTGATGTTGGGAAGTGGATACTTTTTCTTTATTGTCTTCTTGTTCAATCGACGGTAGTCGAGCAGAGTCATTCCGTTCCATCCTTCTACTTGACAAAAAGAACACCACAACCCCATGGAGATGAACTCGGTCTGATCAGACCCATACACACTTGTTCATCGAGTTGTTTCTTCAACTCCTTCAACTCCTTGGGTCCAAGCTTGTAAGGACGTTTGCAAACAGGTTCCGTGCCAGGCTCAAGATCGATAACGAATTCAACTGGCTGGTGATGAGGCATTCCTGGAAGCTCTTCTGGAAAGAAGTCTTGATATTCACAAATGACTGGAATCTGAGAGATGGCATTCAACTCGCCCTTCTCATTGAGAGAAAACTGTCGAATGGTATCATCCCGAGCAGCATAGATGATCACATCCTCAGAAGAGTGTGTCAATTGAATCTTCCTGGCAGCACAATCAAGCTGAGCCTGCTGCTTAGAAAGCCAGTCCATCCCGAGAATTAGATCAATATCTGAGTCACCAAAACCAATTGGAGAAGACAGAAATTCATAGTTTCCCATCTTGATAGACACATCCGGGACGCAATTATTAGATATCATTTGCTTACCCGGGGACACAATCTTCAACGGGAAAGGAATCTTTCCTGTCACAAACTCATGCTTGGCAACAAAAGGTCTTGAAATGAAAGAAAGCGATGCACCAGTATCAAACAATACTTTTGCAGGAAAGGAGTTAATTGGAAGGTTACCCATGATCACTTCTGAAGAATCCTCTTCCTGAGCTGCATTCATCATGTTCACCCTTGCCTACTTGGAATTATGCTTCACCACTGCATTGCTGGAAGATGTCAGGACCCCGATTCCAGGTCACATCGATCTAGCCGGTAACACCTCATATCACCTTGCGGCCTCACGCACGGTATTCCCAAGGGTGTCGCCTTACCATGGCCCAGGACTGTTTGCGCCTTTTGGCTCACGTATATGATAGTGTCGCTAGCATCCATATGACAGAGAACCCGGGCCGACTTGACTAGTCGTGAACCCAAAGTGGCACTAACTTACGGGGACAGGCATACATGAATCAACATCGAGCGTGTCGGTCAGCAGCGTGCGAATCCAGGCTGTAGCACTGGGCTAACAGGACTCCGATGAACCAGGCTGTAGCAGGCTTGGTAGGACTCCGGATATCACCGCATGACATTTCCCCGAAGGGACAGACACATGAAAGAAGTGAATCACATGCCGGCCAGTCAAGTGTTTTGGAGCAGTAGTGCTGGGCTAGCAGGACTCCGGTGAACCAGGCTGTAGCGGACTACTATGGCTCATGGAAGCACAAGACTACATTTCCCCATAAGAGAGGCTACCAAGGATAAACAACTAGGTTGTCGGATCCCACACATACCAAGCATTTGAATCATACACACAATATGCTCGATATGTGTAAATACAACATGGAATCACAACAAAACTCTATGACTCAAAGTATTTATACATTAGGCTCCGAGGAGCGAGATATTACAAACATGGGTCTCATGACCCAACATTCAGAGCATACAAGTCAAAGCACATGCGGAAGCTTAACATGTCTGAGTACAGACATCTACAAATGAAAAAGGCTGAGAAGCCTGACTATCTACCAGATCCTGCCGAGGGCACAAGATCGTAGCTGAGGTATCGAGCTAAACATCGAAGTCCACACGGGACTACTAGCGAGACTGATATCTCTCTGCAAAACATAAAGTAGGCAAATGTGAGTACAAATGTACCCAGCAAGATTTACATCAGAACTAGCTACATATGCATCAGTATCAATAAAGGGGGCGGTGGAGTTTGACTGCAGCAAGCGAGCTTTGACTCGGTGGCTATCCTGAACTAAGACTTCAAGTAACTCTTTTGAGGTGGCGCACACGAGTCCACATATTCACCATATCAATACACCACTATGGATCCGCTCCCGTCTTCCTACGAGAACGCCATCCATAACACTCATGCTTATCTTGCACATTTTAGAGTATCCACTTTCACTTGTCCATGAACTATGCAAGCGGTCCAAGTTTCCATATCCAAGGAATCCGGCTATTTGAATAGATAATGATAACCCTGCAGGGGTGTACTTCTTCACACACGCTCTCGCCACTTATCGCCATGTACACGTCATGTACCTCGGCAACCTTCAAGCGGAAGCCAGGCGAGGGTGTCGGCCATGACCTGACTAACCAACAAGTCTCTAGTCCAGGTTTATCGCCTATTCGGGTTCTATCCGCAAGGAGATCAGGCCGGGGTGTCGCTCACGGCCCCAAACAATGTGTGCAGGGTTCCCAAGCCCGCCATCCGGGTGCCACTTGGTACACCGTGCCACTATGCCTAGTCTGTCCCAAGCCCACCTGCACCGGGTGCCACTTGGTAGACTACTAACACTACCTACAAACACCAGAAACTAGTTGCAACTCCTGGATAAAGATCGAGTTGATTAATAAGCCAAGAGGGGCCGACTTACCGGAACCCAATGTGTGGTAGTAACTGTTCATGGATCACAAACACAGAACTTAGTTCCTAAGAACGGCTGCAATCAGACAATCCACCATGTACTCCTACATGGCCTCTCACCGCTACCTTTACCAAATCATGTTCACACACTTAGCTCTCAACGGTAGGACATGTTCACCACGTTCCAATTCATTCCTGATGAATCAGACCTGACTCAACTCTAAGCAGTAGCAGGCATGACAACAAGCATGAATGAGTAGGCACATCAGGGCTCAAACAATTCCTACTCATGCTAGTGGGTTTCATCTATTTACTGTGGCAATGACAAGTCATGCAGAGGAAAGGGGTTCAGCTATCGCAGCATGTAATAGTTGAAACATTGTTGTCCTAATGCAGTAAAAGAGAGCAGGAGCGAGAGAGTGGGATTGTATCGGAATGACCAAGGGGGTTTTGCTTGCCTGGCACTTCTGAAGAAGATATAGCTCTTCATCGATGTCATCGAACTCATCACCGAAACATACACCTACCGAGGGGGAACAACCACCGGCAAACAAGAGGGAACACAATCAATGCAATGCAACAATATGATGCATGATCATGACATGGCAATATGTTGTGATTTGGCCTAATGCAAGTAGCAACACAATTAAGTGTAGTTGGTTTGAACCCAAGGTTCAAATTCAAACTCCACATATGGTTATTTAAATCCCATTCATTTTATTTGTCCTAAACAGTAGCTATAAGTTTTTCTAACATGCATGAAAATGCTACAGATGGATAGATTGGATTTTTCTGATCATTTTTCATATATAATTTATCTTATTTGGACTTACGGTTGAAATTCTATGATTTTTAGAAGTTTTAACTATTTTCTAGAATTTTCTAAACTTTTTCTGATTTATTAAAATTTCAGAAAATAGTTACAGCATCAGCATGACGTCAAGATGACGTCATCAGGTCAACACAGTTGACCGGGATCAAACCTCAGTTGTGGGACCCACATTCCAGGTCACTGTGCTGATTAGGTTTAGATTTAAACTAATCCAAAACTTAATAGGGGCTGGCCCCACCTGTCATGGACCCAGGGGGTCATTAGGTTACTGCCTAATGGTGTTTTCGCCAGAGTTAGGCCGCCGGCCATGGACAGACGTGGCGGAGGTGCTCGGGAATCGCCCAGAGGGCTCGGTTCGAGGTGTGCTTGGGCTCGTTGGAGAGCCCTCGCTGGCGTGCGTCGAACGGTGGTGGTGGCCGGGCCTGTGGTTGCCGGAACCGACGATGGCGAGCTCGTGAGCGGCGGCCGGAGCTCGTGTGCGGTCTGGTTCGGTGCTGCTGCTCACAAACGAGCGAGCTGAGGCGCTGGGGGTGCTCGACGGGTCGCGACAAGCACAGCGGGTGCACGCCCATGACCAAATGGTCACCGGGGCTTCGCCGGCGACGAGCCCGTGCGGCGGTGGCTGCTATTAGCAAGGGGGCGGCACCTACGGCAATCAAACGGAGGCGGGTTAGTGGGGAAATGACCGGGGGCTCACAGCGGTTGCAACAGGGGCCTCGACGAGCTCGGGGAGGGGCTAGTGACGTCGGAAGGTCGCCCGCGATCTCGGGGCAGAGGCGGCGAAGATGCCGGTGTAGAGGGTGATGCAGGGCGTCCGGCGTCGCGTGAGTTGACGGAGAAGCGCGGGAGATGGAGGCGGAGCCCGTGGACAGTACGGGGAGACGAGGGAAGCACGGTGGTTGCGGCTTTACGGCGGCGCGGCTGCGTCAGCCATGGCGGGGAGAGGCGAGGGAGAGGAGCAGGGGGGAGTGAGGATGTCGGCCCAATCCAGACGGTAGTGGGGGAGGCCGAAGCGGCGTCGACATGGCCAGGGAAAGCAGGCAGGCAGGAGGTGTGGTGGCACGGCCGTACGCGCGCGTCGGCCACACGCCTAGCCGACTAGCGCCAGGAGGACGACGGCGCTGATGGGCTGGGCCGCCAGCAAAATTAGCAGGCCGGCTGGTGAGTGCCAGTTAAGTGGGGCTGCCGCTATAGGTAAGTGGCCTACATGGTTTTCTCCCTTTCTTTTCCTATTTCTGTTTTGTTTCCTATTTTGTTCTGTTTGTTTGATTTGGTTTAACTACCAAATCACTTTACAAACTTCTGAAATTCAATATGTGGACCTAGGGATCTAGTCCAGAGCCACATCCAAACTTTCAAAATTATTGGACCCATATTTAATATATAACAAATATAAGTCCAATGCAAATAATTATTAGATTAACTCAAATTCCCAAAATAAATATTTCTGACATTCCAAAAATAATAGTTTGAATTTTACCTCTTGCCAATATTTTCATAGAATAATAGGAACATTTTCTTGGACTTATTTGAGAAAATTTTAATGTTGATCATTTTTAAAAATTTTCTGAGACTTTGAAAATTAACTCAATTCAAATTCCTTGAATTTTAAAAAGATGCATGGATGCTCACAAATATAATTAATTACAAAAATGATCTAGGGCTGTGACAGAAGATCTCACAAAAGGAGGAGGTGGAAGGCGCCTTTGGTTGAAGCATTTGTTTGCATAGTGCCATTTCTGCTGACACTTGTTGCAAGTAACCTCTGAGAGCGGACGGTGATAAGGAGCACTTGACCTTGGAGTTTGAGACTGAGCTTTGTTCTGATAGCCTGGGTTGGGTGAGTGGGAAGATCCATTGCCACCTTTGCTCTTCTGCTGGTAAGGCTGATGAAACAAAGGAGGAAGAGGCAACTAGAACTTCTGTTGGTTAGCTGCCACTTGTGATGAAAAAGAAGATTGAACTGCATCCCTGACTCTCTTCTTAGATGCCTCACACTTCAGCTGAGCAGCTTTTTGCTTTAGTGCCATGTTGTAGAATTGATTGAACTCGGTCAGCTTAAGAAGCATGAGAGCTAACTTCAGATCTTCTCTGAGGCCACCTCTGAATTGATATATCATACTCTTTTCATCAGGGATGTCTTTTTTAGCGAAGCGAGCAAGTTTCTGAAATTCGATATTGTATTGATACACAGACATGCTGCCTTGCTTGAGATTACAGAACTCCTCACGCTTGCTCTTAGCAACACATGGTGGGATGTGATGACCTTTGAAGTGTCGGCGCAAATCATTCCAGGCAATCACACGACCTCCTCAGGAATCTCTGTATTGTTGATACCACTCAGCAGCTTGATCCTTGAGTTGAAATGAAGCAAACTTGAAAAAGTCCTCAGGCCTGACATTGCTACATTCAAAATGCTTGCAAATGTCCATGAGCCAATCGGTGGCGTCTGTGGCCTCGACAAAGTGTAATACCCTACTCCAGTGTTGTGTGGTGGATTGCCTCTTGGGCTAGGGATGAACTAGTACAGTGGATGAACAACCTCCTGAGGAGAGGTGTTCTTGAGCTCGATGAGCTGGTGAGATGGCCTTGGTGGAGTGGATCCGATCCAAGATGAGCCAATCCTTGACTACGGTGGTGGCTAGCCCTATTTACAGAGGCCCTAGTCCTCTTCCCAAATGTTTAGGCGGGAAGGGATCCCACAACGGCCAATTTTGAAGGGAGACAACTAGTACAAGTTATCCTGACAAAAGGTGGTCTTCGCCTACCAAAGGTCCTGGTGGTGACGCCGTCGTGGGCTCCACGGTGACCTCCATCCCGCTGTCCTGCTTGTCTTGGTCTTGTTGCACCGACGTCGAAACCTTTGTCTAGCGCCTTAGGACTGCTCGCCTGCGCCTAGTTCCTTAGCATGAAAGTGGAAACTGGCACTCTGTTCCCGCTGGCGCCCGCCTGGCTTCGGTCGTCATGGCTCACATCACGCGGACCTCGCGAGGTGCCCCAGAGGAGGTCTTGGTGTCGTCCGCCTCGCGAGGCTTGGGCCCTCGCGAGGGTCTTGAGTGGTTGCTGATGAAGATGGGCCATACCAGGACGTTGGTGGAGCCATGCCCTAGGCTGCAGGTAGGCAATTTTGGGCACCCCCGTTCCCAGGACGCCGACAGTAGCCTCCGGGCCGAAGGCACGCTTGGACTTGGCTTCGAGGCGAATCCAAAGGGCAAGTGCAGAGCACCGCGGGCCCCAACCACCTACGGCCTTGCTTGGCGCGTGAAGATCGACAGGACGTGGGTGTCTCCGCTTCCCCACGCTACCTCGGCAACTTCCCGACTTGACGAGACCCTGCTGCATGCAGAAGAAAGCCATCATTACCTGGATCGTGGAGGCCGGCGGTTGGCCTCCTTCTGTCTATAAATGAGGAGAGGAGTAGAGCCCCCGCTGCTCATCTCAGCCTTCATCCCGCTTACTCCCTCTTCTTCCTTCTTGTTGCGTCTCTTATGGCACCGATACGGAGGTTCTCCACCGCTGAGAAGGGAAAAACCCCTGCGAAGAGCTTGGGCCACTCCCATTGAAGAAGAGGCTCGCCCACTCCGGTGACATCGTTGTGAGGCCAGAGGTGACGATCCCTTGGTACGAGCGGCCTCCCCCTGGCTACCCGCTACCCTTGTACACTCGGGAAGAAGGCACGAGAGGAGGAGGCAGCGACCGGCGCCCGTGCCATGGCTGTGGTGGCCGTGTTGTGGTGGCGCGCGCCGCTGCCCCGCGAACCCACGTCGAGGGCTCCTGGCGTGAACTCGTGGTGTGGGTGGCGGTGCCACCACGCACGTGGATCTGAT
>NC_041386.1:381246181-381272941 GCF_002162155.2 Triticum dicoccoides
GGCTGCAGCACGCCGAGTGCGGCACCCCGGCGATGGGACCAGAGGTCGAGGCCGTCTCCCCGGGCAAGATCTTCATGACCCATGTATGGGGCGAGGTTGCCCGCGTCTATCGTGCGGAGGGGGCCCTCGCCATCCATTTTGAGTATGATGGCGCCTCCACAATGTTCTTCAAAGTCTTTGATGAGGAAGGCTGCCGCCTGGAGTGCAGGGGCAGGCACTGGGCCCGCCCTTGGTCCTGCCAATGACTCCTCCAGCAGCAGTGATGGCGCCTGGGAGTCCAGCGACTCTCCGGAGCCTGACGAGACTCCAGAGACGAGCGACGACTGTTACGTGCCCTCAAACTCTCGCCGCGCCCGGAGATCAATGGTGGAGTTCGCTCGTCATCGCCACTGATCTGGATGGTGTTGGCACCGGCCCCTCGTGGCCCACTTTGATGATGGCGCCAACAACGATACTTGTAGATAGGGCTCCGAGAAACTTCCTTCTTTTGTTCCCTGCGAGGAATCGAGACAAACCCCGTGGCAGTGTGTAAAGGATCTGTCACACTTTTGCATCAATATCATTTTTATTGTGAAGTTCATGATTGCATGTCTTGCTCCGGCATTGTCCCCCTTTTCGTCCTCGTGGTAGCTTAGTGCTCTATGACGACAGGCCCCAGTCCCCAGGCAGGCTTCAGCTGTCACTGGTATGCTAGGTCACGATGCCGTAGTCAAGGCCAGGAGGTGAGCGGCCCGAGGTCTGGTAAGAGCTCCTGAGGCGTGGTGCTCAAGAGGTCCCCCTTGGCGTGCAAGCAGCTCCCTAAAGATAGAAAAGGAAGGCGGCATTCTTGGAGTAGGGCTGCAAGAGCCGAAAATCCTAAGCCGCGAGCAGGGCTGCCTTGGATACGTGACTTAGCTTAGCGATCCTGGGTCTGTTCTTTGCGTGGCGTCTAGTTCATGCGCCGCTAATGGCGATGCTACCAGATTGTGTCCATGCCAGCTCCCACCCTTCACACTCTCCTGAGTGCTCTACATCCTCGGGTCCCGACCCTCGAGCAGGCTCAGCCGTCGCTGGTATGCCAGGTCGCAATGTCGTGATCAAGGCCAGGGGTGAGGGCTGGAGATTTAGTAAGAGCTCCTAAGGCACGATGCTCGGGAGCCCTCCCTTTAATGCCCAAGTGAAAATCATGAAGGGGAGCAGCTGGTGGGACCACCTATAGCCAGGCTCCAGAGGTTCCTGTGGGTTAGTGCAAGGAGAGAAAGTAGCCTGTAGCCACGCTTGCTATCCTGCCATTGCTCCTTCCGTGAAAAGATAAAGGCACTACGGATCTGGTGAGGTGGCGTGCGTGGAGCGGGCCGCGAGACAGAGCTCGATCACACAAGTTAATCAGTGTTGCAGGGATGGACCGGAGCACAAGTGTCGTGCCAGCATGTGAGTCTCTCCGTTGTGGGGTGAGCAGGTGACCGATCAGTAGCGCGGGAGGCCACGACAAGCAAGCACCAGGTGAGTAATGATTATAGAGCAATTTATGCGAGGAGGCAAATTAGTTCAGATAGATGCAAGAACGATACATGCCACTGGGACGGACCCGAGCGGCTTGGGAATGATGCAGCCCGTGAGGTGCTCCCAACAGAGTAAGCTAAAGATGCAAAAGGGATACACGCCGCAGGGACAGGCCCATGCGACTTGGAGCTAATGTTGCCCGAAGGGTGCACCTAATTGAATGAACTAAAAAGAGTCACCTGATATCGTAGGCTGGAGTGATGTCGGGGTAGCTGAAGATCTGCGCCGGAGAAGTTGCTCCTCATGATCCGCCAGGGTCCTGAACCTCGGGAGGCTCTGTAGGCCCAGGTGGCTCCTGAAGAACTGTCGCAATCTCTGCCAAAATAGCGTGATGCCTGGCCTCCTGGTCCACCAGAATGCTCCATAGGTTGCACTGGAAGGAGACAGCCGCATTCGGCAGGCCGAGAGGCATGCGAACGTAGCTGTGAGGGGGACCCTTGCATCGTCCAACGCATGAAGGCCAGAAACGTCCCTGAGATGCGGCCCTATTGAGCCCTGGAATGTCGATGCAAACGCGCAGCCCGCCATCCTCGCCAGTATGGGGAGCTGTGCCAAGTGGTGGGCGGCGGTTGCCGCACATGGTCCTTGCCTCTTGAAGCTCCTGGATCGCCTTGGTGATGAACTCCTGAGCACTAGGCACTCCATGCCTCGTTCCCTCCTAAGGGAAACATGCGGTGAAGCATGCCTCCCTGGCACCTCTTTCTTCACAGGGGACCGTGATGATGCCGCCGCTCCCTGGCATCTTGAGGATGTTGTAGCCATTGTGGGTCACTACCATAAACATGGCCAAGGCTAGATACCCAGGTGTGGCATTGTATGCCAGGCGAATGTAAGCGATGTCGAAGTCGATGAGCTCGATGCGGTAGTTGTCATGCTGGCCGAAGGTGACAAGGAGGCGGACCTACCCTATCGGGGTGGTGGAGCTGTCGGTCACTCCTGAGAAAGGCTTGGTAGGCTGTAGCTGATCGTATGGCACCTAGAGGTTGTCGAATGTCTCGACAGACAGGACATTGAGCCCTGCGCCGCCATCGATGAGGGTCTTGGTGAATTGAACGTTGCTGATGACGGGTGACTAGAGCATCGGGAGGGCGCCGGTGGTCGACGCACACTTGAGCTGGTCTGACGAGCTGAAGGTGATGGCGCACTTGGACCACCTGAGCGGGTGCATGGCCTTGAGCCTGGGAAGGGCCGCGTTCACCTCGCGAGGAAACTGCTTGAAGATGCGCTGAGAGGCTGGGGCTTGAGCACCACCCAAGATACATGCGATGGAGCGTGGCTCCTAGAAGCCCCCAGCGCCCTCGTCTTGATGGTGGTCGTCGTTCCTTCTCGGTGAGGGCAGAAACGGAGAGATGTCGGCGTTGTCCTGAGGGCGGTCCTCACGAGGCTTGTCCCTCCAGGCGCCCTCGCGAGGATGGTCCTGCCAGCGGTCCTCATGAGGCCGGTCACTCCACTCCTGGCGGGGGCCGCGGTCGTCCCAGCGTCCTCCACTTCGTCCTCCTCCTCGGCCGTAGCCTTGGTCCCTGCGTTCGGGGCGTCTACTGAAGCGCCCATCTCGGATGGCCCTGAGCTCCTCATAGTCGCTGGTGTTGTGGCTGTGAACATTGTGGAAGGCACAGAATGGACAGTTAGCCTTGGATGATTCGGGGTGGTCGAGGCCGCGCTTCATCTGGCTCCGCCGCGAGCATGGCAGCCCCCTTGCGCTTCGCGCCCTTGATCTTTGCCTTCTTGTCTTCCTAGTCAGCAGCTGAGAGCTCGAGGAGGGAAAGGCGCCCTTCCTCTGCCCTTGCGCACTTGGTCGCCATATTGAACATCTCCAGGGCCGTGCATAGCTCCTCATGGATGGCGAGCTCCTCCTTCATGTTGACGTCGTGGATGCCATCCGACAACGCGGAGATGATGGCCTCGTCCATCACCTTGGGAATCTTGTGGGGAACATTGTTGAAGCGCTAGATGTAGTTTTGTAGGGTTTCCCCTGGTTGCTGCTTGATGCACCGCGGGTCGCCTGCGGCAGGTGGGCGGTCGCGGCTGCCTTGGAAGTTGGCCACGTAGCGCTCGCGCATCTCGCCCCAGGAGGAGATCGATCCCGCGGGCAAGTTCAGGAGCCATGAGCGTCCGCAATCCTTGAGGACATGGGAAACTAGTTCACCATGACCTTCTCGTCTCCATTGGCTGCCTTGATGCTGAGCTCGTAGAGCTGCAAGAACTCCGCGAGGTCGGGAGTGTCGTCGTAGCGCAGAGGGAGGTCTGGCTTGAACTTGCCTGACCAGACAACGCTGCCCAGCTCAGGAGTGAAAGCACGGCAGCCTACTGTGGTTATCAGAGCCCGTCGTGGAGGCGGAGCCTGATCCTGAGATCCACGCGTTGCCGCCGCTGGCGGCACACGGTCTCGACACAGTGGTGCTAGGAGCGCAGGAGCGTTTTCTTGCGGCCTCGGGACTTCTTGGCAGCTTCTCTCTTCATGCGCGGGCGCCCGACGAGGTGGGTCACGGTGTGGGACCACGCGTCTTGGTGCGAGGGTGCCGTCTTCATGTGGGGGTGGCGGAGGCGCTCCGTGAGCTACGTCACTCGCAGCTAGAGGTGGGCAAGGCAGCGAGAGGGATGATACGTCTCCAACGCATCTATAATTTTTTATTGTTCCATGCTATCATATTATCCATCTTGGATGTTTTATATGCATTTATATGCTATTTTATATGATTTTTGGGACTAACATATTAACCTAGAGCCCAGTGTCAGTTTCTATTTTTTCCTTGTTTTTGAGTTTTACACAAAAGGAATACCAAATGGAGTCCAATTGACGTGCCAATTTTTGATGATTTTTTATGGACCAAAAAAGCCCTTGGAATAAAATAGTTGGGCCAGAAGAGTGTCGAGCCATCCACGAGGGTGGAGGGCCCGCCCTACCCCCCTAGGCATGCCCCCTGCCTCGTGGATGACTTGGAGACCCTCTTGACATGAGACCGACGCCAAAAATTCCTATAAATATCGAAACACCCTAAAAGAGACCTAGATCGGGAGTTCCACCACCGCAAGCCTCTGTAGCCACCAAAAACCAATTGGGACCTTGTTCTGGCACCCTGCCGAAGGGAGGAATCATCACCAGTGGCCATCTTCATCATCCCGGCGCTCTCAATGATTCAGAGGGAGTAGTTCACTCTTGGGGCTGAGGGTATGTCCCAGTAGCTATGTGTTTGATCTCTCTCTGTCTCTCTCTCGTGTTCTTGATGTGGCACGATCTTGATGTAACGCGAGCTTTGCTACTATAGTTGGATCTTATGATGTTTCTCGCCCTCTATCTCCTTGTGATGAATTGAGTTTTCACTTTGAAGTTGTCTTATTGGACTGAGTCTTTAAGGATTTGAGAACACTTGATGTATGTCTTGCATGGGATACCTCTAGTGACAATGGGGTATTCTATTGATTCACTTGATGTATGTTTTGGTGATCAACTTGCGGGTTCCGTGACCTTGGGAATCTATGCATAGGGGTTGGCACACGTTTTCATCTTGACTCTCCGGTAGAAACTTTGGGGCACTCTTTGAAGTTCTTTGTGTTGGTTAAATAGCTGAATCTGAGATTTGTGTTGGATACCTGAGGTGACATTGGAGTATCTAGGTGACATTAGGGTTTTGGTTGATTTGTGTCTTAAGGTGTTATTTTACTATGAACTCTAGGGCTGTTTGTGACACTTATAGGAATAGCCCAATGGATTAATCCGAAAGAATAACTTTGAGGTGGTTTTGTACCCTACAATAATCTCTTCATTTGTTCTCCGTTATTAGTGACCTTGGCGTGACTCTTTGTTGCTTGTTGAGGGATAGTGATATGATCTAATTACGTTATCCTTGTTGAGAGAACTTGCACTAGTGAAAGTATGAACCCTAGGCCTTGTTTAAATGCATTGCAATACCGTTTTCGCTCACCTTTATCATTAGTTACCTTGTTGCTTTATAATTTGAGATTATAAAAACCTACATCTATCATCCATATTGCACTTGTATCACCGTCTCTTCGCCGAACTAGTGCACCTATACAATTTACAAATGTATTGGGTGTGTTGGGGACACTAGAGAGTCTTTGTTATTTGGTTGCAAGGTTGTTTGAGAGAGACCATCTTCATCCTACACCTCCCACAGATTGATAAACCTTAGGTCATCCACTTGAGGGAAATTTGCTACTATCCTACAAACCTCTGCACTTGGAGGCCCAACAACGTCTACAAGAAGAAGGTTGTGTACTAGACATCAAGCTCTTTTCTAGCGCCGTTGCCGGGGAGGTTAGTGCTTGAAGGTATATCTTTAGATCTTGCAATCGAATCTTTTAGTTTCTTGTTTTATCACTAGTTTAGTTTATAAAATAAAACTATAAAAAATGGAATGGAGGGTGCCTCATATGCTTCATCTTTTTAATATCTTTCGTGAAAATAAGGATTCCAATAATTGTGCACTAAAATGTTTGGCATACAATCTTTGAATGATGAGCATGATTGCAATGTTGTTAGTATGAACTCTTTGAATATCTGTGGTACTAATAATGACTGCACTAGTCATGATGAAAATGTCTCTTATAAGCATGTCAATTTTTGTGGAGTGCATAGAGTTTGCAAGTACACACCAAATAGGGAAGATAGATTTTGCAAGAGGCATAAGTATTTAGAAACTAAATGGTTGCAAGAGAGGGTAGATGCATGTGCTGAAAATTTAAAACTTCTTTGCCATCCTTGTCAACTTGGCAATGAATGTGATCATTTAAATCTACAATGCAAATTGTTTCATGATCGTATTGTGTCCAAAAATTGTGATGACTTGATTTCCCTTGCGCATCATAATGAACTTAGTTTGCTTGTGGGTTATGAAGAAATGAAATGTATAGCTAAGGATATTCCAGAATTTTTCCTTGATAAAGTTCTTGGTTTTGATCTAGAGGAAATTTATATGTATTGTGCGGTGAATTGCATTGAAAATCCTTATATTTCCAATTACATAAAGACAAAAAACAAATAGAAGATGAAGAGAATACTAATGAAAGGGAAGAGATTTCCCAATATCCTCCTATTCTTTCTTATGATGAATCAGGTAATGAGGAGGAGCCTTCTATTCAACCAATCTCATTAATAAGGAGCTCCAAAAAGAGGATTAAAACCATACTTAATGTGAAGAAGAAAAGGAAAATACGGAGAAGCAAAGGTAAAAAGGTATCCCTCCAAAATGATTTTGCTCCTATTACTCATTGGATGATGATAATTGCTATACTATTGGTCCTATCCATACTATTAATGATGGTACTGATTATGCTAATGATATGAAAAGGCCCAAGCTTGGGGATGCTATGTTTAATGAAGATGATATTTTTAGACTCCCAAGTTTTAATGAGAAAATTTATTATGATGATAGCATGCCTCCTATTAATGATGATTATATTGATGAAAGTGGGTTTGGAAGAGTGTCAACTTTAGGAAGTAATGATCCTACTATTTTGGAGGATATTGAATATTATTGTGATAATTATAAAAGTGGATTTGGAGAGGTCGTGACTTTATTTAGTAATGATTCCACTATATTGGAAGAGGTTTCAATTGATTATGATGCGAACAAAGTTGCTACTTATGATATTTATTGTGATGATACTTATGTTATAAAAACTAGTGGTGATTATATTTACAAAACTTGTCATGATTATGATTACTCTTTTTCTGAACATTACTCTTTTAATGTGGAAACAATTTATAGTATTTGAGTTTCTTATGATACTCCCACTATTCCGAATGAGAAGAATTTTGCTTATGTGGAGAGTAGTAAACTTTCTATGCTTGTAGATCATGAAAATAATGCTTTATGTGATGGTTATATTGTCGAATTTATTCGTGATGCTACTGAAAATTATTATGAGGGAGGAATATATGCTTGTAGGAATTGCAGTAATATCAAGTTTCCTCTCTATGTGTTAAAAGTTTTGAAGTTATGCTTCTTTTGTTTTCCTATGCTAGTTGATTCTTGTTCCCATAAATTGTTTGCTCACAAAATCCCTATGCATATGTAGTGGGTTAGGCTTAAATTTGTTTGTCATATTCTTCATGATGCTCTCTTTATGTTTCAATTTTACCTGTCATTCAATTCATTACCTATCACTCGATGTGATCTATTTTGTCCACAATCGTCCAAAAAGGGGGGAGATTGTTGGTGCTATATCTTCCTACCTTGTGTTTTGGAGATTGTTGACAGAAACAGGTATGGACTAATTTGTTTGCTAGTGCATACAAAGAGAAAAAGTCCATACACAACTGAAGAGAATGCTATCTCCGGTGCTGAGTTTGAGGAACTTCACAGAAGTATATCTGCGGTGCAGAGAAGAACGAGCTATATTTGTTGAAGTGATAGAGTCGAGATGATTGACGCGAAGAAATTGACCCCTCAAAACTTTACTATTGAAGCAAAGCTTTTGATTCGGTACTATCGTCCGAAGAAATTGACTGCAGCAATGGAAGTCAAAGACAAAGTGAAGACATAGTATTCATTTGGTAGTTCTCCTTTCATTCTTTCGAGTCATAGGACCTCCGGACTATTAAGAGGGGTATAGGTTCTTAATGCTTAGATCTATTGTGATGCTTAGCCACAAACTATGAAAGATGCGAGAGAAATCTCTTTGTGCTCCGAGCAAATACTTGCCAGCAAGAGACTTTGATCTTCTTCACTGCGAGAGATTTGCCGCGAACCAAGGAGTTAGCATTTCTTGCTCCGTAAGAAATGTTACCATTGTGCTCAAATCCGACCATTGGACTCGTGTCGTTCGGCCATTGGCTGAACCCGATGTCTAATTTGTCATTTTCCCATTAGGGAAGGCTGTGGCTATAAATAGCCACCCCACTCCAACTTCGTTGCATGGTTGCTCCACTTGAGATTTCTGAGAAGATTGATTTGAGCAACACCCCTTCAAGTGATCTGAGTTTAAGATCCACCAAGAGAAAAACCAAGAGCCAACACTTAGATAGTGGTTTAGCATCATAGTAGTTCTTAGTGAGAGTTCTTGTACCTATTACTCTTCAGAGCTGCGCACTCTCTAGACGGATAGGTTTCGACTTCGAGTGTTGAAGAGTTGTTGTCTTCACCAAGCCATATCTTCCATAACCAAGAGTGATCGTAGTTCACGAAGGTCAACCGAAGGTTTTGAGATTGCCGACAAGGATCTACCATGAGTGAAATCAACCAGAGTCTAGTCAGCTCTACAGAGGTGGCGGCCGAACTCCCGATCTAGGTTTCTTTTCGGGGGTTTATGTATTTATAGGAATTTTTGGCGTCGGTCTCACGTCAGGGGGGTCTCCGAGTCATCCACGAGGTAGGGGGCCCGCCTAGGGGGTAGGGCGCGCCCTCCACACTCATGGATGGCTCGGGACTCTTCTAGCCCAACTCTTTTACTTCGGGGGCTTCTTTCGGTGCATAAAAAATCCACAAAAATTGGTCGGTCAATTGGACTCCGTTTGGTATTCCTTTTTTGTAAAACTCAAAAACAAGGAAAAAACAGAAACTGGCACTGGGCTCTAGGTTAATACGTTAGTCCCAAAAATCATATAAAATAACATATAAATGCATATAAAACATCCTAGATGGACAATATAATAGCATGGAACAATAAAAAATTATAGATACATTGGAGACGTATCGATGAGCAGATCAGCAAGCGCACATCGCCCTATATACCCTGTAATATGTCAGTGTGCAGAGGCTTCAGGAGATAGGCACTCAGACGACGCTTGAACAATGGCTCGTCGCCCCAGGAGAACTGGCCTCGGTCAGGTGACGCTCCGGCCTACATCATCAGCCACAAAAAGAAAAGTACAACCACCTCATACACCGCGTCGTTGCCGAATTGGACCCCTTCCTCTACGACCCTCACGAAGTGGACCGCTTCTTTTTTGCGTGAGTCGCTTACACGTTCAAAGGGGAGATCTTGGGCCCTCACCCCTGGCCTTGTCCTAGGCATCATGACCTGACATACCAGTGGTAGTTGAGCCTCGCTCGAGGGCATGGCCCTGAGGATGCAGAGCACTTTGGCCAGCGAGAAAAGGAGAAGCAGGCCTCGCGAGGAGGTATGGAAAGGAGGCTCACAGTTCAGCTGTGTTGATATCAGTTTAGATGCAAAGGACGTTGATTATTCATGCACCCCTCGCGGGACTTGTGTCGATTTATCACAGAATAGAAGGTGAACAAGAATCCAAGCTCCAAGTAAGCGCGTCCTCAAGTCACAGGGATTCCCCACAGGCTGCGGCCCCCACACTGCACCCCAAGCTAAGTTGATCGCCTCGCACATCGCACAAGTCTCACTAACAATGCTTCACTTCTGCTTTTGCAATGTTGTTGGGGCGGAAAACATTTCTCTCTCATGAGCCGCTTGCGCGTCAAGGGGGACCTCTTGAGCATCGCGCCTTAGGAGCTCTTATCGGACCACGAGCCCCTCACCTCCTTGCCTTTTCCAAGGCATCAAGAGCTGGCATAGCTGCGATGGATGAGGTTTGCTCGGGGCTTGGTCCTAGCAATATAGAGCATTAATGTGATCGCGAAGTGTCAGAATCGGGGCTCCACAGACCCAAACAAGGTTCGAACTCTGGGGCATGTGCGAAGGATCTATCCTAGCTGCAGCTCACTGCCTCACGGCTTGGCCTCATCGGGTTCGAACGAATGGGAAGAAGTGGTCGACACGATGGTTTACCCAGGTTCAGGCTACCTCGTGGTGCAAAACCCTACTCCTACTTTTGGTGGATTGCCTCGCTAGGAGGATGAGTATAAACTAGTATAAGTGTGAGCCGCTTGGGGAGAGCTCAATAGCTAATGTTCTCTCCTCCCCTCTACGGTGGAGTCTAACCTATATTTATAGTGGCATTGGTCATCTTCCCTCATAGCTTACGTGAGAAGGGATTCCACAATGGCCCATTTGAAAGGGGACAGGAGTACACCCTATCCTGACGAAAGATGGTCTTCGTCTGCAGAGCTTCTGGTCGTGACGCAGTGGTGGGCTAGGCGATGACCTCCTTCCTGCCGAGCCAGTGGTCTTGGTCTTGTTCCACCATAATGGAAACCATTGGGGGATTCCTTGGGAACCCACGTACGTCCTTGCCTCCTTAGCACCAAACAAGAAACTGTCCTGTCCTGCCCCCACTGGCGCCTGCCTAGACTTGGTCGATATGGCTCACCTCATCGTGCACCTTGCGAGGTGAGGTGCTTGCATAGAGATATCCGCTCCTCGAGAAGCTGCTCCTTAGGAGGCCTTGGTGTCATTCGCCTCGCGAGGTGAGGGGCCCTCGTGAGGGCCCCACTAGCGAGTCCTTGCAACTGGGCTGCGCCGGGCCATTGATGGAGCCACGTGCTGGGTCGCAGGCAGGCAGGTTTGGCTACCCCCAATCCCAGAATGCTGACGGTACGCCCCGGCCCTTGGCTCGTTTGGCCTGGCTTCGAGGCGAAGGCAACGAATGGAGGTCGAAGCGATGCGGGCCCCAATCGCCAGCGGGACAGGCCTGACGCTTGGCACACAGCGGGAACGCGGACGCTCCCACTTCCCCATGTTGCCTCGGCAACTGCTCGTGCTGACAAAATCCTGGCACACTCACTGTGAGGCCATCATTGCTCCGCTTCATGCTCGTCTTCCACCCCTTACTTCTCAAGCAAGTTTGTGCCTCGCCTCCAAGATCTTGTGCTGCTATGTCTTGTTGGAGTGGAAGGAACATGGCCTTAACGGCGGCGGTTCACCAGACGGGGTCGAGCCCCGCTCTTGGTTGGTCCAGCATGCTCAAACGCGAGGGGCTAAACAAGCTCCTTCCAGTGATTGCGGTCAATTCCAACGAGTAGAAGGCGATAAAGATCTAGCCTACTACACAGCCCTCCACCGAATTGGAGGCCACCACCATTGCCCTTCATCTCCATGCCCTCTTCTCTGGCTTGCTGCCTCCGTTTTTGGACTTCTTCAATGCCGTGTTGTCGCACTACCAGGTCTACACGCTGGACTTTGACCCAGAATCCATCACCCTCCTTTCCGCCTTCACATTCTGTAGGATCGAAATTATGTCTAGAGGGGGGGTAATTAAATTACTTGACCAAATAAAAACTTAACCTTTTCCCAATTTTAGTTCTTGGCATATTTTAGCTATTGTAGGACAAGTCAAGCAATCATCACACAATTCAAGCAAGCATGCAAAGAGTATATTGGCAGCGGAAAGTAAAGCATGCAACTTGCAAGAATGTAAAGGGAAGGGTTTGGAGAATTCAAACGCAATTGGAGACACGAATGTTTTTCCCGTGGTTCGAATAGGTGGTGCTATCCTACATCCACGTTGATGGAGACTTCAACCCACGAAGGGTAACGGTTGCGCGAGTCCACAGAGGGCTCCACCCACAAAGGGTAACGGTTGCACGAGTCCACGAAGGGCTCCACCCACGAAGGGTCCACGAAGAAGCAACCACCCACAAAGGGTCCACGAAGAAGCAACCTTGTCTATCCCACCATGGCCATCGCCCACAAAGGACTTGCCTCACTAGCGGTAGATCTTCATGAAGTAGGCGATCTCCTTGCCCTTACAAACTCCTTGGTTCAACTCCACAATCTTGTCGGTGGCTCCCAAGTGACACCTAGCCAATCTAGGAGACACCACTCTCCAACAAGTAACAAATGGTGTGTAGGTAATGAACTCCTTGCTCTTGTGCTTCAAATGATAGTCTCCCCAACACTCAACTCTCTCTCGTAGGATTTGGATTTTGTGGAAAGAAGATTTGAGTGGAAAGCAACTTGGGAAGGCTAGAGATCAAGATTCATATGGTAGGAATGGAATGTCTTGATCTCAACACATGAGTAGGTGGTTCTCTCTCAGAACATATGAGTTGGAATTGTGTATGTGTTTTGATGGCTCTCTCCATGAATGAAGAGGAGGTGGAGGGGTATATATAGCCTCCACACAAAATCCAACCGTTACACACAGTTTTCCAATCTTGGTGGGACCGAATCAACAAACTCGGTCGGACCAAAAAGGTAAACCTAGTGACCGTTAGAAATTTTCGGTGGGACTGATATGCAACTCAGTAGGACCGATATGGTTAGGGTTTGGGCATAACGTAATCTCGGTGAGACCGATTACACAAACTCGGTGGGACCGATTTTGGTAATTAGCTAACCAGAGAGTTGGTCAGGCAAACTCGGTGGGACCGATTTGCTCTTTCGGTGAGACCGAAAAGTTACAAAAAGGAAACACTGAATTTACATTGCAATCTCGGTGGGACCGATTCGCTCTTTCGGTGAGACCGAAAAGTTACGAAAGGGAAACAGAGAGTTTGCAATCCCATCTCGGTGAGACCGAGATCCCTATCGGTAGAACCAATTTGCTAGGGTTTGGCAGTGGCTTATGACAAGTGAAACTCGGTGGCGCCGGATAGAAAGAATCGGTAGGACCGAGTTTGGCTTAGGGTTTAGGTCATATGTGGATATGGGAAAGTAGTTGAGGGTTTTGGAGCATATCACTAAGCACATGATGCAAGAGGCTCATTAAGCAACACCTCATCCGTCCTTGATAGTATTGGCTTTTCCTGAAGACTCAATGTGATCTTGGATCACTAAAATGTAAAATGAAGAGTCTTTAGCTTTTGAGCTTGAGCCAATCCTTTGTCCTTAGCATTTTGAGGGTTCCACTTTCACATCCATGCCATGCCAATCATTGAGCTTTCCTGAAATAATCATCTTGGAATAGCATTAGCTCAATGAGCTATATGTTGTTATGAATTACCAAAACCACCTAGGGATAGTTGCACTTTCACATTCTGGTGCGAGGCCTTCGTGGGCATTCCCCCCTCGGTGGCGCTGCTCTGCCACTTCTTCTCCCTGCGGCTGAATGCGAGCGTGCAATGCTTCGGATGTGTATCGCTCCGCACAGCGAGCATGACGGCGGGCGAGGGCATTAGTATGAAGATCTGCCCAAGTGCAGAGGGCTTCTGGCGGAAGTGGGTGTACGTCGATGCATCCCGGTATAGCCCCCCTGCAGCAAACTCCATCATCCCCAGCAAGGTCGAGCTCTGGATGGGCGCACGAGAGGCTCGTCGATCTGAGGCTCGCGCGGGTCATGGCAAGGCTGGCTGACCTGAGAGTGGCAGGCATGACAGTGGAGATGGTGGTGAGGGAGTTCGTCTGACAGTGGATCCTCCCACTCTAGCATCATTCTCGCCTGATGTGGACCGCCAGCCTCCCTGCCCCCCAGTGTGCTGAATGGGATAGTCTGCCTCCTGACCGGCGGGGAAGCCGGTGCGCTTCCTGAAGGAGGGCCCCCCTGTACAACTACATGAGGGGAAAGACTTCGTCAGGGGGATGCCTCACTTCGATGAGTGGGGGTTGCCTCGCGAGGGCCATGAGGAGCCTCCACTGAGGGTCTCGAGGGCGAAGCATCCCAGGTAACGATGGATGGGCTTGCCGATCTGCCTGTCGCGAGATAGCTCGCCCCCGCGCTTCTGGACTATGGTAGCGGTCCTCCACCAGGGGAAGCGGCCATTGGTGCGAGCACGCGAGGAGGCCAGGCACACCCCGGAGCACCAACCCCGAGGGCCCACGTCCCTTTGAGGAGGAGACGGCTTGAGGGCGGCGCCGGCTCGCCCTTGTAGGCCCTGAAGAGAAGGAAGTGGGTCACCACCGGCAAGTAAGTCCTCTGCTCCCCTGACCTCCACTCGACAAGCCCTCCTGGGACCTTGTTTCTTAGGTTTCCACCAGGCGAAGGGGCGAGGGTGCTCCCGTCGCCACTTCCCAGAGCGTCAAGGCGCTCAACAATCGTGCACCCCCCGAGCTTGGCGGCTGAGCTGATGCGCACCGGAGAGGTCATGCTCCTCCCGAGGCGACCCCTGGCGTGCCTCGACCCTGGAGCCCCAGCATCCTCCGACGGGGGCGGCATTAGGCTCGCATGGGTGGTGTCAAAATTGGGGTTCCACAAAGCCAAAGAGGGTTCGAAATTTGGGTCGTGTGCGAAGGATCTGTCCTAGCTGCAGCTCTTTGCTCACTGCCTCATGGCTTGGACTCGTCGAGTTAGTGTGAATGGGAAGAAGTGGTGGATGCCGCGGTTTACCCAGGTTCGGGCCACCTTGCGGTGAAAATCCCTACTCCTGCTTTGTGGTGGATGGCCTCACGAGTATGAACTATTACAAGTGTGAGCCGCCTGGGGAGAGCTTAATGGCTGAGGTTCTCACCCTCTCTACGGTGGAGTCTAACCTATATTTATACTTGCCTTGGTCCTCTTCCCTCATAGCTTAGGTGGGAAGGGATTCCACAGAGGCCAATTTGAAAGGGGACAGCGGTACACCCTGTCCTAACTAAAGGTGGTCTTCATCTGCAAAGCTTCTAGTCATGACGCCATGCTGGGCTCGGCGATGACCTCCGTCCTGCAGAGCCAGCGGTCTTGGTCTTGTTGCACCAGAATGGAAACCTTTGGGGCTTTCTTCGGAACCCGCATACATTCATGCCTCCTTAGCACCAAAGAGGAAACTATCTTCTCCTGCACCCGCTGGCGCTCGCCTGGCCTTGGTCGTCATGGCTCACTTCATCGCTTGCCTCATGAGGTGAGGTGCTTGCATATAGATCTCCACTCCTCGGCAGGCAGCCTCGGGAAGCCGTTCCTCGGGAGGCCTTGGTGTCGTTCGCCTCGTGAGGTCTTGCTGGTGAGTTCTTGGAACTGGGTCGCGCCGGCCCATTGATGGGGCCATGTGCTGGACCATAGTTAGGCGGGCCTGGGTGCCCGCAATCCTAGAACGCGGACAGTAGCCCCCGGGCCCACGACGCGCTCGGCTTGTCTTCAAGGCGAAGGCAATGAAGTGAGGGCGAAGCGAGGCGGGCCCCAATCGCCTGCGGACCAGGCTTGATGTGTGGTGCACGACGGGAAATGGACGCCCCCACTTCCCCACATCGCCTCGGCAACTGCCCAAGTTGATAACAGCCTGCCGCGCACACTACAAGGCCATCATTGCTCGGAATGTGAAGGGACGCCAACTGGCCTCCTCTGATCGCCTATGAGAGGGAGAAGGTGCTGAGCCCCTAAAAAATCTCCGTCTTTTCATCCATTCGCCACCAGTCCTTGCCACAACAACCATGGCACCACTGAGGAGGTTTACCGTCGCGGAAGGGCAAGGCGCCACGGGGTGAGCCGGAGCTGCCGTCGCCCAAGAGGGGTTGCGGCTGTCCCTGCAAGTCCACCGCGATGCCGCGACTGCTTCTCAAGGGCACGGGCGCACACCTTTGGGTGTTTGTGCCGGCTCCAACAGCCGTGGGAAGAGCTCATCCTGCGGACGTGGCCACGGAAGCCATGGCGGCCACGGTCGAGGGGGAAAGTGTGCGATGGCCGCTTGGCCACTTCATCCACAAGCACACTCGGACGACATGGCCCGCAAGTTTGTGGTGTGGATGGAGAGCCGTCGTGCGATGTTTCCTCTAGGGGAAGCTTGAGCGACAACAACTATGATGAGCCGTCGTGCCGCCGCGTCAAGGAGGAGGAGGACTCCGACTGAGCATCGATGACACCGGAATTGGTTCCTCACGGGCTACAGCTTCCGGGAGGCTGCTTCTTTTGTTCTTTTATTTCATGCATCGGAACCATGAAGGGCCCTGTGGGGGTGTGTAAGGAACTACAGTGCTCGCGACTTTATCTGAATGCTTTTATTCGCATTTCAAGTTCTGTCGGTGCCTCTCGTTTAGACTCGAGCCCCTTTCTCCCGCGATAGCTTAGTGCACTGCGTCGCTATTGGTGTTCTGGGAAACATGATACACAGACTTGCCTGCCTGCGGCCCACGGCGTGGCTCCTTCGACGGCCTAGTACTGGTCATTGACAAGACTTCCAAGAAAAGACCCTCACGAGGGGGATGACTCCAAGACCTCCGGAGGGGATGGCCTCCCCAGGCTACCTCCCGAGGAGCAGAGATTTCTATGCAGGTACCCGACCTCATGAGTCCTGCAAGACGCAAGCCATGACGACAAAGGCAGGCAAGCGCCACAAGCACAGAGGAGGCAATTTCCTCTTTCGTGCTAAGGAGGCAAGGATAGACGTGGGTTCCCGAGGAATCTGGCAAATGTTTCCATTCTGGTGCAACAAGACCAAGACTACCAACATGGCAAGACGGATGTCATCGCCAAGCCCACCACTATGTCACGACCAGCAACTTTGCAGGCAAAGACCACCTTTCATCAGGATAAGATGTACTACTTGTCCCCTTTCAAATTGGCTACTATGGGTTCCCTTCCCGCCTAAGTTTTGGGGGAAGAGGACTGAGGCCACTACCAATATAGGTTACCTGCCACCGTAGAAGGGGGAGACTCATTCCCCACCCCCAAACCTCACGAGGCTAATCCCCTTGCGCCAGTTCATCCTCAGCCCCTTGTGATGCTAAGCCACCACAAAGGAAGAGTAGGGTCTTACACCGCAAGGTGGCCCGAACCTGGTTAAACTACCATGTTCATGTTCTTCGTTGCTCATGTGAATCGGGATAGGCCGTGAGGCGAAGAGTTGGTAGGCTAGAGAGATTGACTTCTTGGTACACGTCCTAGAGATCGAACCTTCTTGGGTCTGCGGAGCCCTGAGTCTGACATTTGGCGTGCTATGTAGGGGCATGATGAAGCTCGGCCTCTTCATCAACCGCGCTCCGCTCGCACTTCATGGTTCCCATGGTAGGCGCCGTCCTGCCCGTCAGGCACTTTCCAAGGTGCTGCGGGCCACCGGGCCTTCGCCCCTGACCTACGGCTGGTGTAGTGGCCACAGAACTTCAGGCTGGTGTTGCCCCCACGATACGATTGTGCGACGGACCCCCAGGAGTTCCTCCAATTGTACGCGCAGGCTATCTGGGCGGCGGGTGGCAACGACAAGGTCATGGCAAACTTGCTCCCTAAGGACCTCAAGGGCGTGCCGCGCTCCTAGATCCTTAGTGTGTCGGGATCTTCCGTGGTCTCCTAGGAAGAGCTGTGCAGCATGCTGATCGCGCGCTTGCGGCACTGGCGCCCCTCATTGTCGCGTCCATCGTCAGTGGGTCATAGGCGCCAGCCTAGGGCCTCCACATCAAGCAACACCTCCATAATCGAGGAGCTGCTCGGCCGCGGCAGGGGGCCCCTCCAGGCCGCACAGCTCCTGAGACCGACATCACCTTCAACTCTAGGGATCACCCCAGGATCACGGTCGGCGCCGATGCGCTCCCCATGCTGTGCACACCCACCATCAGCAATGTGGCGGTCTCCCGGACCCTCATCGACGGTGGTGCTGGCCTCAACGTCCTCTTCGTGGAAGCCTTCGACGTACTGCAAGTGCCCTACGACCAGCTCGCGCCCACCAGGCCTTTCTCAAGGCTGGTCGGCAGCTCCAGCTCCCTTGGGGTAGATACGCCTCTTGGTCACCTTCAGCATGCGCTGCAACTACCGCACCGAGCTCATTCACTTGGACGTCACCCACATCGGCCTCCCGTACAATGCCATCCTTGGGTCTACGGCCCTTTCCAAGTTCATGGCCACGACGCACCCTAGCTACAACACCATCAAGATGCCTAGAAGCAGCGGCAACATCACCGTGTCAGGGGACTCTAAGGATGCACTCCTGGCTCTCAAGCTCGCTTTCATGGCCGTAGCAGCCACACATCTAGGTGTAAGGGATACCCCAGAGATCATGGAGGCCGCGCCCGCAATGAAGAAACAATTGTTCTCTCAAGACCAAGCCAAGATGAAGCAGGTACCCGTCGACGTCGGGGGTTCAGGCCCTACCTTGACCATAGGCACTAGCCTCCCCCCAGATCAGGAAGAGGCGATGGTCGGGTTCCTCCTTGCGAACAAGCATGTGTTTGCATGGGAGGCGACAGACTTGGTCGGCATCCCACGGGATGTGATCGAACACTATTTGATGGGGAGCCCCAATGCACGGTCAGTGAAGCAGAAGGCGCGGTGGCAGGCCCAAGAGAAGCAATCGTTTATCGTCTAGGAGGTCCGCAAGCTGCAAGAAGCCAGCGTCATTCGGGAGGTGCGGCACCCAGATTGGCTGGCTAACCCAGTCATCGTCCCCAAGAAGGGCGCCAAGGAGCGCATGTTCATCAACTTCACGAGTCTCAACAAGGCATGCCCTTAGGACCCGTTCCCTCTTCCGTGCATTGATCAGATCGTTGATTCCACTGTTAAGTGTGACCTACTGTACTTCGTGGATGCCTTCTCAGGTTACCACCAGATCAAGAGGGCAGTGCAGGACATCGAGAAGACAACCTTCCTCTCCCCGTGTGGGGTCTACTGCTACACCTGCATGCCCTTTGGGCTATGGAATGCTGGCACGACCTTCCAGCGATTGAAGCACATCGCCCTGGGCCGGAAGTTCGGGAGGAATGCCGAGGCGTACGTCGATGACATAGTCGTCAAGTCGCAGGAGGCAAGGATCCTTGTCAAGGACCTCGCAGAAATGTTCGCCAACATGCGCAAGTTGAACCTACGACTCAATCCGGAGAAATGCGTGTTTGGTGTCTCGTCTGGAAAGTTGTTTGGTTTCCTGGTGTTGCTCAGTGGGATCAAGGCTAACCCCAAGAAGTTCAAGGTGATTGAAAGGATGAGACCACCGCAGACGCTCAAGGAGATACAGAAACTTGTGGGCTACATAACCTTGCTAGGGCGCTTCACCTCCAAGCTTGGCTAGTGAGCCCTCCCATTCTTCAAGCTGATGAAAAAGAAGAGCCCCTTCGAGTGGACTCCAGAGGCAGAGGCGGTTTTCCAGACCTCAAGAGGTACCTCACAATCCTGTCGGTGATGGTGGCGCCTCATCCTCTTGAGCCCTTGGTGCTTTACCTAGCTTCCATGCCCCACTCGGCTAGAGCAGTGCTCGTGGATGTCAGGGAGGAGCGTGCTGGTGCAGGTGCGCGGCTTAGCACCCCACGTATGCTCACTGCATCGCCACCTCAGGATGGCGCTCCTGAGACCTCAACTGCTCCATCGGACGGCAAGGCTCCCGAGGCAGCCTCTCCCCAACAGGAGCAGGGCGTCGTCGATGCTTCTTCCCTTGTTGAGCACCTAGTGTACTTCATCAACACCGTGTTGTGTGGCACGAGCGCACTACCCCATGCCGAAAAAGCTCCTACTTGAGCTCCTCGTCGCCTCTAGGAAACTGTGCCAGTATTTCTAAGGCCACCCCATCAAGGTCATTTGGCCTACCCCCTAGAGAAGGTGCTCTGCAGCCCCAATGTCGCAGGGAGGGTTGCCAAGTGGAACATCGAGCTGCCAGCGTTCCAGCTAGAGTTCAGCACCAACAGAGTCATCAAGGGTGCGATTGTCGGATGTCGGGTTCCGGCAAACCCTTAAGGTTCAAACAGTGGGGTGCACGCGAAGTCTTTTCCTCCCACCGATCTACGTCCTAACTCGCTAAGATCTCGTGGACACCCTCGAGGAACTCGCAACACAGAAAGACACAAGATTTATACTGGTTCGGGCCACCGTTTTGGTGTATACCCTACTCTAGTGTGGTGGTGGTGGATTGCCTGTGGGGTTGATGATGAGCAATACAATGGGAAGAACAACCTCCTAAGGTTGAGGTGTTCTTGTGCTTGGCTAACTTGTGTGGGTGAGAGTGATCTAATATGTCATCCCCCCTGCCAATGGTAGTGGCTAGTCCTACTTATAGAGGCCCTGGTCCTCTTCCCAAATCTTGAGCGGGAAGGGAGCCAACAATGGCGGGCAAATTTGAAGGGGGACAACTAGTACAAGCTATCCTGACAAAAGTGGGTCTCCGCCTGCGAAAGGCTCTGGCCGTGACGCCATCTTGGGCTCCACGATGATCTCTGTCTTGCCGTCCTTCTGGTCTTGGTCTTGTTGCACCAAAATGGCATCCTTGGTCTGATGCCTCGGTACGCCTCGCCTGCGCTGGTTTCCTTAGCACCAAAGAGGAAACAAGGACGCTATGCGTGCTAATTCCCGCCTGGTGTCGATCGTCATGGCTCACGTCATGAGAGCCTCGTGAGGTTTTCCTCGCCTTGACATCTCCGCTCCTCGTGAGCCTGTTCGACTAGGCCACTCCAGAGGAGGTCTTGTGTCGTCCGCCTCGCGAGGCATGGCCCCTCGCAAGGGTCTTGGATGCCTTGTTGATGAAGGTGGGCCATATGGCCTACTAGCTTAGCCACGCTGCGGTCCGCAGGTAGGCAAGCCTGGGGACCCCCGTTCCAAGGACGCCTAAAGTATCCCATGGGCCCAAGGCACACTCAAGCTTGGCTTCGAGGCAAAGCCAAGGGCCAAGTACGGAGCACCATGGGCCCCAAAAGCCTGGGACCTCGGTTGACGCGTGGCGGTTGATTGGACGTGGGCGTCTCCACTTCCCCATGCTGCCTTGGCAACTACACAACTTGACGAGTCCCTACGACATGCAAGGAAAACCATCATTACCTGCGATTGTGGGAGGTGTCGGTTGCCTTCTCTTGCTATAAATGGGGAGGGGGGCGGAGCCCCCATTGCAGATCTCTTCCTTGCTCTCTTGCTTCTTCCTCCTCGCTCCACTGCTAGCTATGCCACCAATGGTGCCACGAAGGAAGTTCTCCGCCACTGAGAAGGGAAAGGCCCCTCGCGAGGTGCCCGTCTCGCTGGCGCCCAAGCGCGGACGTGGCCATCCGCGCAAGCACGCCACGTCCCTTGTCGCGGCCCATTGTCGGAGTTGCGCCACAGCACACGGAGGGGATCTCCCTAGCCATGGCGATCCAGTTGACAAGGGGAGGCATGCTTTGGTGGCGCAGCCCCCCGTCCGCACATTGACATGGTGGAGGTGTCGCCGGAGTATGTCGGTTAGTTAGAGAAACCGGCCGGCAACTGGCTCCCACTTCCGCGCTTCTCTGCCGACGAGATGCTGGCCTCTGGTCCAGGCGGACTTTGCCTGCAGGCGGATGGTTGCTGCAGCATGGCCTCTTGGGTTGCAGTCGCGACTTCTACCGTGGGCAACATAGCCCTGGCCCGCGGTTGACAGACGTTCACCCGTGCGCGCGCGGATTGGGCCGGCGGTGCACCCTCCACTTCAAGTATGACAGCGAATCAACCCTCTATGTGAGGGTGTTTGGAGAAGATGGTCGCCGCGCCGGGTCCTGCCCCAAGGCGAATGATGGTGAGGAGGTGCTTGGTCTCGGGGATGGTCGCGACGAGGATGAGGGCGAGCTTACACTTGGGGGCGGCTGTGTCTTGTCCAACTATGGTGGCTCTTCCTCCGGTGACAGCTCCAGTAGCAGTGGCCACGAGCAGCCGTCGCGCCCGCTTTGAAGGAAGCAGTGGGTCATCTCGTTACCACGCCTCCGTGAAGCGCGAAGAAGGATCCGACTAGGCTCGGGGTGCCGCTAGGAGTCTGCCTCTGCAGATTGCCGCAACACTGCTTCTGTTTTACTCTTTTTGTAGCATCAAGAATGTAACCAGTTTGGGCCCAGGTGGGCGTGTATCGAACTATGGTTCCTCGGTTGTGGAACCGTGGGTGTTGTGTTGTTATTTCGTGCAAAGATAACTTAACCTGGTATATCCGGGATGCCCTCTTCCTCATGAGGCGCTCATTTCCTCACGTCCATCTTGCCTTGGTGGCCTACATTTGCTCGAGAACTACAAAAGCTCGCTAGGAAGTGTGTTAAAAGATTTGCCGTTCGCCCTGGCCCTGACCTGGCGCCTTGTATCGCGGTACCCGAGGGGCACGGACTAGGAGAGGCACGCCAGCTTTTGGGCTCGAACGAGGGTGGCTAGCGAGAAGGCAGAGAAGGGAGAAAATGCTCGCGAGGGCACCTGCCTAGCCCCTCGTGAGGCATGCGAGAGAGAGAACACGAGCTAACCCGAGCCGGAAAAACAAAAAAAGAGGCGAGGGGGTCAAATCGGCAAGGAATGCCAAAAGAAAATTTCGATTAAGGCAAAGAAAGCCAAATACGAAAAGCAAATGAAAAGCCGCGTCTGGCACCTAATCTAGTCTTCATGTCTTCTCACCAGCGCGGAGCTAAGTGCTGCCACTAGGCGTGGGCGGGAGCCCCAGGGCTTGAGGCCGGAACCACTGAGACTCCGGGGCGTGTACAGCCCCAACTCATTATTATGTGAGAGTGTCATGGGCGGCGATTCTTCACAGGCATCGGGCCTTCTTCACAGGCTCTAGGCCTTTCTTCACAGGCTCTGGGCCTTGCTTCATAGGCTCTGGGCCTCGCTTCATAGGCCCTGGGCGTTGCTTCATGGGTAAAACTTCCGGAGGTACTGGATGTTCCAGCCGTTTTGGACTGGTACTCCGTCTTGTTTCTCCAGGTGCACGACGCCAGGCCTGGAGATGTGGACGACCTTGAACGGGCCCTCCCACATTGGTGAAAGCTTATGCAGCCCTTCCCTTGAACTGATGTTGCGGCAGTGGTATCGCCGTAGTGCTTGCTGGTACCTCGCCGCCCGTAGCGCAGCTTCGCGGCGACGTTTCTACACTAACACGAGGTCCATCCCCCGCGTGGCATCCTGCTTCGTTTCGTCGAACGCCAGGACCCATGTGGAGCAATGCTTGACCTCGTGAGGGAGGACGGCTTCGGCTCCGTAGATGAGGAATAATGGAGTCTCTCCCAGAGGGACCACAGTACGAACTGGAGATCGTCGTCCCAGCCCCTGCTACGGGCCTCCAGCTTCTTCTTGAAGGTCCTGGTCTTGAGGCCCCTCAGGACTTCGGCGTTAGCACATTCGTCCTGACCATGGCTCCTGGGGTGGGCCACCGAAGCGTAGCAGATCTGCGTTCCAAGGTTAGCACAGTAGGTTTTGAAGAGGTTGCTAGTAAACTGCGAACCGTTTTCTGTGATGATGCGGTTGGGGACCCCGAAGCAGCTCATGAGGCCCTTGACGAACTTGATAGCAGAGCCGGCTGGGATGGTACGGACGGCTTCCACTTCCGCCCACTTGGTGAACTTGTCGATGGCGACGTAGAGGTAACGGTAGCCCCCTGGCACCCGAGGGAACGAGCCTAGGATATCCAGCCCCCAGACTGTGAACGGCCACGTGAGCAGGACAGTTTGAAGGCCCTGAGCTGGTTGATGGATTTGCTTGGCGTCGAATTGGCAAGCTTCGCAAGACTTCACGAGCTCGGCTACGTTGTTGAGTGCTGTATGGAAGTAGAATCCATTGCGGAACACCTTGCCGACGAGGGTCCGTGACGACGAGTGGTGTCCGCAGTCCCTGTCGTGTATGTCAATCAGCAACTACCTTCCTTGGTCTCTAGATATGCAGCGCAGTGTGACATTGTTCAGACACTTCCTATATAACTCGTCGTCTTGGATACAATATGTCATGGCTTGCCGGGCCACGCGCTCCGCCTCCTCTTCCTTCTACGGCAACGTCCCGTGCATTAAGTACTCCTTGAATTCCTTGGTCCAGCATTCCTCCTGGGGCTCGAGCGCCAAGAGCAGCCGAGCTTCGGAGGTCGGTCCATAGGTGGGGGCTCTCGCGGCCTGAGGCTAGCGGAGCTCCTCCCGAGGCTGAGTCGTGCTTGAAGGGTGCGGCGCAGCTAATGGCTTGAAGAGCCGCTCCTCAAAGACGCCTGGCTCCTATGGTTGCCGCTTGGATGCTCTGCTGGCAATGTCATCGGCTCCCTTGTTGGTGCCCCGGGGCACGTGCTGCAGCTCCAGGCCCGAGAACTGTTTTTCCATCTCGCGCACCTCCGTGAGGTAGGCCTCCATATGCTCGTCCTTTAGCTCATACACCTTGTTGGAGAAGTTGACGAGCAGTTGTGAGTCGCCTCTGACGGTGAGGCGCTTCACCCCTAGTGCCACTGCAGCCTTCAGGCCGGCTATGAGGCCTTTGTATTCTGCGATGTTGTTGGAGACCTTCTCGCCATGCTAAAAGCAGAGTTACACAACGTAGTAGACCTTGCCCTAGGTGGGCGAGATGAGCACTGCTCTAGCCCGCGCGCCCTGGTGTGCGAAGGCGCCATCGAAATACATGATCCAACCATCCGGAGCCTTAATTCCTGGGGAGGTGGACCAGTCTTCTCCTTCCTCAAGTGTCGGGGAATCTGTCCATTTTCCCACAAAGTCAGCAAGTGTGGCCCCCTTGATGACCCTGGTAGTGCTGAACTCCAACTGGAATGCTTGCAACTCAATGTTCTACTCTGTGACCCTTCCGGCTGAGTTAGGGCTCCTAAGTATCCTTTCCAGTGGGTAGGCTGAGACGACCTTGATGGGGTGGCCCTGCAAGTAGTGTAGCAGCTTGCGTGAGGCCACCAGGAGTGCGAGCAGGAGTTTCTGGCACATGGGGTAGCGTGCTCTCGCTTCCCGTAGTACGATGCTGACAAAGTACATCGGGTGTTCAACGAGGGCTGGCACGCTGTCGAGGCTCTGGTCCTGCAGAGATTGGGGCATATCCTGAGATGGAAGGGTCCCTGAGACCCGACTGTCCTCAGGAGGTTCTGCGACGCCACCCTGCCGAGCTTGGCCTTCCACCGCTGATGCCTTTGCTGTGCCTTCCTGACCCCGCGCTACTTCAGCCTTGGCCTGGCGGGGCTCTCTTCGCTTGGTGCTCCTCCCGAACCGCCACCAACACCGTGCTGGCAGAGTACGGGGTGGCAGCAATGTAGAGTACTAGAGGCTCGAGGGGCCGTGGTGCCACCATCACTGGGGGCTAGTAAGGTATTTCTTGAGGTCTTGGAAGGCCCGGTCAGCCTCTGGGTTCCACTCGAACGGGCCCTTCCTCTTCATGAGCTTGAAGAATGGTAAGGCGCGCTCTCCCAGTTTGGAGATGAAATTCCCTAACGCGGTCCCCCGCCCTGCGAGCTTCTCTTTGAGGGTCTACGGCAGGCTCATGTCCTCGATAGCCTTAACCTTCTCCGGGTTCGCCTCGATCCCCCTGTGGGATACGAGGAATCCCAGCAGCTTACCGGAGGGGACACCGAACACACACTTCTCCGGGTCGAGCCTTAAGTTCACTTGGACCAGGCTCTCGAAGGTCTCCTCCAAGTCTTGAATCAATGTCCTTGCCTCGCGGGACTTGAACACTATGTCATCGACGTAAGCCTCTACGTTCCTCCCAAGCTGCCGCCCCAAAGCGATGTGCATCAACCGTTGAAAGGTCGCGCCAACGTTGCGCAACCCGAAGGGCATGCATGTGTAGCAGTACACCCCACATGGTGTCAGGAAGGCCGTGTTCTCCACATCTTCCACCGCCACCTTGATTTGATGTGTAACGCCCTCGATGCGGCTATATCTCCAACGTGTCGAAGCATGACTTAGAGGCATAACCGCATTGAAAGCAATGTCGCAAGTAAGGTAATCTTCACAACAACCCATGTAAATAGATAAAAGGGGAAAGGATACATAGTTGGCTTACACTCGCCACGTCATATAAATACATGAATAACATTACAATCATCCAATACACTCATGGTCAGACTACGGTACCAAAATAAAGATCAACCCCCACATGCAACAAAGTCCCCGATCGCCCCAACTGGGCACCACTACAGATCATCTAGGAAAGACACATAGTAACGGCAAGAGTCTTCATCAAACTCCCATTTGAGCTCAAGCGCATCGTCTGGAACGGTATCATCAGTCCCTGCATCTGGTTTGGAAGTAATCTGTGAGTCACGGGGACTCAGCAATCTCGAACCCTCGTGATCAAGACTATTTAAGCTTTTAGGTAAGACAAGGTATGATGTGGAGCTGCAGCAAGCGACTAGCATATATGGTGGCAAACCTGTTCGCAAAAGAGAGCGAGAAGAGAAGGCAAAAGCGCGGTCGAACAACTATGATCAAGAAGTGATCTTAGAACAACCTACGACAAGCATTACTCCAACACTGTGTTCACTTCCCGGACTCCGCCGAGAAGAGACCATCACGGTTACACACGCGGTTGATTCATTTTAATTAAGTTAAGTTTCATGTTATCTATGACATTAATAAATTCCCATCTGCCCATAACCGCGGGCACGGCTTTCAAAAGTTCAAATCCCTGCAGGGGAGTCCCAACTTAGCCCACCACAAGCTCTCACGGTCAATGAAGGACATTCCTTCTGCCGAGACATTCCGATCAGACTCGGCATCCCGGTTACAAGACATCCTCGACAATGGTAAAACAAGTCCAGCAACACCGCCCGAATGTGCCGATAAATCGCGATAGGAGATGCACATATCTCGTTCTCAGGGCACACTCAGATTGTCCAAACTTCCGGTATGCCAGCCCAGAGTTGCCCATAGTGGCCACCGGCGGCTGACGAGGTGGACCAACACTCGGAGGAGCACTGGCCCGGG